>NC_091849.1:27235367-27544357 GCF_037783145.1 Equus przewalskii
TACAGGCAACAGACAGCTATAAATAACAACATCTGACTTTGGCAAGCTTGGGCCCTAAACATCAAATGAAACTTCAAAAAAGATAAAATCCCTTTATCCACACTGGAACACCTTTTGTTTCAGAGTAATAGACAACTGCTAAACAGTGGTATAACCTAGCTCAGAGAAAGCCATTTAGGCTTGAAGCATCTTGGTTTTTATACGTCATTAGTGACACAAGTACAGAGAGCGTCTGTGATTAACTTCCATTCTATAGTCAATTGTTTCCCATATATCGACAAATTCCAGTTTTATTTGTAAGATTTAGCTAGTGAGATAAGCTATCTTTCTCCTTCTAAAAACATTCTTAGGTTAGAATTTTCTCAGTTACAGCCCTACTGGTTAAAATCCCATCATAATATTTAAAGGAGGTCTAGTGAAGACTAATACTGCTTAGGGTGTCAGAGGAAGGAGGGAATTACAGAGCTACTATTAATGCTTTTCTTCCCTGTTCACTCTTGCAGTTGTAAGTATTAATTGGTAAAATCACTTAGGTAGGATAATAGTTTTACTTTATCTGGGAATGCTGACCTGCAATAACATTCCTCAGTTTAATATTCTCTCAAGTAGTTCATGGTCATGTTCCCCAAACACATGAATAAGAATGCTCATAGCAGCGCAGTTTGTATTAACCCAAACCTGTAAATAATTCAAATGCTCATCAACAGTAAAATGGCAAAACTGTGAGCTATTCATACAACACAGTACTTTACAAAAGAAAGGAATAAACTACAGCAAAACAAATTGAAACATTGTCCTTCACACAAAAATGCTGAACAAAACATGCCAGTCACAAAGGAATCAATCTGTCTACATAAAGTTCAAAAACAGGTAAAATAAACTGTTGTTTATGAATGCAAACATAGGTGGTAAAACTATAGTTATAATCAAATATTATAGCCAAAACTAAAAAGAATATCGAAAGGCTGATTATAACAAAGTCAAGATCAATGAAGAGAGAAAGGGATGCAATTGGGTAGAGGCTGTCTGAGGAACTGTCCAGGTTCTAGTTTACAAGGGTGTAAATATCATGACTATTTACTTAATTATTATTTAAAATGAACATTTTTATACAGGTATAGAGAGAGACAGGCAGACAGACAGACAGAGACAGAGAGAGATGGCCAGAGGAAATAAGAAATAACACATAGGACAATGTTATACTCATGTTATACCCAAACTATACCTATGACTATAAGAAAGCAGGAAACAAAGCAGCTATATAAAAATAGCAAAAATGATTAGGACTGTTTTTAAATGAATAAGGCTGATAAAAATCACATTTGGAAAAGCTAAGTTCTGAACAAAGGAAAAATTATTAGGGATTTTTAAGGAATCAAATTGGTGGACTAAAAGGAATACAAGTCTGAAAACAATCAATACTGATCTGAGGAAAAGTAACATTAATGTAAAGGAAAGAACAGGAATGCTTCTGCACCCGGTTCCAGGACACCATTCTCTCCGTAGAGTAGACACAGTGAAGATAGCCTTTCTTCTGAAATATCTAAATTGCCACCACCTCAGTAAAGTATTGAACAAGCTATTTCTAGGCTCTGAATTATTCCAAACTCTCAGATTCTCTTCCTCACTGCTTGTCGTCTATCTGAGATAAGCGGAAGGGAAGGTCCACACTTCCTAAGTGAAATGTTATACCACCCTGTACTGCTGCTCCGCTTTTGGATTTCTGTATTTATCACTAGATAAATGGATAAAGAGCCCAAGTGGGAAAAGGAAAGGGAAAAGGGCAGAAACAAAACGAAAGATAGAGAAGACAAATACAGAATGACAAGAACTGAAGACAGTAGATATATGCAGAGATTTCAGTGAAAAAGACTACAGATATATACACTAAATGTGAAAACAGAAGGAAAGTAATAGGGGAAACAATAAAATTATGGGCACAGGGATTCTCAAAAGCTCAAAATGCATTAATTACAAGTAAAGTAAAATATAGTGCCAGACTGTAAAGCCAGCAGGTTGTTTAATTATTCTATAGTGGAAAATATTTCACTTCTTGAAAGGACTTTCACATACATGGTCATCTTACACAAAATGTGGGATGTATTGAATATAGACTCTATGTTTCCACCAAAAGTCAAGGGTAACGAAATCTGAATGCTTTCTATTGAGCACATCCAGTCCCTCACCCCTCTCCTCTGCAGGATGTGACTCTGGAGATTCTCAAGCAGAGTTTTCATAGACTGGAGCTAGACAGTCCCATTGCTTCTATGAAGTTCTTGAAGGATCCTCCCAAACTATTTCATCTTGGAAGGAATTTTCTGGAATCTAAAGAAAATTACATATAATTAGTCTTGTGGGGAAATGATTATGAGCACTATAACCCAAGACATGTGGAAAAACCCCCAGATCACATGCTACATTTCCATCATCCATTCCCTCCCACTCCCAAAACAAGCACTTACATTTTCACACACACAAGACATTTGCATTAGAAAGCTTCCAAAATTTAGTTTACTATGTCTTCTTTGATCATTTGACCAATGAGTGAATCTGTGTTCAGGATGCTGAATATATAGGAAATCTTATAACAATTTGAACCAATTTCTATCTTAACATATTAAAATTCTATTAACTTTAGTCATTATAGGACTATCCTTATAATTCTTATGTAATTAAACTATGAAAATTATTGACATCTTAAAATTGAAAATTATAAACGCAAAGCTTATAATCACACTGAGGAAATCTTTGAATGTACAGCATGCTAATGAAAACATTAAGCAAGGTTGATTGTCATTTCTTGGTAATCATTAGCCTCTATCTAGTGAGAGTAAAGGCTTATTAAAAGGAATTAAAAAAGATATTCCATTATTCCTTGGAAAGAGCATAACTTTGAACTCTGAAAAATCTGGGTTCACATCTTGATCTCGTCATTTAGAAGCTGTGTCACTTCAAGCAAGGATTTAACCTCCCTGTTCCAGAGTGTGCTCAGCTGTAAAATAAGGATGATATTGTCCCTTAAGGTGTTGTGGTAAACAAATAAGATAAAAAATATGAAAATGCATTACAAATTGTAAATCATTGTGTAAATGCAAAGAACTATTAGCATTTCTAGCCAAAATCATGCTTTTTCTTCCGTCCATTTCCTCAGATTACCTTCAGTCATGCCATGCTATTGGCCACTTCCTCCTTGAAATGGTCTTCATTAGCTTTTATAAATTGTTCAATCTTGATGTTCCCACATGACAATGACCATTACTTTTGCACTTTTTCTGAAACCCAAAATCCTTTTCCTTTAATTCTCTTTTTACCCATTTACTCATCAAAATGATGGTACTCAGTGAACCACAAAAGAATTGCCAAAAGTATATCAAGCTCTGAACCCTCTCCCCAATCAGACTTCTACATTTCCATTGCCATTCCTGACACATGTACTTCAAAATTTACATATACTATGGTTCTATAAATCCACTGTTTCCCTCTCCCCAACCAAAAGTAGCTGTTTTAGTTTCCTGTGGCTGCCATAATGAAGTACCACCAACTGGGGTATTTAAAACAACAGAAATTTATTCTCTCACACTTCTGGAAACCAGAAGTCCAAAATCAAGTTATCATCATCAACACGCTCTCTCTCTGAAGCTTCTAAGGGACAATGTGTTCTATGCCTTTCTTTGAGCCTCTGGTGTTGCCAGCAATCCCTCACATTCCTTGGCTTGTAGACTCATCTTTGTTCCAATCTTTGGCTCTGTCAACACATAGTGTTCTCTCTGTGTGTCTGTGTCTTGTCTCTGTTTTCCCTTCCTAGAAGGACATCAGCCATATTGGATTAGTACCCATTTAATAAAGTATGGCATCATCTTAACTTAATTACATCTGCAAAGAATCTATTTTCAAATAAGGTCACATTCATAGACACCAGGAATTAGGACTTTTTTTTTTTTTGGAGGTACAATTCATACCATAGCAGGAGCTTTTCATCTAGGCCCCTCCATTTCTAACAAAGGGATCAACCAATCTCTCAGTCTCAAGCAGCTTTTAAATACACAATACAGTTTTATTAACTATAGTCACCATGCTCTACATTAAATCCCCTCAACTTATTTATTCTGTATGTGGAAGTTATACCTTTTGTCCACCTTCACTCATTTGGCCCACTCCCAGACCCACCCCTGGCAACCACTAATCTATTAGCTGTGTCTATGAGTTTGATTTTGTTTGTTTTAGATATCACACATAAGTGAGATCATATGGTATTTGTCTTTCTCTGTCAGACTTTTTTCACTTAGCATAATGCCCTCATGGTCCATCTGAGTTGTCACAAATGGCGGGATATCCTTCTTTTTCATGGTAGAAAAATAGTCCATTCTGTATATATACCACATTTCTTAATCCTTCATCCATCCATGAACACAGATTGTTTCCATGTCTTGGCCGTTGTACACAATGCTGCAATGGACATGGCAGCGCAAAATCTTTTTTGTTACTGTTTTTGTTTCTTTTGCATAAATACCCAGAAGTGGAATTGCTGGATCATATGGTAGTTCTATTTTTAATTTTTGAGAAACTCCATACTGTTTTCATAGTGGCTGCCAATTTATCACCAATAGTGCACAAGGATTCCCTTTACTCTACAGCCTTGCCAAGACTTATTTCTTGTCTTTTTTTTTTAATTTCAGGTGTACATCATTATATTTCAATTTCTGTTTAGATTACATCCTGTTCACCATCCACCACCATACACTTGTGCCTAATCACCCCTGTGCCCTCCTCCCTCTGTCCTTTCCCTCTGGGAACCACCAATCCAATCTCTCTCTCATTGTGCTTGTTTATTGTTGTTTTTATCTTCTATTTATGAGTGAGATCATATAGCATTAGACTTTTTCCCTCTGACTTATTTGGCTTAGCATAATACCCTCAGGATGCATCCACGTTGTCGCAAATGGCAAGCTTTCATTTTTTTATGGCTGAATAGTATACCACTGTGTATACATACTACATCTTCTTTATCCATTCATCCCTTGATGGGCACCTAGGTTGCTTCCAAGTATTGGCTATTGTGAATAATGCTGCAATGAACATGGGAGTGCATATATCTCTACACATTCATGTTTTCATGTTCTTTGGATAAATACCCAGCAGTGGAATAGCTGGATTGTATAGTAGTTCTATTCTTAAGTTTTTGAGGAATCTCCATACTGTTTTCCATAGTGGCTGCACCAGTTTGCACTCCCAACAGCAGTGTGTGAGACTTCCCTTTTGTCCACATCCTCTCCAACACTTGTTATTTCTTGCCTTGTTAATTATGGTCATTCTGATGGGCATGAGATGATATCTCATTGTAGTTTTGATTTTCATTTCCCTGATAATTTAAATTAGTGATGGTGAACATCTTTTCATGTGCCTGTTGGCCACCTGTTTATCTTCTTTGGAAAAATGTCTGTTCAGATCTTTTGCCCAGTTTTTAATTGGGTTGTTTGGTTTTTTGTTGTTGAGATATATGAGTTTTTTATATATTTTGGATATTAACTCCTTGTCAGATATATGGTTTGCAAATATCTTCTCCTAATTGTTAGGCTGTCTTTTTGTCTTGTTGATGGTTTCCTTCGATGTAGTCCCATGTGTCTATTTTTTCTTTTGTTTCTCTTGCCCGGTCAGACATGGTATTTGAAAATATGCTGCTAAGACCGACGTCAAGGAGTGTACCGCCTATGTTTTCTTCTAGAAGTTTAATGGTTTCAGGTCTTACATTCAAGTCTTTAATCCATTTTGAGTTCATTTTTTGTGTATGGTGTAAAATAACAGTCGACTTTCATTCTTTGCTTGTGGCTGTCCAGTTTCCCCAACACCATTTATTGAAGAGACTTTCCTTGCTCCATTGTATTTTCTTAGTTACTTTGTTGAAATTTAACTGTCCAAGGATGTGTGGGTTTATTTCTGGGCCCTCGATTCTGTTCCATTGATCTGTGTGTCTGTTTTTGTGCCAATAATATGCTTTTTTGATTACTATAGTTTCATAGTATATTTTGAAATCAGGAAGTGTGATACCTCCAGCTTTGTTCTTTTTTCTCGGGATTCCTTTGGCTATTCAGAGTCTTTAGTTGTTCAAAATAAATTTAGGAGTTTTTGTTCTATTTCTGTGAAAAATGTCATTGGAACTTTGACATAGATTGCATTGAATCAGTAGATTGCTTTGGGAAGTATGGACATTTTCACTATGTTAATTCTTCCTATCCAAGAGCATGGAATCTCTTTCCATTTCTCTGTGTCTTGTTCAATTTATTTCAACAAGGTTGTATAGTTTTCAGTGTACAAATCTTTCACCTCTTTGGTTAAATTTATTTCTACATATTTTATTCTTTTTGTTGTAATTGTAAATCGGATTGTATTATTAATTTCTCTTTCTGCTACTTTACTTTTAGTGTATAGAAATGCAATTGATTTTTGTATGTTGATTTTGAATCCTACAACTTTACTATATTCATTTATTATTTCTAAAATCTTTTTAGTGGATTCTTTAGGTTTTTCTGTATATAAAGTCACGACATCTGCAAATAGTGACAGTTTCACTTCTTCCTTTTCAATTTATCCCTTTTATTTCTTTTTCTTGCCTGATTGCTCTCGCTAGGACTTCCAATACTATGTTAAGTGAGAGAGGGGAAAGTGAACATCCTTGTCTGGTTCCTGTGCTTAGAGGTATAGCTTTCAGTTTTTCTCCATTGAGAATGATATTAGCTGTAGGTTTATCACATGTGGTTTTTATGATATTAAGGTACTTTCCTTCTGTACCCATTTTATTCAGTTTTTATCATAAATAGATGCTGTATCTCATCAAATGCTTTTTCTGCATCTATTGACATGATCATTGGTTTCTATTTGTCATTTTGTTAATGTGGAGTATCACATTGATTGATTTGTGCATGTCAAACCATCCCTGCATTCCTGGAATAAATCCCACTTGATCATAGTGTATGATCCTTTTAATGTATTATTGTCTTCAATTTACTGGTATTTTTCTGAGGATTTTTGCATCGATGTTCATCAGTCATATTGGCCTGTAATTTTCTTTTTTTGTGTTGTCTTAGTCTGGTTTTGGTATCAGGGTCATGTTGGCTTCATAGAACGAGTTAGGGACTTTCCCCTTCTCTTAAAATTTTGGAAGAGTTTGAGAAGGATAGGTATTAAGTATTCTTTGAATGTTTGATAGAATTCACCAGGGAAACCATCTGGTCCAGGACTTTTATTTTGGGGAAGTTTTTTGATTACTGTTTCAATCTCCTTACTGGGGACTGTGCTATTCAAATTCTCTATTTCTTGTTGATTCAGTTTTGGAAGGATGTGTGATTCTAAGAATTTATCCATTTCTTTAAAATTTTCCAATTTGTTGGTGTATAGCTTTTTGTAGTAACCTCATATTCTTTTGTATTTCTGACTTGTCCATTGTAATTTCTCTTCTTTCATTTCTCATTTTATTTGTTAGAGCTTTCTCTGTTTTTTTCTTAGTGAGTCTAGCTAAAGGTTTGTTAATTTTGTTTATCTTTTCAAAGAACTAGCTCTCGATTTCATTGATTTTTAATATTTTTTTAGTCTCAATTTCACTTATATCTGCTCTGTTTTTTATTATTTTCTTCCTTCTACTGATTTGGGGCTTTGTTCATCTTTTTCAGTTCCTTTAGGTGCAGTCTTATATTGTTTGAGACTTTTCTTGTTTGTTTAGGTAGGCCTGTATTGCTATAAACTTCTCTATTAGAACCACTTTTGTTGTATCCCATGAATTTTGGCATGTCATATTTTCCTTTTCATTTGTCTCCAAGTGGTTTTTTATTTCCCCTTTGATTTCTTAATTGAGCCAATCATTGTTCAGTAGCATTCAGTTTAATCTCCACATTTTTGTGGCTTTTCTGATTTTCTTCCTGTAGCTGATTTCTAGTTTCATACCATTCCAGTCAGAAAAGATGCTTGGTATTATTTCAATCTTCTTAAATTTATTGATACTTGTTTTGTGGACTAATATGTAATCTATCCCAGAGAATGTGCCATGTGAAAAGAATATGTAGACTGCCATTTTTGGATGGAATGTTCTGTGTATATCTACTAAGTCTATCTGGTCTAATGTGTCGTTTAAGGCCAATGTTTCCTTATTGATCTTCTATTTGGATGATCTATCCATTGATATAAGAGGAGTGTTAAAGTAGGGGTACTATTATTGTGTTACTATTTCTCTTTTCATGTCTGTTAATAATTGCTTTATATATTTAGTGCTTCTGTGTTGGGTGTGTAGATATTTACAAGTGTTATATCCTCTTGTTGGTTTGTTCCCTTTATTACTATGTAGTGTCCTTCTTTGTCTCTTATTACAGTTTTCGTTTTAAAGTCTATTTTGTCTGATATAAGTGTTGCTACTCCAGCTTTCTTTTCATTCCCATTTGCATAAAGTATCTTTCTGCATCCCTTCACTTTCAGTTTGTGATTGTCTTTAGGTCTGAAGTGTGTCTCTTATATGCAGCATATATACAGTTCTTTTTTTTTTCCAATTGGCCACCCTATGCCTTTTAATTGGAGCATTTAGCCCATTTACTTGTTTAAAGTAGCTATTGATAAGAATGTACTTATTCCCATTTTGCTACTTTTTTCCAGGGGTTTTAGTAGTTCTTCTCTGTTCCTTTCTTCTTCTCTTGCTCTCTTCCCTTGTGGTTTGATGGCTTTCTTTATTATTATGTTTGGGTTTCTTCCTCTTGCTTTTTTCTGTGTTCATTATAGATTTCTGGTTTGTGATTACCATGAGGTTCATATATAATAATCCAGGCATATAGCAATCTTTATTAGCTTAATGGTCTCTTTAGTTTGGCCTCTTGCTAAAAGTCCTGCTCTTTTACTCCCCTCCTCCCACATTTTGTTTATGATATCATATCTACCCTCTTTATTGCGCATATGTGTCTGTTACCCTCTTATCATGGAAATATACAATTTTAGTACTTTTGTCTTTTGACCTTCATATTAGCTTCATGGGTAGTGGATCTGCTACCTTCACTGTATTTTTCCCTTTACCAGGTTTTAATATTTTTCTTATTTTTTTTAATAATTTTTTTATTCCTTCTTTGTGGTCTTCTTTTTTCCACTTGAATAAGTCCCTTTAGGATTTCTTGTAAGGCTGATTTCTCAGTGATAAACTCCTTTAGTTTTTGCTTGTCTGGGAAACTTTTTATCTCTCCTTCCATTCTGAATGGTAACCTTTCCAGGTAGAGTATTCCTGGCTGTGGACTTTTTCCTTTCAGTACTTTAAATATATCATCCCACTCCCTTCTAGCCCATAAGGTTTCAGCTGAGAAGTCAGCTGATAGCCTTATGGGGTTTCCTTTGTACGAACCTTGTTGCCTTTCTCTTGCATCCTTTTAGGATCCTCTCTTTATGTTTAATTCTTTTTTCTTTTTCTTTTTCTTTTTTTTTGAGGAAGATTGGCTCTGAGTTAACATCTGCTGCCAATCCTCCTCTTTTTGCTGAGGAAGACTGGCCCTGAGCTAACATCTGTGACCATCTTCCTCTACTTTATATGTGGGACATCAGCCACAGCATGGCTTGACAAGCAGTACAAAGATCCACACCCAGAATCCAAACTGGCAAACCCTGGGCCACCAAAGCAGAATGTGCGAACTTAACCACTGCATGACTGGGCCAGCCCCTTTATGTTTAATTCTTGACATTTTAATTATAATGTGTCTTATCATGGGCCTCTTTGGGTTTATATTTCTTGGTGCTCTGTGTGCTTCCTGTACCTGGATGTCTGTTTCCTTCCTTAGGTTAGGAAACTTTTCAGCTATTATTTCTTCAAATACATTCTATGCTCCTTTGTCTCTCTCTTCTCCTTCTGGACACCTATAATACAGGTGTTAGTGTGCTTGATGTTGTCCCAGAGGTTCCTTAGACTGTCTTTGTTCTTTTTAATTCTCTTCTCTTTTATTTGTTCAGCTTGGGTGGTTTCCTCTAATCTTTAGTCCAGCTCACAGGTCCACTCTTCTGTATCATCTACTCTCTGCTATTGAGTCCCTCTAGTGATTTTTTCATTTCCAGTATTATATTCTTCAGTTCTGATTGGTTCCTTTTTATATTTTCCAGTTCTTTGTTGAAGTCATCACTGAGTTCATTCATTCTTCTCCCAAGATCAGTAAGCATCCTTATGACTACTAGTTTGTCCTCTTTGTCAGGTAGATTGTTTATCCCTGTTATGTTTAGTTCTTTATTGGGTTTTTTTCCCTGTTCCCTTGCTTGGAACATATTCCTTTGTCTCCTCTCTGTGCTATATCTATGTATTAGGTAGGTCAGCTACCTCTCCTGATCTTGGAGAGGTGGTCTGATATAACAGATGCCCCATGAAGCCCAGCAATGTTCTTCCCTCTTGTCACCAGTTCCAAATGTTCCAGGATTCTCCCCTGTGTGGGCTACATGTGTCCTTCTGCTGGAGCAGAGTTATGCTTGCCACAGGTACCCAGGAAGGCTAGGCTGTGCCCCAGGGCAGCTGGTCACAATACTCAGCTGCACGTGGTTGCTATGATCCCTTCTGTCACTTTATCAGGTGTGGTGAGCCCCAGTACAGTTGGCTACAAGGTTTAGTAGTACATTCTTTTTGCAGTTTTTCTGTTAACAATGTAGACCTCCAGCATGGCTCGTTGCTCGGCTCAGGGGCTTACAATTGCTGTAGGCCTGTGGCCCACAAGGCTGTTGTCAGCTCTCAGGACTGCAGTGGAGTCAGGCTGGCCCCAGGCATGAGAGCACCCAATTTTTTTCTGGCTTTGGAGGATGGGGCCGATTCCCTATGTGGCTCTTTGAGAAGACAAGTCTGCTGCAACTCACAAGCCTCACAGCCAGAAGGGACACACACCACGTCAACACAGTCTTGCTCCATGCCCACACCCTGACCCACTGAAGCAGACCCTTCCATCCTGCTGCAGAGGTCCTGCACACTCCACCAATGCAGGCCCACCCCTCACACACGCCCTGCCCCACAGAGGCAGACCCACTCGCCCACCTGCAGAGGTTCCAGGTTCCCCACTTATGCAGGCCCACAAGTTGCCTGAGGGCTTGCGGTTGGCTAGGCCCAGTCCCTAGGGCAGGCTGTCTGCCCTGGCTGAGCTGGATTAAATTGGTGGCCTAGTGGGTGTGGCAGATCCTGGCCTAACAGGCCAGGGGAAGAACTCCAATGGCTCCTGCCAGCATCTGTATCAGCACACCTGCACTAGGTGACAATAATGGCTGCCGCCAATGTCTCCATCCCTTGGGAGGTAGTTCCAGCCAGGGGAGGTCTCACCCCTCACTGAGAGGCACCCAGAGCCTATCAAGTGAATCTGTTTTCATCAGAGGACTGTGTACCTTTCTTTCTGGTGATTTTAGGTTGCTTTTCAAAATGGGTGAGTTTGTGCATGGGCTGTTTAAGAGCAGGCTTTCTTTTTTCCCTTGTGTCCAATAGCTTTTCTGGGAGTATTCTCCATTGTAGTTAATAGCCAATAAAGTCAGATATTATGACACTTGTCTCAGTTATGCTGAATCCAAAAGCTGCTTATTGTGATAATGTTCCCCCACTCAGATCCCCTACTCCTCCAGGGAAGGCTTTATACCTTAGGATTGCTCCCAGCTGGCCGAAAAGCACCACAGCTGGAAGGTGGCATTTTTCCCTCCAGAAAGGAATTTCTGCCTCTCCCACCTCAGCCAGTACTGTCCCTTGTTGTGGGGGTTCTTGTTATCTGGTTTTCAGTTCTCTCTCAAGGATAACTTTTCCAAGAGTAGTTGAAAATTAGTTATGTCATGGGAGGAAGTGAGTTCAGAGTCTGCCTATGCTACCATCTTCACACCAGATCTCCCAGAGAATCATTTTAACTAGACAACTAACTCCAGAATAAGTAGTAACTATACCCAAAACAGTAAGTTCTAATTGATAATCTCCAATGGGGAAAAAACAAAGAAGAGGTTTAACAGCTGATTAACCCAAGCAGGCACCTTAGGTGACTAAATAGAATTGGACTTTAACAGTTCCAAGGTGCTAAATTAAACAAATTATCTTAAAGAAGAACACTTAATGCTCAAATTTGATTTCTCATTTCTTGTGAGGAGTATTCTCTAGGTGTACCTACTAACTATAATGAAGCATTAATAAAGTGGGTGTAAGTTTTCCATGATTCTAAAAGACTGCAGTAATACATAAAAGTGACAGTCAATGAGTATATAATATTGACAAAGAAAGTAAAATTATAAAATAATTTAGAGAGATATTCTAGATTTAAAGGAGTAATATTTAAGAGAAAGGAATTGACTTAAAGTTGTTATTTATAAAACAAGTAAGTATAACTCTAGAGAGCACTCATAGTCTTAATGGTAGCTTGGCTTTAAAAAACATACCAGATCCATTTCCTCAACAAGAATCAATCCTAATCTCTTTTTAGCTAATTGATTCTGATATTTTTTTATTTCTTTGCATTCCTTTTAATGATATCTTAAGATGGGTGCTTATATGATAGTTTAATTCTTTGTTTAATAAAAACGGTTTGACTTCTGGGGCATAAAATAGCACATTATCAACCTTACCTGGAAGAAGAAGACACACTTCACAGAGTAAGAAATGCTTTAACTTAACTATGATGTCTGAAAAGACATCCACTATATAAGAACATTCAAAGTGAAAGGAGCATCAGAGGGAAAAGCTGATCTGTGAAACTAGAAAAACAAAGAAACACAACATGAACAAGGACCTTGACTGCTATGCTTAAGAGTTAACACTTTATTCTGAAGACAATGGTGCACTGCCAAAGAAATTTAAGCAGAAAAGTAAGTTATCATTTTTACATATTAATAAGATTCCTCAAATCCACGTTCATAACCTCACTTCTTAAATCAATATCTACTTGTGAAGGATGTACATGTACCTTTAACATATACAGAGAGAACAAGATAATTCTCAGATTCTTTTTCAATCCACTACAATTAGAGCTTACATTGAAATTACATTCATTGTTTTGGAATTTCAGCTCATTAACTTAATATTCATTAAGAATAAAATTTTGAAAACATAGAATGCATAGGACATAGAATTACACTGGGGATAGAAAGGTGAAGAAGAAATAGGTCCATCCTGAAGGAATTCACATTCTACATGGAATATAGGCAGCCAAGAATAAATTACCATGGCCACTGATTAGTAATAATAATAATTGGGTAGAACATGTTACAAGACCTCAAAAAAGAGAGCAAGTGGGGATTTTATGGTCTTCATAAAGAATATGATCCTTGAGCAAAGAATTCAATTAGAAATACCTTTCAGATGAAACAACATGTTAGAGTGATAGAACGCCTAATATATTGGCCCCAAACTGGAATGTGTATGCAGTGAAAAGCAAGTTGTGGATTTCTTCCCACAACTACAGGGTCCATGGAATAAACACAGTTTCATATGTTAAAGTTGTACTTTTTATTTAATCTTGTAGAAGATAGCTATCTTTAAGCAAAGAAGTGATGCGATTATGTAGTTTAGGAAAAAAAATTCGATAAAACTAAAGAAACTGCGAGTCGATTTGGTTGGAAGTTCTCCTAGGAGATGAATTAAATAGTTCTTGCAAGAATAAAAAGATCTTAATTAATATGTTGATAACAAGCGGAAAATGTGTGCTAGAGGGTGAATGTATTCTAAAAACATGTCAGAAAGAGAATCAACAAAGCTTAGGTTCAATGTTGTGACCAAAACAAAGGGCAGAGTCAAGGAAAATTCAGGAGTCTCAAAGTGGTTACTGAGGGTTTGGTAAGGAGATTATGGAAATTTGACATGTTTTCTTACATGATTTACATGACTTACATGGAGCTATTTTCATAAAATGATAAATTAGATTGTAAAACTATATAAATTTTCGAGTTCATAAATAGTCCATGTGTATATAGCCAAGATTCCATTTGCTTTAGTATTGAACTCAAGAGTAGGTCTACATTGTAGATATGGAAAGAAGATTTATCATATACATAGATAGTAGTTTGAGCCATGGAAACAGCAAAGTATCTCAGGATCAGTATGGAGACAAAAGACAGCCAAGGATAGAATTTTAGGAAATCTAAACATTGAAGCTTATGTCCGATGAGAAAGAAGAGTGAGAATCAGGGTTCCAAGAAATAATAGATAACAAACACAGAGAAGCTATTAGCATAATTTCTTGAAGGAGGGAACATCATCAATGCCAAATTACGTTAAGTAAGATGATGATTAGTTTGTCGACCTTGTTGACTGGAAAGGTATTGAAGATTTCAGCGAAAGCAGCTTCACAACAGCGGGAGGGCAAGAATACAAATAAGAATATTTAAAAGTGTTGATGAGAGGAGAACAAACATGGGTATTTTGTGTACTATCAAGATGATTCTAAGTTAATGAAAGGGAGAGCTAGAAGAGTGTGCGGTTGGGGAAGAGCAACTTAATCTTAATTTTATTTTTCTGATAGGGCACACTTCAGCATATTTTAGGCTACGGATAAACAGATAATGGGATATAAGAAGCTGAAGATGGAATAGATTAGATATGTCTGAGTAACAAAGTCTCAAAAAATGTGGAAGGTAAAAGTTGATAGCACCATTAGAAAACACTTTTTTTAAGTGAGTCATTAATAGTGGAAGAATATAACTAATATGAAAAAAGTCGCAGAAGTTTATACTTACTGAAAATTTTTTTACTCTTTTAAGTAGGAAAAAATAATATTTCTGAAAATAGGATGAAGAATTTAAAGACTAGCCATGGGGATGTAATGTACAGTGTAGAGACTATAGTTAGTAAACATTGTATATTTCAAAGTTGCCAGAAAGTAGATCTTAAAAGTTCTTATCACAAGAAAAAAAAATTTTAACTGTGTGCGGTGATGGATGTTAACTAGACTTATTGTGGTGATCGTTTTGCAATATATACAAATATTGAATCACTATGTAGTACACTTTAAACTAAATAGTATTATACATCAATCATGTCTCAAATAAACAAAAGGATTTAAAGTCTAACAGAAAAATTTGCAATCAATACTACTAGATTTGAGAAATGGAAATTAAGTAGACAATAGGTTCACTCCTAGTCAATTTGGCAGGAAGAGATGGACAACCTGTTGATGTCACCTCTCTAGAGCCTTCCTGCTTGGCTGCTCCCAAGAGGCAGCCAAACTCTGGATGCCTGAACTGAGGCTAATGAGTTACACAGGGCAGGGCACTCTTGGGACCGCTAAAAATAAACACATCCTCATGTATTTCAGTCCCTAAAGCATGTACTTTGACTTTGTGACTTATAAATATATCCTTCAGATGTAGTATTAGCCCTTCTTTCATGGGCAGATTCCATAGAATTCACAGATTCCAACTTCTGTTTAGCTACAGACTCAATTGTCCATTCTAATTTATTTTTCCTCTTTTGCACTGGAACACTATAAAATGAGTGGACAATCTTCCTGGAAAAACCTGAGGATGACATGTTATGCTAGCAATAATTATAAAAAGAGTTGGTACTACTTTTGACTATCCTGAAGTACCAACAATTTCCATTTTCCTTGACTTTGATGATTAACAATTTTCAAGGATTATCCTGCCCAAGGTTGGCATATTTTAAGGCATTTTTAAAATATATGGATCTGTATTTATTTTAAGAATTCTGTTCTATCTACTTCAGCCCCTAACACATTTCTGCAGTTCCACGACCACACACTGCTTAGTAATTACTGAATGTATCAGCATTCATGGGGAACTATTAATCATGTGGTTTCATCTGCTAGATATTAACTTTCCCAACAATATGCCAATCTTCTAGTTTCACAGAACTGCAGTGGTCCTTCAAAGACCATCTTGCTTCTTTGAGAAGGTAATTGGATAGCTATAATCTTTCTTATTCTTCTATGAAAGAAGATGTCATATTTTTAACCCAACATCCATTCAAATGTTCCAAAGGCCAGCTGAGATTGCTCCTTTTGCTCCTGATTCCTTAGATCCAAATGTGGTGGTGCTTCGTGCAGAACTGGTGTCTGTGCATGAGTTTGCTTTATACATCGATTAAATTCTAGACTGAAAGAGTAGTCTAAACTCCACATACCACTTCAATAAAGAAGTGAAAGGACATAAGTATTTTCTCTTTCAATTCAAACCAAATGCTTAGTGCTAAGTCTCATAGGCATGCAACCTGTATTTATGTTTCAGATCCCTAAAGTGTAACAAGGTGTGTATAGGAGAAAAGCCTTCATTGGATATTCATGCTTACTAAGGGGAATCAGTTTTTCCTATTACTGTGGACTTCTGCTATCTACACACCAATTGGAATAACAGAAATAGCAATTTTATCGATAATAATCTTAGCAATTATCATAGTCACATTGTACCTCGTTTATGAACTTGGAATAAGATAGAACTAATATCTGCATCTTAGGCTTATCACTGCATAGCACGCATTTATAATAAAGAACTCTTATAATTTGACAAGCGTGATTACACTATTCTATTGGTATGGGTTGAATAGTGTTCCCCAAAAAAGATATGGTGAAATCCTAATCATTGGTTCCCATTCATATGACCTTGTTTGGAAATAGGGTCTTTGCAGATGTAATCAAGTGAAGGGAAAGTTATACTCAGTTAGGGTGGGCCCTATTCCAATATGACTGGTATTCTTATAAGAAAAACAGAAAGACAGATAGACAGGGGGAGACCGCTGTGTGATTACCGAGGCAGTAATTGAAGTGCTTCAGCTGCAAGCCCAGGAACCCCCAAAACTGGCAGCAAACCACCAGCAGCTAGAAAATTGCAAGGATTTATTCTCTCCTACAGGATTCAGAGACCCTGCCAACACCTTTATTTTGGACTTCCAGCCTCCACAACTGAGACAATAAATTTCTATTGTCTTAAACCATCTAGTTTGTGGTACTCTGTTATGGCAGGCCAGGAAAATAATATAACATACAGAAATCTATATTAAAATGCCTATGTCAATTTAATTCTACTTTTGTAGTTACAATGAACTTTATGTCTTTTTTATTAGAATATGTGCTTTCTTGGTTCAAATCACTTTCTGTGCATCAGTAAGAAGAATAAAATCACTTAAAATCATGTTCTAGGCTGAGTCATGAGATATTTCAGTGATCTCTGAGAAACAACAGCCTATACGAAAGCATTTTAAGAGCCTTTAACTGGCACTGTGATGGACTGGAGACGCTCCTTCTCTGTGACTCTTAAAGCACAAGGATAGAGAGAAGAAGCAAAGGTAAGCACTAACAACATTTGATAAAACAAATTCTGGTGACCAAATGCCAGTTTTATGATTCTGGATATTTTGAAACAAGGCCTGATAATCTGGAAGCTATAGAAATTAAGAACCGTTTTGTCACTAAAGGGTGTGGAAGGACTGAGGAGAGTATATTCAAAGTACAACAGTAGGGGGCCAGCCCCATGACGTAGTGGTTAAGTTCAGGTGCTCCTCTTCAGCAGCCGGGGGTTCTTAGGTTTGGATCCTGGGCACAGACCCACACACCACTCATCAAGCCACGCTGTGGCTTGATGTGGCCCACATATAACGTAGAGGAGTATTGGCACTGGTGTTAGCTCAGAGTCAATCTTCCTCAAGCAAAAAGAGGATAATTGGCAACAAATGTTAACTCAGGGCCAATGTTCCTCATCAAAAAAAAAAAAAAAAAAAAAAAATTCCACAATAGATCTATTGGAACATAAACCTACCAGGTTTCAGTAAAGAGCTAAAAACATTGTCTTTCTTTGGTTATTAAAAGCTGACAACAGTATCTCTTTTATTTTGAAGGAGAGAAGGCCAGGAAGCAGGGGTGGGGGGAGCAGCCTTTAGAATCTCAGAGCTTATTAGTCATAGATTTGTATTAGAATTCAAGCATCCTGATTCCCACTTCATTGCATTTTAGAACTTACTATTCCAAATTAATTTCACTCTTTGAAAACACAGTAACAACAGCCACCAAAACAATATCCTCTTGCCTGGTCATGGGTTTTGCTAACAGAAAAGTGACATTTACAAAAGATTAACAGTCCTGAAAGGGTCCATACAACACAGCATTTTACAAAAATCTAAAGTTTGAATGGTAAAGACTGCTTATTAACTGTTGTTCGAGATTCCTTTTTTTTTTTTGCCCTTGTACACTTATAGATTTCAATAACCCTTAAATTCACTTTCTATAACCTATTACAGATTTTAAACTTCTACCGTATTTTCATTTATTCAACATATATCTTTTGTGAATCTACCATATACCAGACTCTTTTCTAGGCTGTTGTGATATTATGAAATATTTCTCTTCCTTACGTATTATTTACTACTAAACTTGCATCATGGAGGGTGTGTATGTGCGTGTGTTTGTGTGTGAGAGAGAAGTTTATTTCCAAGAAAATGCCTGCTGATTTTAATTAAAAAAGGAATGATTTGGTATTTATAGGAAGAGCAGAGTGAAAGGTGGAAAAAAATAAATTACTCTACCACATTGAAGAATTTAAAAAGAGAATTACAAAGTGAAAAAAAAGCAAAGAGTAAACATTGTGTTGTTCGTTCCCTGAGTTTTTGCTGAAAGTGGTATCAATGGTGATTCTTCAGGATTAGTCCTCCAAAACATGAGATTTTGGACACAATGAATTCTTAAATCATTTCCAACCTTTAAACATGATTTCAGGCTCCGTAACCAAAGGTTCCTTTGGTGTAGGCATTAAAACGTATTATTCTCTTTGAATAAAATTGGTGATGGTAAATTTTATTGTTTATGAAACTTCAGATAATATATTTTTTCTCTACACAAAACAGAAGAAAGGCAGTCTGAAATATTTCAATTCTTCATGGAAAACAAAACTAGAGGGACTGGGGAGTACATATTTGCAAAATATTCAAGACAATTAGATTTCATTTTTTGAGAAACTTGGCTTATCTTTAGAGTTCATGCAATTATAAAAAGGCAGTGTCCCTAGCAGTAAAGAACTCATGTCGTGGCATCAGTTTTAATCCTGCCTCTGCTATTTTTTTTTTTTTTTTTTTGAGGAAGATTAGCCCTGAGTTAACATCTACTGCCAATCCTCCTCTTTTTGCTGAGGAAGACTGGCCCTGAGCTCACATCCGTGCCCAACTTCCTCTACTTTATATGTGGGACTCCTGTCACAGCATGGCTTGCCAAGTGGTGCCATGTCGGCACCCGGATCCAAACCGGCAAACCCCAGGCTGCCGAAGCTGAACTTGCACTCTTAACCGCTGAGCCAGCCCCTCTGCCATTCATTAGATGAGTCACTCTGGGAAAATTACTGAACCTCTTTAAGACTCAGTTCCTTCTTCTATTCAGTGGAGATCATGATAATGCCAAGCTCATAGAGTTGTTGTGAGAAAATGCATAGGAAGTTTAGGCCAGTGCCTGAAGCAAAGAAGGTACTCATATACAGTACCTATTTATCACTCCCTTTCTTGCCAACCAGGAAGTGTTGTGAAAATGCTTCAAGCTCCCAACCAAACTCTATTTACCCACTCTAGGAAAAAAGAGGTGGATTAAACATGGAAAATAAAAGCATAGAGTCCTCTTAATTCCAACTGGCAGAGTACAATGGAAAGAGCTAATGACAGCACCTTCTCTGGATTCATTCTCCTGGGCTTCTCCAACAGACCTCAGCTAGAAACGGCTCTCTTTGTGGCCATCCTGATCATCTACTTTTTGAGCTTTCTAGGTAATGGCACAATTATCCTTTTGTCAGTTTTGGATCCTCGCCTCCATACCCCTATGTATTTCTTCCTCTCCAACCTCTCTTTCATGGATCTTTGTTTGACTACTTGCACTGTCCCTCAGACACTGGCCAACTTTAAGGGGAAGGACAAGACCATCACCTATGGTGGCTGTGTGACCCAGCTCTTCATTGCCTTGGGACTCGGGGGAGTGGAGTGTGTCCTCCTGTCTGTCATGGCCTATGACCGCTATGCGGCTGTGTGACGCCCACTCCACTACATGGTGATCATGCATCCCCAGCTTTGCTTGCAGCTTGTTGTGACTGCTTGGCTTACAGGGTTTGGCAATTCTGTAGTACAGACGGCATTGACCATGACTCTTCCCCTCTGTGGTAAAAACCGAGTAGACCACTTCTTCTGTGAAGTTCCAGTGATGCTAAAACTGGCCTGCACCAACACCTCCATCAATGAGGCTGAACTCTTTGCTGTCAGTGTCTTCTTCTTGGTGGTGCCCCTGTCATTAATCTTAGTATCCTATGGTCACATTACCCGTGCAGTCCTGAAGATAAAATCAGCCCATGGAAGGCGGAAGGCTTTTGGAACCTGTGGCTCTCACCTAATGGTAGTGATCATTTTCTTTGGCACACTCATCTCCATGTACCTCCAGCCTCCCTCCAGTTATTCGCAGGATGTGAACAAAAGCATTGCCCTCTTCTATACTCTGGTGACTCCCCTGCTGAATCCCCTGATTTACACTTTGAGGAACAAGGACGTCAAAGGGGCGCTAAGGAGACTAGTGAGGAGAACCAGAGACTAGAGAGAGAGCTAATGCAGGGCATGCAGGCCCAAGCACTTGTGCACTGGAAGACTTCTGAGTGACTAAAATCTAGTCATATCTTAATTCAACAAATTCTTGCAAAGCACCTGCTGTGTACGAGATGCTATTCTAGGTATCTGGGATATATCAGTGATGGAAACAGAGATCCCTGGCCCCACGGAGCCAACCATCCAGTGAGGAGCAAATAAGTTATATAAGATAGCTAAAAGCAAACTGTGGTCTTCTGTGTATTGGAATACTATACAATAATGAGAGTAAACAAATTTTAAGTACCTACAACATGAGTGATTTTCATAAACACAATGTTGAGTGAAAGAAGCCAGACACAAAATAGTTCATACTGTATGATTCCGTTTACATAAGACACAAAACCAGACAAAATGAATCTGTGATGCTGGAAGTCAGAATACTGGTTCCTTGGGGCCAGCCCAGCGGCATAGTGGTTAAGTTCGTGTGCTCTGCCTGGGCAGCTCGGGGGATTCACAGGTTTGGATCCCAGGCACACCACTTGTCAAGCCATGCTGTGGTGGCATCCCACGTACAAAATAGAGTGAGACTGGCACAGATATTAGCTCAGTGACAATCTTCCTCAAACAAAAAAAGGAAGATAGGCAACAGATGTTAGCTCAGGGCCAATCTTCTTCAACAGCAACCAAAAAAAGAATAGTGGTTCCTCTAGGGAGTAATGATTAGAAGGAGAAATAGAGGGAGGGGGCTTCTGGGCTTCTGCTTACGTTCTGATTCTTGACATGGATGCTGGTTACATAAAGTATACAATTTGTGAAAATTCATCAAACTTTCCACTTAAGGCACTTGCACTTTTTGTACGTATATTGTACTTCAATATCATTTACTTTTAAAAAGGTTTAAAGAAGCTGAAAATTAATAGAATAGTATGACACTAAATAACCACATTAAGTATTTTTTGCTCCTTTCACACAAAGTTTGGGTTTATATTGTGATCTCAGTTACTTCTCTCCATTGAACTGAACTAGTAGATTCCAAAGTGGTTTTGATATTAGTAATATTTAGCCAATTAGAATGAATCCTAATTCTCTTTTGAAGATCTCAATCAAAGATAATTTGTACAGTGAGTGTCTGATCGCTTATTCATTCCACATAGATACCTAGTGGCCAGTTCTTAAGGTAAAAATACTGATAATTTTCAAAAGAAAATTTTACTACTGAGTATTGTATTGCTGTGAATTAACTATATTTTGACTGAAAAAGATGTTTAGTGTGTGTGTGTTTGTATATCTGTGTGTATTTGCATGTATGTAGTCTACAAAAATCCACAGTTTAGTAGAAACCTAAAAATATTTTCATTCAACAGGGATTTCAAGATATTTAATATTTCATGGCATACTAGTAAAATAGCAGATTTTGAAGGGGATTTATAAAATAAAGTAAAAAATAGAATCAAATAATTGGTAAACTCAATGTGCAGTTAGTTTAAATATTTTCTTCTTAAATGTTTATTAAACTATGACAAGTTTGAAGCTTTGTTCATTTATTATTATGCTAATTAAAGTATAGAAGAGCAAGGATTTATTCTGTTTACTTAAAATAAAATTGATTAGTGAATTGTTGAGTTCCATAATGATTTTGTCTCTGCTTGTGTTGAATAAATTGAGTGATTTCTGATTGTATTCTGGATATAACAGAGAAGATATGATTTTTTTAACTATTTGTTCAAGGTCATATTCGTTTACAACATTGTGTAAATTTCAGGTGTATGTTATTATACATCAGTTTCTGTAAAGACTGCATCAGCGTCTGGCCTCATGGCTGAGTGGTTAAGTTCACAAACCCTGCTTTGGCAGCCAAGGGTTTCGCTGGTTTGGATCCTGGGTGCAGACCTATCACCGCCCATTAAGCCATGCTGAGGCAGAGTCCCACACAGCACAACTAGAAGGACCTAAAACTAGAATATACAACTAGGTACAGGGGGGCTTTGGGGAAAAGAAGAAAAAAAAAAGATTGGCAACAGATGTTAGCTCAGGGCCAACCTTAAAAAAAAAAGAGAGAGATTGCATCAGGTTCAACATCAATAGTCTAGTTTTATCCATCACCATACATATGTGCTCCTTTACCCCTTTCACCCACCACTGAACCCCCTTCCTCTCTGGTAACCACTAATCTGTTCTCTTTATCCATCTGTTTGTTCATCTTCCACATATAACTGAAATCATGTGGTGTTTGTCTTTCTCTGTCTGGCTTATTTGGCTTAACATCATATCCTCAAGGTCCACTTATGCTGTTGTAAATGGGACAATTTTGTCTTTTTTATGGCTAAGTAGTATTCCATTGTATATATGTATATACGTGTGATATGTGATATATATCACATCTTCTTTATCCATTCATCAGTTGAAGGGCACTTGAGTTGCTGCCACATTTTGGCTATTGTGAATAATGCTGCAATGAATGTAGAGGTGCATAAATATCTTTGAATAGTTGATTTCAAGTTCTTTGGATAAATACCCAGTAATGGGATAGCTGGATCATATGATATTTCTATTTTTAATCTTGTGAGAAATCTCCATACTGTTTTCCACAGTGGCTGCACCAGTTTTCAATCTCACCATGAGGGTGCTCTTTTCTCCACATCTTCTCCAACATTTGTTTTTCTTTGTCTTGTTAATTACAGCCATTCTGACAGTTATAAGGTAATATTTCTGTAGGTTTGATTTGCAGTTCCCTAATAATTAGTGATGTTGAACATCTTTTCACGTGCCTGTTGGCCATATGTATGTCTTCTTTGGAAAAATGTCTGTTCATATCCTGTGTCCATTTTTTGATTGAGTTGTTTGCTTTTTTCTTGTTGAGTTATATGAGTTCATTTTATATTTTGGAAATTAATCCCTTATTGGACATATGATTTGCAAATATATTCTCCCAGTTGTTGAGTTGTCCTTTCATTTTGTTCATGGTTTCCTTTGCCGTGAAGAAGCTTTCTAGTCTGATGTAGTCCCATTTATTTATTTCTTCTTCTGTTTCCCTTGCGTGAATACACATTGTATTCGGAAAGATGCTGCTAAGACTGATGCCTAAGACTGATGCCTAAGACTTGTGCCAGTACCATGCTGTTTTGATTACTATAGCTTTGTAGTATATTTTGAAGTCAGGGACTGTGATGCTTCTAGCTTTAGTTCTTTTTCTCAGGATTGCTTTGGCTATTCAGGGTCATTTGGTTTTCCATATAAATTTTAGGATTCTTTGCTCTATTTCCATGAAGAATGTCATTGGGATTCTGATGGCAATTACATTGAATCCATAGATTGCTGTAGGTAATATGGACAGTTTAACTAACTTTATGCCTCCAATGAATGAGCATGGGATATCTTTCCATTACTTTCTATCTTCTTCAATTTCTTACAATAATGTCTCGCAGTTTTCAGTGTATAGGTCTTTCACCTCTTTGGTTAAATTTATTCCTAGATATTTTATTCTTTTTGTTGGGATCGTAAATGGGATTGTATTCTTGACTTCTCTTTCTCCAAGTTCAGTATTAGTGTGTAGAAATGTAACCAACTTTTGTATGTTGATTTTGTACCCTGAAACTTTGCTGTAGTTGTTGATTATTTCTAATAGTTTTCTGGTGGATTCTATAGGGTTTCCTACACATAGAAACATGTCATCCACAAAGAGTGAAAGGTTTACTTCTTCCTTCCAATTTGCATCCCTTTTATTTCTTTTTCTTGCCTAATTCCTCTGGCCAAAACCTCCAGTACTATGTTGAATAGGAGTACTGAGAGTGGGCACCCCTGTCTTGTTCCTGTTCTCAGAGGGCTGGCTTTCAGTTTTCACCATTAAGTATGATATTGGCTGTGGGTTTGTCATAGATGGCTTTTATTATGTTGAGGTACTTTCCTTCTATACCCATTGTATTGAGAGTTTTTTTTTATCATACATGGATGTTGGATCTTGTCAAATGCTTTCTCTTCATCTATTGTAAGGATCATGTGAATTTTATTCCTCATTTTGTTAATGTGGTGTATCACATTGGTTGATTTGTGGACGTTGAAACATCCTTGCATATGTGGAGTAAATTTCACTTGATCATGGTGTGTGATCCTTTTAAGGAATTTTTGTATTCGAGTTACTAATATTTTGTTGAGGATTTTTGCATCTATGTTCATCAGGAATATTGACCTATAATTTTCCTTTTTTGTGTTGTCCTTTTCTGGTTTTGGTAACAGGGTAATGTTGGCCTTGTAGAATGAGTTCAGAAATGCCCATATGCTTCCCTATTTTGAAATAGTTTGAGGAGGATGAGTATTAAATCTTCTTTGAATGTTTGGTAGAATTCACCAAGAAGTCATCTTGTCCTAGACTTTTATTTTTTGGGAGGTTTTTGATTACATTTTCAATCTCTTTACTTGTGATTGGTCTATTCAGATTCTCTGTTTCTTCTTGATTCAGTTTTGGGAAGTTGTATGATTCTAAAAATTTATCCATTTCTTCTAGGGTATCCAATTTGTTGGCATATAGCTTTTCATAATGTTATATTCCTTTGTATTTCTGTGGTATCCATTGCAATTTCTCCTCTTTCATTTCTGATTTTATTTACTTAAGTCCTCTCTCTTTTTTTCTTAGTGAGTCTGGCTAAGGGTTTGTCAATTTTTTTTGTCTTCTCAAAGAACCACCTCTTAGTTTCATTGTCCTTTCTTTTCATTTATTTCTGTTCTGAATTTTATTGTTTCCCTCCTTCTATTCACTTTGGGCTTTTTTTGTTCTTCTTTTTCTAGTTATTTTAGGTTTAGTTTAAGATTACTTATTTCAGATTTTTGTTTGTTGAGGTAGACCTCTATTGCTCTAAATTTCCCCCTTTGTATCACTTTTGATGCATCCCATAAGAGTTGGTTGGTTGTGTTTTCATTTTATTTGTCTCCAGATATTCTTTGATTTCTCCTTTGATTTCACCCTTAATCCAATGGTTGTTCAGTAGCACGTAGTTTAGTCTCCACATGTTTGTGACTTTCACAACTTTTTTCTTGAAGTTAATTTCCTGTTTCATAGCACTGTGGTCAGAAACGATGCTTGATATGATTTCAACCTTCTTAAATTTATTACGTCTTGCCTTGTTTCCTAACATGTGGTCTATTTGAGAATGTTCCATGTGCACTTGAGAAGAATGTGTATTCTTCTGCTTTTGGATGGAATGTTCTATATATATCTATTAAGTCCATCAGTCTAGTGTTTAATTTAAGGTTACTGTTTCCTTGTTGACTTTCTGTCTGGATGATCTACCCATTGATGTAAGTTGGGTATTAGGGTCCCCTACTGTTACTGTGTTGCTTTCCATTTCTCCTTTTAGTTGCTTTATATTCTTTGATGCTCCTGTGTCAGGTGCATGTATATTCATAAGTGTTATGTCTTCTTAGTGGAATGTCCCTTTTATCATTCTATAATGCCCATCTTTGTCTCTCATTATCTTTTTTATCTTGAAGTCTGCTTTATCTGATATAAGTATGTCTACACTCATTTTCTTTTGCTTGCCATTTGCTTGGAGTATCATCTTCCATTCCTTCACTCTGAGCCTATGTTTGTCTTTAGAGCTGAGATGTGCTTCCTGGAGGCAGAATACTGTTGGGTCTTGTTTTTTAATCCATCCAGCCATTCTGTGTCTTTTGAGTGGAGAATCCAATCAATTTACATTTAGAGTGATTATTGATACATGAGGGCTTAACAATGCCATTTAATCTCTTATTTTCCAGTTTTTCTATATTTCCATTGTTTCTTTTCCCTTGTATTTCTGACTGCCATTTCAATTTGGTGGCTTTCTGTGATAGTTTCTCAGTTTTATCTTTATTTATGATTTGTGACTCTGCTCAGATTTTTTGTTTAATGGTTACCATGATGTTTGTATAGAAGATCTCGTAGATGAGACAGTCCATTTTCTGATATCCTCCTATCCCCATTAACCTGAGCAGATTCCATCCCTTTCCTCTTCTCCTTCTAATTTTTGTTTTCACAGATTACTCTTTTTTGTGTTGTGAGCTTGTGACTAAGTTGAAGAGTTTATAGTTATTTTTAATGCTTTCTTTCCCTTTATACTCTGTGTTATAATTAAATGTTTGCTAACCTATTCTGACATAGAGTGGCAACTTTCAGATTTTGTCTGACTATTATCTCCTAGCTTGAAGCTTTGTAAACTTTTGCCTTTTTATTTCAAACAGGAGTGCTCCCTTCAACATTTCTTGTAAGGCAGGTCTGGTGGAAATGAACTCCCTCAGCTTTCGTTTGTCTGGGAAAGCTTTTATTTCTCCATGATATCTGAAATATAATTTCATCAGATAGAGTATTCTTGGTGATAGTTTTTGTGTTTCAGTATTTTGAATATATTGTTCCATTCTCTCCTAGCCTGTAAGTTTTCTGAGGAGAAATCTGCTGAAAGTATGATGGGGGTTCATTTGTAGGTTATTTTCTTTGCTCTTGCTGCCCTTAATATTTTTTCTTTGTCATTGACTTTTGACAGTTTTAATCTTATATGCCTTGGAGAACGTCTTTTGGCATTGATGTAATTAGGAGTTCTCTTGTCTTCATGTACTTGTAAGTCCAGTTTTTTTCCCAGGCTTGAGAATTTCTCAGCTATTGTTGCTTTGAACAAGTTCTCCGTTCCTTTCTCCTTCTCATCTCCCTCTGGGATACCTACAATACTTATGTTACTTTTCCTAATTAAGTTGGATATTTCTCAAAGAATTTCTTCATTTTCTAAAAATCTTAGTTCTGTCTCCTCCTCTACCTGAAGCATTTCTATATTTCAATCTTTGAGCTCACTAATTGTCTCCTCCATAAGGTCTGCTTTCTACATTATTTTTTCTACTTTATTATGCTTTCTACATTATCTTTTACTTCATTAATTGTGTTATTCATCTCCAGAATTTCTGTTTGCTTTTTTTTTTAAGCTTCAATCTCTTTGATGAAGTGTTCCTTCTGTTCATTAATTTTATTCCTGAGCTCTTGAACTGTCTTTCTGAGGTTTCTTGTAACTCGTTGAGTTCCTCTATGACTACTATTTTGATTTCTCTATCAGTTAGATTGTAAACTTCAGTGACTTCAAATTTGCTTTCTGGAGAGTTATAATTTTCCTTCTGTTCTGCAGTGTTACTGTAGTTCTTCATGGTGTTTGAGCAATTGATCCTCTGCCAGCACATTTGTGGTAGTAATCACCTTTTCTTATTTCGGTACAGCTGTTGTTGCTTTGGTTCTAATCACCTGGCTCTTGTGTTCCTCCACTGGCTCTTTGCAGGCTCAGATGCTACTTTCCCAAGAACCACCTACACTGCTGTTCCTGGGTTATCTTGGGTTGCTCATTGCACCACTGCCAAGGTTGCTTCATTCAGGTGCCACAGTCACTGGCAGGGGCTGAGGAACCCAGAGACCTGTACACAGCTCCCGCTGCTGCTGGAGCTGGTGTTTGGGTTCCTGCCACTGGAAGCTGAGTCACCAGTTCTGCTGTGGTTCTTGTTGCTTCTGGTTGGAGGTTCTACTTGCCACAGACATGATTATTTTAATAATAATTCCCTAGACTTTTCTTTCAAACATAACAACTAACTTCACTGATAACCATATCATTTTTATGACACAAAGGTTCCATACTCTATATCCATCTAGGTGTTTACTTTTGCCTTTTCAGCAAATAAACATTGCTTCCATTCACTAACTCAATTTATTATCCCATTCAAGGTAGCCTTGTGTGACTTCCACTTCCAGATAGGATGTATTAGGTTGTAACAGGCCAATATTCCCACTGAAATTACTTGAAAAAGCCAGATGAACTTTTAGCAATCATACTTTTGAAGACATTAGAGAGCTGTGGAAGTGACAGGAGTGATGTAGATGAGACTTACAGAGAACAGAACCTTCTGAACTGAACTGATGAGTGCCAGTATTCTTTTTCCCAGGGAGCATTTGCAGAGCCTGAATGTGAGCTGACGACTGGTCTTGGCCCAGAGAGAAGGCCTTTGCCAGAAGGAAAAGAAACCATCATAACAGTCATGTAAGGCTGAAGTGACAAATGGAAACCTAAGAGACTTCAAATACATGGCCAGATGTTTCCAGTGGAAATTTCCATTATCAGTGGACCACGTGGGAAACCAGAGAGTTAGACCAATAGCTTCAAAAATATAAAATAAAACATCTTGCACTTTTATTGTGCTTGAGAAATGCATACCCACTAGGGAGAGTCCTATCTCTACCACACAGCTCTCTTTATTAAGGCATTTGCCAAATTTTGAGCTGCATAGAGCAGGGGACTAAGTAGCTAAGCTGAAGGGCAGAACATAATCTTCCAGAGTCTTTCAGGACCGATTAAAGACTTTCCAGACTTTCGGTCAAAATCCCAGGAGGACCAAGCCCTAGAAATAAGAGAGAACAAGAGGTAGACTGAATATAAGTCTGCAGTCCAGCCTGACCAACTTAGTCTTAATCAAAGAAAGGGAGAACGCTCCCCGGGGGAAGATAACATCCTCTAGGATCCGCTATGGTTCTTTTATACATCACATCTGGTATATCATTAAAAATTAAAAGACATTAAAAGAAGGAACATTATATGACTGATAATTGAGGGGAGAAAATGATACTAGAAGCAGGGGGACAAATGATCTAGATAGTGTATTTAGCAGCCCAAGACATTAAGATAGCTGTGATTAATACATTCAACAAAAATGGAGGAAAAGATGGGAAAAAGTGATGAAAGGAAATAGAATTTCAACATAAAATTGGAATCTATGTGAAAGAATTAAGCAGACATTATAGAAATTAAAAATACAACTTCTATCACTAGAACCTCTCCAAATGTGCACACGTAATGAGTGTAAGACTCATATATATGCCTTTGGAACATTCTTCTCATGATTAGGCACACAAGTCTTAAAGGTATTCTCAACAGGCAAGGGTATGGACTAGTTTTGTGAGGTTTTCTATTTTTTAATCACAGCAATAGTGAGCAGGATTTAAAGCTTTCCTTACTTTAGAAGTAAGTGGATGTGTGATGGAATGGAGATAAACAGAAAATTGCTTCCCTGTGACGTGCAGAAAAAAAAAGAGGGTGGAACTCAGGAAACAATAAAAAGTCTTGTTAGAAATCAAATGTCAATAAAAAATTATAGGTTTCTTAATGCAAATTTAATCTGAACATCCAAGGTTTTTATAGAAAAAAAACAGCACTGAAAGTTCAGAATCTTATCCACTAATTAAGGATAGCACTTGATTTTGGAAGTACCATGCTTTAAGAGTAGGATTTCACGCTAGAGGACCTTGGATTGGAATCCAGGCCCCAGAAATATGACTGTTTGACTCTGAAGAGTCAGTTACACTTTCAGTGCCATGGATTACTGATCTATAAATAACAGTTAATGTCATTTAAAAAGAAACAAAATTTTTAAAAAAGAAGGATTGGCATTATTCTTTAAATATTTGGTAAAATTCACCAGTGAAACCATCTGATCCTCAGCTTTTGTTTCTTAGAAGGTATCTGACTACCGATGCAACCTCCCTACCTGTTATTGGTTTCTTCAAATTTTCTATTTCTTCATGATTCAGTCTTGGTAGGTTGTATATTTCTAGATATGTATCCATTTCTTCTAGGCTATCCAACCTGTTGGCATATAATTGTTCATATTAGTCTCTTGTGATCCTAGGTGTTTTTGTGATATCAATTGCAATGTCTCCTCTTTCATTTCTGATTTTATTTATTTGAGTCTTCTTTTTTGTTTTCTTAGTCTAGCTGTAGTTTTGTCAAATTTTTTTATCTTTTCAAAAAACCAGTCTTAGTTTGGTTGATCTTTTCTGTCATTTTTCTGGTCTCTATTTCCTTTATTTCTGCTCTGATCTTTGTTATTTCTGTCCTACCGCTAACTTTGAGTTTTATTTGTCCTTTTTCTAGTTCCTTGAGGTGTAAAATAAGGTTGTTTATTTGAGATCTTTTTTTCCTTAATGTAGGCATTTATTGCTATTAATTTCCTCCTTAGAACTGCCTTCTCAGCATCCCATAGGTTTTGATATGTTGTGTTTCCATTTCATTTGTTTTAAGATACAAGCATACCTCATTTTATTGTGCTTTGCTTTACTGCACTTCACAAATAATGTTTTTTACAAGACCCTCCACCAGCAAAAACATTACAACTCACTGAAGGCTAAGATAATGGTTAGCATTTTTTAGCAATAAAGTATTTTTTTAATTAAGCTATGCACATTTTTTAGACATAATGCTATTGCACACAATAAACTACAGTATGGTGTAAACATGACATCTATATGCACTGGGAAGAAAATCATGTGACTTGCTTTATTGAGATATTTGTGCAATTGCAGTGGACTTGGACAAAACCCACAATATCTCTGAGATATGCCTGAATTTTTTTACTTCCCTTTAATTTTTTTTGGCTTCAGAAGTGAGTTGTTTAATTTCCGCGTATCTGTGAATTTTCCAGCTTTCCTGCTATTATTGATTTCTAATTTTATACCATTGCAATTAAAAAAGATGTTTGGTATTCTTACAATCTTCCTAAATTTGCTAAGATTTCTTTTTTAAATTATCATATGTTCTATCCTGGAGAATGTTCCTTGTGTGCTTGAGAAAATATGCATTCTGCCACTGTTGGATGAAATGTTCTGTGTATATCTATTGGGTCTTTCGGTCTAAATTACGGCTCAAATCCAATGTTCCTCTGTTGATTTTCTGTATGGATGATTTATCCATTGTTGAAGTCAAAGTATTGAAGTCCTGTGCTGTTATTGTATTGTTGTTTATTTCTCCCTTCAGATCTGTTAGTATTTGCTTAATATATTTATTTGCTCCTGTTTTGGGTCCAACATATTTACTATTGTTGTGTCTTCTTAAAGAATTGACCCTTTGATCATTATATAATGAAGTTCTTTGTCTCTTGTTACCATTTTTGCCTTAAAGTTTATTTTGCCTAACATAAGCGTAGCTACCCCTTCTCTCCCAAACATTTAAAGAACTAATACCAATCCTTCTCAAGCTCTTCAAAACACTTGAAGATGAAGGACGTTCCAGAACTCATTTTACAAGACTAGCATAACCCCGAAACCAAACCCAGATAAACACTAAAAAAAAAAAAAACCCTACAAATCAATGTCCCTCATGAATATACATGCAAAATTGCTCAACAAAATATTAGCAAACCAAATTCAACAGCATATTAAAAGATTCATACGCCATGAGTAAGTGAGATTTATACCAGGGATGCAGGATGGTCCAACATACACAAATCAATAAATGTGATGCATGGGCTGGCCCGGCGGCACAGCAGTTAAGTGCGCACCTTCCGCTTCAGCGGCCAGGGTTCCCCGGTTTGGATCCCAGGTGCGGACATGGCACCGCTTGGCTATGTACAAAATTCTACATAAGCACTACCTAGTGTTATTGCCAGCTAATGGCTACCATTGTCACTGGCAGCATTGCATCACATCCTTCATCCAGTGATCCTGTGTACAGCCTACAATGAAATTAATGCTACATAATATGGCTGCCACATTGGTCAGGTCACTGTAGGACCTAATGTTGAAATGGCTTTATCAGGATTGTTGTTAGCAAGTTTTTTTTGAGCTTAGAGCTCGTTTTTCCAGTTTCCCCACCTACTTCTGTGAAAGGCTCGGATACAGTCAACCTGCGGACTTTGTAATAGACCATGATCAAAATGCAAGAATAAGTGATATCCCTCAGGCAATTACCAGAAAATGCTAAAATATTAATATTTCTTACAGCGTTTCAGTGGCTTACACTCTTATTTGGCTGTGCCTTTATGATATGTACTTAAATGCCTTTTTGCAAGTAGAAAAGGGATAATGTTTCTAAATGCTAGTGTAAATGAGAAAGCTCTATAGAGCTTTTGAAAATGATTAATGCAGATGCTTAAGGAACAGGGAATGAGCATCTCCGGATGTTGGAATGAATTCAAGGTTTATAATAACTTACTTTCATAGGAGAATGAAGCGAGAAATTCCCTTGAGAGCTGTCAGGGGAAATTAGGGTGACACACGCAGGACGCAAACATCTTAAGGACTCTCATATTCAAAGTTCTTGCATTAACACATCTTCCTTAACCAGTTATCTAGAGTCACAGTCCTTCCAAAGCACCTTCTTCATTGCTCCTTTCATATCCTTGTTCTGCAGCATATACATAACGGGGTTGACCATGGGATGGTGTAGAAGAGAGATATGAACTTGCCCTGATCCTGAGAGTAGTTGTTGCTGGGCTAGAGATAGGCATAGATGCCTGTCCGACAGAACAGGGTGACCGCTGTGAGGTGGGAAACACGTGTCCCAAATCTTTTCTCTGGCCGGCTGCAGACTTTACTCTTAAAGATGGCCCTGAAAATCCGACCATAGGAGAACGTGATTAATGCAACAGGTATAAGAAGAGTGATAACACTGACAAGAAGAGCTCAGATTCATTCATAGTGATGCCACACAAGCAAGCTTGAACAAGAGGGGCCTCACAAAGGAAGTGGTCTAATCTATTTCTCCCACAAAGTGATAAAAGGAAGATGAGCACCCACTCCCATAAGGAGTTGGCAAAACCAACGAACAATGAAGCAGAAGCCATCAGGGCACAGAGACGGGGGTGCATGATTACTGTGTAGAGGAGGAGCCTGCAAACAGCTGCAGAGCAGTCAAATGCCATAAATCCTAAGAGGATGCATTCTGTACTTCCCAAACCTACAGAGATATAGCAGCTGAACTACACAACCACCAAAGGAGATAGATTTGTTTATTCCCCTGAGATTAACCAGGAGCTGGGGAACAATGCTGGTAGTGTCACACAGGTCCAGAAAGCTGAGGTTGGAGAGGAAAAAGTACATAGGGGTGTGAAGATGTGGGTCCAGGTGGGACAATGCGATGATGGTTATGTTTCCCAGCAAAGTGAAGATATAGAAGATCAAAAGAACCACAAAGAGGACCAGCTCCAGTTGAGGCCTGTCAGAGAAAGCCAGTAGGAGAAACCCAGTGAAAGAACTTCCGTTTTTCTTTTCCGTCCTTTGTTAGCACATGGTTCCTGTCAAGACCAAGCATTTAGGAATTTTTTTAATTCCTAATTCCAAAAAAAGGGATGAGGGATCTATCATGTTAAAAGACATGCCCAAGAGGTTTTATATGTAACTATTTGAATAAATGATGTGCTCATTGAAGTTGACATATCTTAGACCAATTTAGTTTTACATCATCACAAAAAGTAATATCATTGATATTTAATATACAAAAAATCAAATCATGGACCTTGTGTTTGCATCAATCATGGATCTGTTTCAGATTGAGTTTAACAGGATTTAAAGTACTGAAAGAATATATGTATGTTTTTGAGAAAATGAAAATGAGGGGAAAACAGAGAGATTGATCAGAAAGAATAAGAGATGCAGACAGAGGGAGAGAACTTATTTTAAATATGTATCTCAAAATTCTACACAACTGAATTTGCACATACCTCACATGCAATAGAATATAACAGGATAATCTCAAAAATTCATTCAGATATAGAAATTTATGATCTGGAATGTACTGATACAAAGGATTAAATTACATTCAAAATGTCACTAATAGTGCTGACTATATATATTTTGGTAGTTTTGCCTGTCTACTCTACATAACATATTATATTTGTGAATGCTACCCTGGTCTTTTAGTATGGTAGTAAAACAATTAAATAATCAGATATGGGGCCGGCCCGGTGGCTCAGGGGTTAAGTCGGCACGTCTCGCTTCAGTGGCTGGGGGTTCACCGGTTCGGATCCTGGGTGCGGACATGGCACCGGTTGGCATGCCATGCTGTGGTAGGCATCCCACATAGAAAGTAGAGGAAGATGGGCACAGATGTTAGCTCAGGGCCAGTCTTCCTCAGCAAAAAGAGGAAGATTGGCAGCAGATGTAAGCGCAGGGCTAATCTTCCTCAAAAAATTTCAGATACAACAGGAAAATATCACCTTTCAATTACAATACTTAACTCCTTCCTGCCCTCAAGATGCCTAAAATTACTGTACTAATTTAACAAGGACTCTGAAAATTCATTGGCTGTGCATAGTTAGGTTTTTTTACATTCAAATTGTATTTATTCATTGTTTAAGAAATATGCATCAAATTCCTATTATGATCTAGATGTCTTTTTTTTTTTTTAGAGTATTGCGGTATTAATTTTTTTTCCAAGTAATTTTATTGGGATTATAATGGTTTATAACATTGTGTAATTTGGGGTGTACATTATTTTTTATCAATTTCTGAATACACTTCATCATGCTCACCCCCAGTAGTCTAATTTTTATCCATCATCATACTTACGTGCCCCTTTATCCCTTTCACCCACCCCTCCACTGCCTTCCCCTCTGGTAACCACTAATCTATTCTCTTTATCCTGTATTTTTTATCTTCCACATATGAGTGAAATCATGCAGTATCTGTCTTTCTCTATCTGGCTTATTTCGCCTAACATCATACTGTCAAGGTCCATCCATGTTGTTGCAAATGGGACAATTTTTTAATCAGAACTCTGTAATCCAGTGGCCAACACTTGCCTTTTTCTGTTGTTGATTTCGTTTTCAATACAACCAACAACTAGCGTGCCTGGAATTTTTGAAAAAGGTAGAATTATTCACTATCAACATTTTCATCAGGATAAACATTTTGAGAAATTATCCAATTGTGCAGTCTATATATAAAGTGATTGCTTTACCTCACTCCCTGTGATAAAATAAATAAATAAACACACAGAAATAAAGACAGACACATTGTCAAAGCAATGACAGGTCAAAGAGATACATTGCAAAACTAAAGGTAATACCAGGAAACATATAAAGAAAACGATATTTTGGAAATATAAAAATCTAAGAACATCCATCTACATTCAGTTAATTTTATATATACACTTTTCTGGGAGCTACCTTGGAGAGTTAGTTACACTGGACCAAATGGATTGCCAGCTCTAAGGTTAGTTGATTGCCATTTTCACCCAGCTATTTAGTGTTACACAAGCGTGGTCACATGCAGACCTAAGTAGCATCAGAAAATAAATAATTCATTTCTATTATACTCAAATCGTTAGGCATACAATAATTTTTTCATTTTCTAAGACCTTTAAAATCGGAATCAGGTTTGGGTTTAGACCTATTGATGTATCAAATAAATTGGTACAAAATTGGCATAAAATAAATGTTAAGGGGCCGGCCCCATGGCCGAGTGGTTAAGTTCTCGCACTCCGCTGCCGCGGCCCAGGGTTCGGATCCTGGGCGTGGACATGGCACCACTCGTCAGGCCACGTTGAGGTGGCATCCGACATCCCACAACTAGAAGGACCTGCAACTAAGATATACAACTATGTACGGTGGGGTTTGGGGAGATAAAGCCAAAAAAAAAAAAAGATTGGCAACGGTTGTTAGCTCACATGCCGATCTTTAAAGAAAAAAAAAATGTTAATAAAATCTGAATAAGGGAAAAGTAAAGGTCAAATGAAAGAAGAGTCAGTAGGAGAGAGGTCACTAGGAAATATTTCTCCATCACTGACATAAATGTCCTCCTTGTCCCAAACTTAGTTTCAAGGAAAATAAGCAACAAAAAAATCAAGTGTCTTGAAATATAAAAGCACTCATAATAGAAATTTAATACATCATATATGAGAAGCATTAGTTAAACTAATCTACATTTACACTCAATCCCCAAACAACAGTATGGCGAGTACTAGTTCACAAATCCGGCAAAAACAATAAAATTAAATTAACAAAAATTTTTTCACATTTAAAGTTTGGAAAATTAAAGTGTCCAAAGGTTGAAGGCTGAACTGATATGCTCCTTACACTTAATAATATTAATACGAGCTGGTACGATTGAGTGTTTATAAATTCTAAGACATAGACAAGCATAATCTCAACTAAGCTTTCAAAAAATTTTTGAAATTAATTTCTGTCTGCTTTTTCATAGCTTCTTTTTAGCATATTGTTGTATTCTATTTGGCTAGTATTTTGTCCTTTTTACATATGAAGAAGTAGGTTAAAGTGGTTAAACAGCTTACCCAAGATCATTAAAATCCTAAATGTTTTAACACAAGCCAAGTCTCTTTGATGTCAGACTTCATACGTTTAACCACCACATTACTTTATCATCAATCAAATGAATGTATTAAAATTCAGAGCAAGTCATCACATGTGACATAGAGGATGTCGTATTCACAATATTTCACACTTCCTTTAATTTCTTACGAGGATGTGATCAGTGGTATCTGCAAAAATTTCATAATAGAATTCATTATAAAAGCATGAGAGATAGTCTAAATGTGCAGTTCCAGGAGACATCCCCTGACTCACGTCTGCTCAGAAGAACAAATAAAAACAAACCATGGTTCAGTTTCATGCGCACATACATACACAAAATATAGTGACACTCTTCTGAAACGAACTGCTGGCAAATTTTTAAAATGCTCTAATAAAGGAAGCATTCACCAAATTGAAGGAGGGCCAAAAAAATGCTAGCATCCGAAGAAAATGCCAATATAATAATGCACACTTATAATAAAATAATGTTATATTTTAACATTTTCATATCAGTAAGGACAAAGAAGGCAGTTGATAAAAGATAAAACCCTGTTGAAATGAAGTTGTTCAAAAGATTTGCTGCTTTACAGGATTATATAGATAGATAGATACAGATATATACAGATATATAAATGCTGAATGGCTACCTATCTGACAGATATAAAAATGAATATCATTTTCAGTTGAAAAATAAAACATTAGGCAAAGGAGATGCCCACCAAACAGAAATAAAAATGTAATTGTCTCCATGTGTTACAACTGCTTCCAGTGCCACACTCGAGAGCACACTGGGAGGTAATTAGGATACTAATGTCGTATTCTATCTTCTTACTTTTAATTTTTTTCTCTTTACAATTCAGGAAAATGATTATCCTTTAGGAAGATTGGATATGGGAAAGATCTAGCTGCAAGATGCGTTATCCCATTGATTCTCAAGAGTGTGTTCTGCTGATCTGGGTCACTTTGTTCCCTTCCTCCTTTCCTACTCGGCATCCATCCCTCCTAAGGTTGTTTGCACCACCACAAAAGCAATCTGCCAAGAGAAGGATTTTTTTTTTTTTTTTGAGGAAGATTAGCCCTGAGCTAATTACTGCCAGTCCTCCTCTTTTTGCCGAGGAAGCCTGGCCCTGAGCTAACATCCATGCCCATCTTCCTCTACTTTATATGTGGGACGCCTACCACAGCATGGCATGCCAAGTGGTGCCATGTCCGCACCCGGGATCCGAACCAACGAACCCTGGGCTCCCCGCCTCCCCCCCCCCCCCCGGAGAAGTGGAACGTCGGAACTTAACAGCTGCACCACCGGGCCAGCCCCCAAAAGAAGGGATTTTTTTGGCTAAAGTCAAATGAGAAATTTTACCTCATTTCCTTCCTACCACATTTAAAGAATTGTGTATTATGACTAGGAATCATCATCTCTGTTTAGATAAGCATCAATTGACATAATGCAGTAAAAAAGATTGATTCATTTTAGATAAACTATATAAATAATAATGACTGGAAATATTAGAAACATTCATCCTAGGTACAGGAACAAAGAATGGCATCCTTAGTAATTATCACAATATGACATGATATGGGAAAACCCTGTTACAAAAATCACAAGTAAATTATTACTTTGGATACAAAAAAATAAATAATTAAAAAAATGAAGATTATATATGTAGAGAAAATTCCAAATAGGTAAAATAAAAATAGATTCTACAAAACAAAGATGGAAGTCTATGTAACAATTACCATCAAAAAAAGAATATAATGGGAAATGACATCTCACAAGAACACAATTATACAATTATAAAGAGAACAGGCATCAAATGAAACAAGTTAAATGCTTAGAATTGACACATATCAGGTGGTGGAGGTAGTATTTTACAATTACAATAATTGTACAATATTGACAATTAATCTAACTCTTTATGAAATACTCAGGATGCAAACTACACATTTTAAAGAGAAAAGATCTCAAGATAATGTTTGTATTTAAGATATTTCAAATTATACAATATTCACTGAAATATTTAACATACAAACTCTGCCCTGTCCAGTTCCTGAATAAATTCTGAAAAGTGCTCGCAAAATTTCCACAGCCTTAGTCCTATGACTGAATTGCTATTGCTTTAACAATGCTTCTGTCTCATAGGTCTAAGTTGACTCAAATATATTAGGACTAGCTCGTAATGGCAATGGAGGATGTATGAATGAGGGGGAAATATATCTACCACTCTATTGGTAATGACAGGTCTACTGAACATGGACAGTGTTTTAGTCCAGATTCTATGAAAAAAGAGGCTGAAGTAGGAATTCCATTACATGTTGTTTTTTGAGGGAATATTCTCAGGATAAAGGGAGTGAGAGCAGAAAAACAGAGCAGAGAATGTTGCTAAGATGTGATCTAAAGTGGAATATAGCATGAGCCTGATCCCATAAGAAGCTGGAGCAGGACTCTGCAATAGAACTATCTGTGATGGTAGAAATATTCTGTCTTCACTGTCTGATACAGTAACCACTATCCATATGTTGCCACCTGAGCATTTGCAATGTGGTAGCTAAGAAACTGAATTTTAAATTTTATTTGATTTTAACTAATTTAAATTTAAATAGCTACATGTGGCTAGTTACTACTGTATTGGACAGCACACCTCTGGAGCATGAATTGCAGCAGAATTGTTCTCATCTCAAGGCAAGGGCACCCTTTTGTATATCCCAAGGGTCATTTGTTGTGAGCTGCCCTGACCAGGTTGCAGAGACCTCCTGGCAAAGAGGCTCCTTTTCAGCTGACAGCAATTCTCTGAAAAAGGGAATGGCTGTGAATCTAGCAGTCAATACTTATAACAAGTAAGGGATGGATGGAGGCTCCAGCCCAATAAAAAGGATCTGAGCAAGGCACCAATAGCATTCATACAAAGGAGTCCTTTCATAGAGTACTAGGGTTGGAACTTGGATATGTAGAATCAGGAAGTAGGTTATGTGGAGTGAGTGTCAAGATTCATTATACCAGCGTTGGATTATCCAGAAATTTTTCTGAAACAAGGGGATTCTTTCTCATGACTTCATATATCTTCACATGGTACTAGAGATCTGCTTTCTACCTCTGGGTGGTAGAAAGACAAAGAAAGGCAATTTCTAAATTTCAGTATTATTTCCCAAATACAATGACCTGGCTATGTGTCAGTGAGACCTTAAGAGCAACATGAGAAGATGGTGTGAAACTGTTCTGTGACGGGTCTAGCACAGATGGTGAACCAAATCTGTCTACCTGGCTGAAGTCTCTGGGGAATGTATGTCCTGTACTGTTGATTGGCTGATGTCCCCCAGATGTTCAGAGATGACAACCCTCGGGGAAAGTGAATATCAAGGAAGATGCTAGAGCATGCTTAATCTGTCTCTTTTATTCATTTCGTGTATTTAACAGAGGACAGATAACTCTCTAGATCCCTCTGTAATTACTTTTTCTTTGTGCGTGTGTGGAAGATTGGTCCTGAGCTAACATCTGTTCCCAATCTTCCTCTTTTTGCTTGAGGAAGTTTGTCACTGAGCTAACATCTGTGCCAATCTTCCTCTGTTTTATGTGGGATGCCGCCACAGCATGGCTTGAGAGGCGTGCTGGATCCACACCTGCAAACCCCTTCCGCTGAAGCAGATCACGCACTTAACCACTACACCACCAGGCTTCCCTCCCCCACCAATTACTTTTGCTTTCATCTTTGAGTGACTTAGATGTTTTACAAAAACTTAAGATTGTTTTTCTCGAATTGCAAAATAATTTTACATATAAACATACAAATATATAAATAAAAATTTATTCAGTTTCTCAATTTTAAATGTAAATATGTAAATTAATTTCTTAATTCCGTTCATAACCAACTTACAAAGGATCACAGAGCTAACAATTGGGCACATTCTAATCTTTAAGCTTAGGAATATAAGGATCTATAAGGTTAGGGACTATAATGGAGGACAACCACTACATTTATTACCAAACTTCACATAGGCTAAAGAATAAAATCTCACATCCTCTACACCATTGTTCAGTTTATATCCAAAAGTTTTAAGGGTTCACACAAACAATAAAAAGAAAAATTATTGATTTTTTAATGAAACTTACATGGTTTGTTTGAATTCAACTAGTCTTTGCATTTACATTTCAAATGATTTAGAGTATACCAGGATAGTTATAAATAATCACTAAAGAAAAATGGAGCATTATGAGGGGTGCTTTGGCTGTTGAAGTCAAGTTTGAAGATCAATTAATTTATTTCAAAACAACTTGTCTTCACTTGACTATACAGGCAAAAGGCAAGCATAAATACCATCTGAGTTTGACAAGTTTGGGCCCTAAATATAAAATGCAACTTCAAAAAAAAAAGTCTCTTCTTTCAGACTGGAACACATTTGGTTTCAGAGTAATAGACAACTGCTAAGTAGCAGCATAAGCTGGCTCAGAGAAAGCCATTGAAGTTTGAAACATCCTGGTTTTTATATGCCATTAGTCACACAAGTATAGAGAGCTTCAGTGATTAACTTCCATTCTATAGTCAACTGTTTCCCATATATCCATAAACTCCAGTTTTATTTATAAACTTCAGCATAGAGAGGTAAATTATCTATTTCCTACTAAAAAATTCTTAGGTTAGATTTTCTCAGATATCTCCCTACTAGTTAAATCCCATATGATATTTATAAGGAGGACGAGGCAAGACTAATACTGCTTAAGGTGTCCAGGGGAGGGAGGGAATTACAGACCTGCTATTGACACTTTTCTTCCCAATTCACTCTTGCTGCTGCAAGTATTAATTGGTAGAATTACTTTGATAATAGTTTGACATTATCTGGGAATGCTAACCTGCAATTAACATTACTAGGTTAAATATTCTCTAGAGTAATTCTTGGCCATGTGACTCGAGACAGAGACATGTATAAGAATGCTCATAGCAGCATTATTTGTATTAACCAAAACCTGGAAACAATCCAAATGTTCATCAACAGTAAAGTGGGAAAATTGTGGCCTACTGATGTAACTGATATAACTATGCAATAACAAATGTGAAAAAACTACAGCTAGACAAATCAAAATGACGTCCTCAGAGAAATACTGAGCAAAAGATGAAGATCACAAAGTAGTCAATGCTTCCAGATTAAGTTCAAAAACAGGTTAAAAAAAAAAACTGTTGTTTATGAATGCAAACATAGGTGGTAAAACTACAGCTATAGTAAAATATTGTAGTCAAGGGGCCAGCACAGCGGTTAAGCTCGTGCCCTCGGCTTCAGTGGCCCGGAGGCTCACCAGCCCAGATCCTGGGCCTAGACCTACACATCGCTTATCAAGCCATGCTGTGGCAGGTGGCCCACATAGAAAACGGAAGAGGATGGGTACAGGTGTTAGCTCAGGGCCAATCTTCCTCAGCAAAAAGAGAAGGACTGGCAGCAGATGTTAGCTCAGGGCTGACCTTCCTAAAAAAAATTATAGTCAAAACTAAAAAGAATATCGAAAGCCTGATCATAACAAAATCAAGGGGAGAGGAAAGGATGCGATTGGGGAGAGGCTGTCCAAGGTACTGTCCAGGTTCTAGTTCTTAACAAGGATGGTGATATTATGACAATTCCCTTATTAATTATTCTCTAAACTGGCCATATTTTTATACAGATATATATAGAGAGAAAGAGACAGAGAGAGAGAAAGCAAGAGGACATAAGGAACAACACATAGGACCCAATATGATACTTACAACAATAAGAAAGCAGGAAACAAAAGGGTGACATAAAAATAATATAAATGATTAGGAGTACTTTTTAGAGGATGAGTATGGTTGATAACATCACATTTGGAAAAGCTAAGTTTAGGCAAAAAGGAAAAATTATTAGGGATTTGTAAGGAATCAGGTGGACTAAAAGAAATACATCAAGGAACAATCACAAATAACCTTAAGGAAAAGCAACTTCAATGCAAAAGGAAAGAACAGGAACGCTTCTCCACCAGGTTCCGGGACACCATCCTCTCTGTAGAGCTAGACATAGGACAGGCTTTCATCTGACATATCTCAATTGCCACGACCTCAGTAAATGCTTGCACAGGCTATTTCTGGTCTCTGAAATATTCCGAGCTCTCAGATTCTCTTCCTCACTGCTTGTCCCCTATCTGAGATAAGTAGGGGGAAATGTCCACACTTCCTAAGTGAAATGCTGCCACCCAAAAGCTGCCCTGCTTTTGGATTTCTGTGGTTTCCACTAGATAAATGGATAAAGAGCCCAAATGGGGAAAGGGAAAAGGGTAAAGCTCAGAAACAAAGGTAAAGATAGAGAAGACAAATCTTCCCCTGGAAGAACACAGATCAAAACTGTCAACAAAATATTAGCACACTGAATTCAACGATACATTAAATGGATCATACATCATGATCAAATGGGATTTATTCCAGGGATGTAAGCGTGGTTCAATACGCATGAATCAACCAATGTGATATATCACATTAACAGAATGAAGGATAAAAATCATATGGTCATCTCTATAGATGCAGAAAAAGCATTTGACTAGAATTCAACATGCATTTATGATAAAACTTTCAGCAACGTGGGTACAGAGGGAAGGTATCTCAATATAATAAAGGATACATAGGAGAAGGCCACAGCTAATATCATAGTTAGTGGTGAAAAGCTGAAAACTTTTCCTCTAAAATCAGGAAGAAGACAAGGATGCCCACCCTTACCACTTCTATTCAACATAGTAGTGGACGTCCTAGCCAGAGCAATTAAGAGGAAAAAATGCATCTGAATCAGTAAGGAACGAGTAAAACTGTCACTATTTGCAGATGAGATGACATTACCTAATTTCCTTTAGGTTCCAGAAAATACCCACAAAGATGAAACTTTTCGAAATCTTTCAAAAAACTCATAGAGGTAATGGGAGTGTACAGCTCCAGTCCATGAAAACTCTGCCTACATGAGAACCTCCAGGGTTCATCCTGCACAGGAGGGAGATGAAGGACTGGATGTTGTACTGAACAGAAAGCTATCAGATTGTTACCATTGCTTTTGGTGAAAATATAGCTTTCTATACTTAATATGTCCCACTTTTTGTGTAAGATGACCATGTATGTGAAAGTGCTTTCAAAAAGTGAATTGTTTTTCAGTAAATAATAATTAAACAACATGCTTGCTTTGTAGTCTGGCACTATGTTTTAATTGTAATTACTTCAATGCATTCTGAGTTTTTTGAGCTTGTAAGAATTTTGTCTTCTCTCTTTCCCTTTGTTTCTGAGCCTTTTGCTTTTCCCTTTCCCCATTTGGGCTATTTATCCATTTATCTAGTGATAACTACAGAAATCCAAAAGCAGAGAAGCAGGGTAATGTTGGTGTCATAAAATGTATTTGCAAATGTTCACTCCTGTTTTATTTTTCAAAAAAGTTTGAGTAGGATTGATATTCTTCTTTACATGTTTGACTAAATTCAGCAGTGAACAGCCCACATTTTCAGCAAACCACACTTCCAAGAATTTTCCATATGGGTGGTTCCCAATGTCTGCCATATCAAGTTTTGAAATATGATACTACAGTAAAAAGATGGAAGAAAGCTCTCAACTATATTACAAGGTCATTCTTTTCTTTTCTCTTCTTTTTTTCCTTTGGTGAGGAAGATTGTCACTGAACTAACATCTGTGCCAGTCTTTCTCTACTTTATTTATATGACACAGTCACAGCCTGGCTGTTGTTGAGTGGTGTGTAGGTCCATGCCTGGGATCTGAACCCGCAAACCCCAGGCCACCAAAGCAAAACATGCAAACTTAACCACTCCACCTCCGGGCCAGCTCCAACTAAGGGCATTCTAAGACAGGAGTAGGATAGCCTACCCGGCTGCTTCATAGTACAACATAGATTTTTGTACTGACTTTAAGCATATGCAGCTTGCTTGCTAGCTTCACCTGTTAGACCAGGGAGAAGAGTCCCAAAAGTTTGTTCACAGCAGGATGCATAGGATCTATTTAGAATGTAGTAAAACTACAGCACATGGGCTGCAATTATACTAATGAATAAAAGTTAGTCCTAAATCCAGAGCAACGCTACAATGATGGGGACACTATAAACTGAGAAACTCCCAAGCCTTCTCTGTGCTGACTTGTACCACACAAGTTAGTGCCCCACATTCCAAAAAAGAAAATATTGAATTCCACTGTAGAAAGGAAAACTTAGGAAGCTGTGTCTGACTGGATTGGGGCCCCATAGATATTGCATGTGTTGGTGCTCCTGTTTGTATCCTTTGCTATTGTTAGGATATTTTATGCCGGTTAAAAATTGTGTTTTACGCCAGCCTGATTGACGTTTCGGGTCTCAGTGATCGCTCATCACCTGAGCTGGTGGTGTGCACCCTGTGTTCCTCAGAGGATGAAAGAGCTGGAAGAGTCTATGAATTGCTCTAGGGTATAATGTTAGTCCTGAACTCCGGATGCTCAACACAGATGGGATAAAATAATTTGGCCAAGCCCTAGGTATGACTGCTGCAGCCTTTCCACTGTTGTTGGTGAGGATTCAAAAGGAAACAGTCCAGATAATTTTGGCAGTTGACAAGCATGGAGAGCTTGAGAAGATAGAGTTCCTAGATCTCATTTGAAAAATGTTACAGCACAATACAGAATTTGTTGTGTTTGGTCTCTTAAGTAATTTTTTTTTATTTTAGCATGGACCCAGAAGTCTTTATCATCTGTAATTTATTCCCAAGTAATTTAACTATTCAAATGCCATTCAAACGTTTGCTTAAAGAAAATAAATCCATTTTGTGGCAGCGTTTCATGTGTCCTTAAGAGCAGAGAAGTAGTTGCTAGCCAGAAAAACAGTCTCTCTGGCTACACGAGGCCTTGAGGTTTTCTGAATCAAAGAAATTTCATTTGTGAAACTTTAAAGGGACCATTTGAGTATAACTATCAGAGGGTTGTTGAATAATCATAGAAAGTGGGAAATTTGTCACCATTGTGGGTAAATACTATTCCAAAACTGTTTTTATACTGGTATACATTAAGCATTACTATGGTGTCAAAATACGTGGTTTCCCAAGTGTTGATTTCAAGTGTGAATACTGTGATGCCATTGGGGACATAGATAGAATCTTGACCATGCGTATAATTTGCCCTAGCTGTCATTTCCAGGTCGCCAACCTGTGTCTCTTGCAAGATCACTTGTCGTGAGAATGACCAACTGAGGGGATTCAAGGAGGAGGAGGTTTAGCTGTCAGGAGAGGGAAATGTATGAGAATTGTTATGCTTATGTCTCCACCCAAATACATACATGTTTTTACCCGCACTGTGCTACATGTTGTAAATCTACATTTACGAAATGTTTCTGTGATTATAACATTGTCAAAGCTCCAACCTCCATGTAAAAATATACTGTTCATGACACTGAATATATACCAAAAAACAGGATCCATACCCCGAATCAAATTTACACTGTAAACTGAGCCTGAGTGGAAATCTAAGAGCTAGAATAGCAGATTCAATTTTTCTGGAAAGTTTACACTTATTACATAATTGAGAATTGCATGACAGTTATTTCATAAAGAGATGGCTATTTGTAAAGCTTAGACATAAAGAGATTTTTAAAAATTAATATGCACTTTACTTAAATTTCCTCCAGATGAATCTGAGTAAGCTTCTACACAACACGAGGATTCCTGGGAATAAAGGGCCACTTCGGATATTTTTATAATATGCCACTGAATTCAAATTATATGGGGCTTTGCCAGATGTGAGATACAAAGGCCGTAACTAATAGATGCCTGAGTCGAAGAATTTATAAAATAGTATGAACAGAGAAATCTAAACATATTCTACCCTTTGAAACTTTTGCTGCATTACTATAGGTGAAATGTGTAGACTATGAAACAGGACTTGGGTCTTGTACTATTCAGATGAGATAATGTCCTCAAAAGCCATTCTGAGAAAGGAAAAAGGTGGCTTGCAAAAATTAAAATAACCAACTGCCATAACTTACATCGATGTTTCTCTGACTACGTACAAAATTATATGTAAGCACTGCCTGATGTTATTATCAGCTAAGGGCTGCCATTGTTATTGGCAGTGTTACATCACATCCTTCACCCAGGGATCCTTGTACAGCCTTCAATGCAATGAATGCTACATAATATGGCCGCCATGCTGGTGAGGTCACAGTAGGACCTAATTTCGGAATGGCTTTATCAGGATTGATATTAGCAGGTTTTTCTTTGAGCTTAAAGCTTGTTTTACTCACAGTTTCCCCACCTATTTCTGTGAAAAGCTCTGATACAGTAAACCTATGGACTTTGTAATATAGCCATCACCAAAATGCAAGAATAAGTGATAGCCCTCTACGATTGCTAGAAAATGCTAAAATGTTAATATTTCTTACTGTGTTCCACTGGTTTTATGGTCTTATTTGACTGTGTCTTTATGGTACATACTTAAAGGTCCTTTTGTGAATAGAAATGGAATAATGTTCCCAAATGGGGATGCAAATAAGAAAATCCTGTAGAGCTTTTAAAAATAATAAATATAATGCAGATGATCTACAAACACTGAATCAGTATCTCTAAAGACTGGAATGAAGTCATGAACTAAGATTTGGAACATTCATTTTCATAGGAGAATGACGTAAAGAAATTTCCTTGAAAGTTGTCATGAGAAATTTTGGATGATACGTGGAGAGCACAAACATCTTAAGGACTCTGGTATTCAAGTCCTTTCATTAAAACATCTTCCTTACCCCATTATCTGGAGTCATAGTCCTTCCAAAGCACCTTCCTCATTGCTCCCTTCACATCCTTATTCCTCAGTGTATAGATGAGGGGGTTGATCATGGGAGTAACGATAGTGTAGAAGAGAGCTATGAACTTGCCCTGATCCTGAGAGTAGTTGTTGCTGGGCTGGAGATAAGCATAGATGGCTGTGCCATAGAACAGGGTGACCACTGTGAGGTGAGATCCACACGTCCCAAATGCTTTTCTCTGCCCTGCCGCAGACTTTATTCTTGAGATGGCCCTGACAATCCCACCATAGGAAAGGATAATTAATGCAACAGGTATGAGAAGAATGATAACACTGGCAAAGAAGAGCTCAGACTCATTCATAGTGGTGTCAACACAGGCAAGTTTGAGCAATGCAGGGATTTCACAAAAAAAGTGATCTAGTTTATTCCTCCCACAAAGTGGTAAAAGGAAGATGAGGACTGTCTGCAATAAGGAGTTGGCAAAACCAATAAACCATGAAGCAGAAGCCATCAGGGCACAGAGACGGGGAGGCATAATCACTGTGTAATGAAGGGGCCTGCAAACAGCTACATAACGGTCAAATGCCATAACTCCTAAGAGAACGCATTCAGTGCATCCCAATCCTAGAGAGATGTACAGCTGAACTACACAACCACCAAAGGAGACACACTTGTCTGCTCCACTGAGATTGACCAGGAGCTGCGGAATAATGCTGGTAGTGTAACACAGGTCCAGAAAGCTGAGGTTGGAGAGGAAAAAGTACATAGGGGTGTGAAGATGTGGGTCCAGGTGGGACAGTGCGATGATGGTTGTGTTTCCCAGCAAAGTGAAGATATAGAAGATCAAAAGAACCACAAAGAGGACCAGCTCCAGTTGAGGCCTGTCAGAGAAAGCCAGCAGGACAAAGCCAGTGAAAGAACTTCCATTTTTCTGTTCCATCCTTTGATAACACATGGTTCCTATCAAGACCAAGCATTTAGCAACTTTTTGGAGGTATCTTCAAAAAAAATAAAGGGGGCAGGAGATGAATTGATCATGTTAAAAGATATAACTATGGGATTTTATATACAACTGTTTAATAAATGATGTACTCATTAAGATTGACATACACCAATTCAGTTTCACATTATCACTAAAAGTAGTATCATTGATATGTAATGTAAGAAAAATCAAATAATGTACCTTGTGTTTGCATCAGTCTTAGGTAACAAAGGTCTGTTTCTGATTGAGTTTAATAGAATTTAAAGTACTGTAAGAATATAGGAACATTTTAGAGAAAATGGGAATGAGGGAAACACAGGGAGCGGGATCAGAAAAAATAAAGAGAAGCAGACAGAGGGAGAGAGGTTATTTTAAATATGTATCTCAAATTCTACACCACTGAACTGTACCTACCTCACATGCAATAGAATATAATAGAAGATAATCTCTAAAATACATTCAGATAAAGAAGTTTATGATCTAAAATATACAAAAGACTAAATTACTTTCAAAATATCACTATAGTGCTGAATATACACATTTTGGCAGTTTCACCTCTCTACTCTACCTAATATATTACATTTGTGAAGGCTACCCAGGTCCTTTTTTTATTGTAGAACAATTAAATACTCAGACACCATTCAATTACCACCATTCAAATACAATGTTTAACTATGCCCACAAGATGCCTAAAATTACCGTACCAATTTTATAAGAACTCTGAAAATTCATTGGCTATGTGTAGTCACTTGGAATCAGAACTCTAAAATCCAGTGGCCACATTTTTCTTTTTCTTCTGCTCATTTCATTTCCACATATTACCAACAACTAGAGTGTATGGATTTCCTGAAAGTAGTGGGATGATTCCCTATCAACATTATAATCAGGATGAACATTTTTAAAAGTTATCCAATTGTATAACCTTAGTAAAAGAATAATGCTTTACGTCACTCCCTATGATAAAATAATTAAATATATAAATACATAGAGATAAAGACAGATACATTGTCAAAGCAATGACAGGTCAAAGAGAGGTAATGTAAAACTAAAAGTAATACAAGGACAGGCATAAAGAAAAGGACATTGATGTATTTTAAAATCTAAGAACATCCATGTACAATCAGTTAATTTTATATATACACCTTTCTGGGAACTATCTTGAAGAGTCAGTTACACTGGACCAAACACATTGCCAGCCCTAAGGTTAGTTGACAGCCATTTTCGTCCAGTTATTCAGTATTACGTAAGCATGATCATACAGGAACTTAATTGGCATCAGAAAATGAATATTTCAGTTCTAGCATATTCAAATGGATAATCATATAGTAAATTTTTAATTCTTATAAAACATTTAAAATCTGAATCAGGTTTGGGTGTAGACACTTTTATGTGTGAAAGAAATTGGTACAAAATGGCATAAAATAAATATTAATAAGATCTGAATAAGGGAAAAGCAAAGATCAAATGAAAGAAGAGTTAGTGGTAGAGAGGCAGCTGGGAAATATCATCTATCATGACATAAATGTCCTCCTTGTCCAGTAATTTAGTTGCAAGAAAAATAAACAAAAAAATTATATATTTTGAAAAGTAAAAGCACATATAATAGAAATTTAATATATGATATAAGAGAAAGATTAGTTAAACTAATCTAACTTTACACTCAATCCTAAACAACATGAAAGAGTACTATTTCTCATATCTGGCAAAAAACAAATATGTAATCAGTGAAAAATTTTTCAAATTTAAAGTTTGAAAAATTAAAGTATCCAAAGGTTGAAGGCTGAACTGATATGCCACTTACACTTAATAAGATTAATACCAGCTAGTGTTGTGAGTGTTTGACATGCTCCAAAATATTGACATGCGTAATCTCAACTAATCTCTCAAAATATTTCAAAATTCATTGCCATCTCCTTTAAACATATGAAGAAACTGATTTAAGCGGTTAAATAGATTACTCAAGATCATTAAACTCCTAAGCGTTTTAACACAAACCCAGGTGCCTTTGACATCAAAGTTTGTACTTTTAGTCACAACATTACTTTGTTGTCAATCAAATGGATGTATTAAAATTCAGAGTAAACACCACATGTGACATAGAAGATGTGGTATTTCACAATATTTCATGCTTCTTTTGATTTCTTATAAGAATGTGATCAGTAGTATTCCCTTAAAAATCTATGGAAAAAAATTTCATAACAGAAATAATTATAAAAATATGAGAGACAGTCTAAACGTGCCATGACAGGATACATCCCCTTACTCACACCTGCTCAGAACAGCAAAGAAAAACAAACCGTGGTTCAGTCTCATGCACATATACACAAATATAAAGACAATCATCTGAAATGAACCACTGGACAATTTTTAAATTATATCTAATAAAGGAAGCACTCACCAAATTGAAGGAGGGCAAAAATAAAATGCTAACTCATCCAAGGAAAAACACCAAGATAATAATGCACCATTATAATAAAATATATATATAAAATATATATATAAATATATATATAATAAAATAATGATATATTCTTATATCAATAAGAACCAAGACGGCAGTTGATAACAGATAAAACCCTGGTGAGACAAAATTGTACAAATGATTTGCTGCTTTACAGGATAATATATATAATAATTTTTAAAATGTTGAATGGCTACCTATCCGGCAGGTATAAAAATGAATATGATTTCAGGTTGAAAAATAAATATCAGACAAAGGAGATGCCCGCTAAAATGGAAAAAAGAATCTGATTGTCTCAGTGTGTTACAATAGCTTCCAATGTCACACTGGGAGCACACTGGGAGGTATTAGGATAATGTCATATTCTGTCTTTTACTTACAATTTTTTTCTCGCTACAATTCAGGAAAATTATTATCCTTCAGAAAGACTGCATATGGGAAAGATCTAGCTGCAAGATGTACTATCCCATTGATTCTCAAAAGTATGTTCCGCTAATCTACGTCACTTTGATCCCTCCTCCTTTCCTGTGTGGCAGCCATGCCTCCTAAAGCTGTTTGTACCACCACAAAGTAATCTTTCAAGGGAAGGAATTTTTTTTTGACGGAAGTCAAATGAGAAACTTCATCTCATTTCCTTCCTACCATATTTAAAGAATTGTGTAATTTGACTGGGAATCATCATCTCTGTTCAGGTAGGCATCAATTGACTTTAATGCAGTAAGAAAGATTGATTCATATTAGATAAAATATATAAATAATAATGGCTGGAAATGTTAGACACGTCCGTCTTAGGTACAGGAATAAAGAATTGTGTCCTTGGTAACTATCACAATGTGACATGATACAGGAAAGTTCAGTTATAAAATTACACATTAAATATTACTCTGGATACAGAAAATAAATAATTGATAAACTAAGAATATATAGAAAGAAAAAAGTTTTTAATTGGTAAAATAAGAATAAATAGATTCTACAAAACAGATGGCATTCTATGTGACAATTACCATCAAAAAGGAATATAATGGGAAGTGACATCTCACAAGAACACGATTTTACAGTAGGAATCAAGAGGATAGGTAACAAATGAAAGAGGTAAGTGCTTAGTGCTGAGAGATATCCAGTGATAGAGGTAATAGTTCACAATTACAATAACTATACAATACGGACAAATAACTCCAAAAATTTTAGTGGAAGAATACATATTTCAATAAAGCTAGATACTTAGCAAACTACACATTTTAAAGACAAAAAACCTCAAGATAATGTCTGTATTTAAGATATTTCAAATTATACAACATTCACTGATATATTTAACACACACACCCTGCCCTGTCCAGTTTCCTGAATGAATCCTGGAAAAGTGCTGGCAAAATATCCACAGCCTCAGTGCTATGACTAAATTGCTATTGTTTTAATAATGCTTCTGTCTCATAGGTCTGAGCTGAACCCAGATCTAGTAGGACTGGCCCCTGATGGCAATGGAGAGTGTATAAATGAGGGCGAAGTGGATCTACCACTGTACTGGAAATGACAGTGTATACTGTCCACTGAACATGAACAGTGTTTTAATCCACATTCTATAGAGGAAGAGGCTGAAGTAGGAATTCCATTGCATGTTGTTTTTTGAAGTAATGTTCCTAGGATAAAGGGAGTGAGAGCAGAAAAATAGAGCAGAGAACGTTGCTAAGCAAGGATGTGATCACAAGTGAAATATAGCATGAGCCTGATCCCATAAGAAGCTGGAGCAGAAGCGAAATAAGTCAGAGGGAGAAAGTCAAATACCGTATGATCTCACTCATAAGTAGAAGATAAAAACAACAACAAACAATCCCATAGAGACAGAGATTGGATTGGTGGTTACAGAGGGGAAGAGGGGAGGGGGGAGGGCAAAAGGGGTGATTAGGCACATATGTGTGGCGATGGATTGTAATTAGTCTTTGGGTTGTGAAAACGATGTAATCTATACAGGAATAGAAATATAATGAGGTACACCTGAAGTTTATATAATGTTATAAACCAATGTTACCACAAAAAATAAATTAATTAAATAAATAAGTAAGCTGGAGCAGGACTCTGCCGTAGAACTATCTGTGATGGTAGAAATATTCTATCTTCACCGTCTAATACAATAGTCACTATCCACATGTTTGAATGTGGTATTTTAAATGTGAAAGCTAAGGAACTAAATTTTAAATTTTACTTAATTTTCTTTAATTTAAATGTAAATAGCTACACGTGGCTACTTACTACTATATTGAACAGCACAGCTCTGGAGCGTGAATTGCAGCCGAATTAACCTCATCTTAAGGCAAAGGCAACCTTTTGTATATCCCATGAATTGCTCATTGACTGTGGGCTGCTCCCACCAATTCCTGCAGACCTCTTGGCAATGAGGCTCCTTTACAGCTGAAGGCAATTCTCTGAAGAAAGGAACGGCTATGATCTTAGCAGCCAATACTAATAACAAGCAGGGTTTGGATGGATGCTCCAGCTAGCAAAAAGGATCTGAGTGGGGTCCCAACAGCATTCACACAAAAGAGTCCATTCATGAGTATGTGCAAGGATGGAAGGATGGTCACTAGTGTACATTACGCATCACCTCAATGCAAACCCATAGAAGAAAATTGTCGTTGGCCTAATTCACCAACTATTTAAACAATCAGGTCACCTTTTCTTTTTCCTCTTCAAATTAGTATTTGTACTTAAGTGAAGAATCATCATTCTTCATTAACAATAAACTCAAAATAAAAATGCATTGACACAATATTCACTTAATGGAACTTCCTTGTAACTTTCAACCTAGCATTTTGAAGATTCCATACATATTTTAGACATATTTTTGTCCCACTTTAATGGAGGAAAAGAACATTTAAAAACTACAGATACTGAAAATACATTTTAAGGACAGAGAACAAATATTGTGCAGTTTCACAGAGAATAAAGAGGTAAAAGGAAAGAATGGAAGCATACGGTCTAATACTTTTACATACACACACTATTATTCTATTACTGAAGAACATATTCTATTACACGGAAATATGCTCTATTTATGTTATTTTCCATATGTACATGCTGAGATACAATGAATGTACTACAATAGAATGAAATATCTGGGAACGAGTTGTCAGCTTCTAAAATGAACAATAAAATTTAGTTCTTATATTTGATGAATTTCTGTAGTTTGTTTCTTTTGCCAGTGGACGTGTAGGCAAACCAACTTAGCTTTTTGTTTCAAGAGCAATTGCAACTGAAAATAAACTAACTTGCCAATTCCTAAAGCAACACAGAGACTAAGTTCCATTCCACTCACCTTTGTTCTGTGGGTCCTAAGCTATTTTTCTACCTCATCTTCAATTTGCCGCCTTCAATAGAGTACTGGGGTTGGAACTTGGATATACAGAATCAGAAGTATGTGGAGCGAGTGCAAGGTTAATTATACCAGCATTGGATTATCCAGAAATTTTTCTTAAGCAAGAGGACACTTTCTCATGATGGCTTCACATATCTTCACATGGTACAAGAGATCTGCATTCTGCCTCAGGTAGTAGGAAGAAGAAGAAAAGCAATTTCTAACTCTCAATATTATGTCCCCAATACAATGACCTGGTTTTATGACTGGGAGACCCTTAGCAACAACATGAGAGGGTGGTATGACACTGTGCTATGACTGGGCTGGCACGGATGGATGGAGAACCAAATCTGTTTACCTGGCTGAAGTCTCTGGGGAACATATGCTCCATACTGTTAATTGTTTGATATCACCAACCTGTCCAGAGAAGACAATCCTCAGGGAATCTGAATATCAAGGAGGATGCCAAGGGATGCCTAATCTATCTCTTGTATAACTTCATATATTTGAGAGAGGACGGATGACTCCCTGGACCTCTTAGTTACCTTCTCTCTCATCTTTACATGACATAAATGTTTTACCAGAACCTTAAGACGTTTTCTCTCACTACTGCAAAAAAATTTTACACATAAGTATATAAATAAATAAGAATTCATTCAGATACTTAATTTTAAATGTAAATGATTTTTTACTCAATATAATTTATAACCAACTTATAAGGGATTATAGAGCTAATAATTAGGCACATTCTCATCTTTAAGGTGAATATAATGGGGGGCAACTCCGCATTTGCTACCAAATTTCTATGGTGGCTACAGAAAATAATCTCAAATTCTCTATAACATTGTTCAGTTTGTATCCAAAAGTTTTAATGATTTACTCAAACAATGAAAAAAGATTATTGATTTTTTTAAAGAAACTTACATAGTTTGCTTGAAGTCCACTAGTCTTTGCATTTAAGTTCTAAATGATTTTGAGTTTACCAGGATAGCTATAAATAATTGCTAAAGAAAAATGAAAGGAAGTTAATGGGTGTTTTGCCTGCTGAAGTCAAGTTTGAAGATCAATCAATTAATTTCAAAATAACTTATCTCTACTTGACTATATAGGCAAAAGGCAGGCATAAATAACATCATCTCACTTTGACAAACTTAGGCCCCAAATGCCAAATGCACTTGAAAAAAAATATATAAAATCTTTTTCCACACTGGAACACATTTGGTTTCATAGAAATAGAGGGCTGCTAAGTAGCAATACAAGCTGGCTCAGAGAAAGCCATTTAGGTTTGAAGCATCTTAGTTCTTATAAATGCCATTAGTCACACAAGTATAAAGAGTTTTGCTGATTAATTTTTATTCGGTAGCCAACTATTTCCCATATACCCAGAAATTCCAGTTTCACTTATAAGATTCAGCTCAGAGAGATAAACTATCTCCTCCTAAAACCATTCTTAGGTTAGACTTTCTGTTATCTCCCTACTAGTTAAATCCCATCATGATATTTATAAGGAGGTCTAGGCAACCCAATACTGCTTAGGGTGTCCAGAGAAGGGAGGGAATTACATACCTGCTATTAAAGCTTTTCTTCCCAGTTCACTCCTGCTGCTGCAAGTATTAATTGGTAAAATCACTTTGGATAATACTTTGACACTATCTAGGAATGCTGACCCACAATTAACATTACTAGGCTTAATATGCTCTAAAGTAGTTCTTGGTCATGTGCCACAAGAGACATGAATAAGAGTGCTCATAGCAGCATCATTTGTATTAACCAAAACCTAGAAACAACCCAAATGCTCATCAACAGTAAAAAGCGTAAATTGTGGACTATTGATACAATATAGTAGTATACAATAACAAATATGAAAAAACTACAGCTAAACAAATTAAAACAATGTCCTTCACACAAAAATATTGAGCAAAAGATGCAAGTCACAAAATACTTAATCTATGTAAAATTCAAAAACTATTGTTTACGAATGCAAACATGGGTGGTAAAAGTAGTTATAATCAAAAGTTATAGTCAAAACTAAAAATAATCTCAAAAGGCTGATTATAACAAAGTCAAGATCAAAGAAGAGGGAAAGGGATGCAATTGGGAGAGGTTATCCAAGATACTGTCCAGGTTCTAGTTTACAAGGGTGGTGATAGCATGACTATTCACTTTTTAATTATTCTTTAAAATGAACACATATTCATACAGCTCTATAGAGAGAGAGACAGACAGACAGACAGACAGACAGACAGAGACACAAAGACAGAGAGAAAGATTGCCAGAGGAACTAAGAAATGATACATAGGACAATGTTATACTCATGTTATACCCAATATTAAACCTCTGACAATAAGAAAGCAGGAAACAAAAAGGCTATATAAAAATAATATAAATGATCAGGATTATTTTTTAAATATGGCTGATATCCTATAAAAAGGAAAAATTATTAGGAATTTGTAAGGAATAAAATTAGTGGACCAAAAGAAGTCAAAAACAATCAACACTGATCTAAGGAAAATCAAGATCATAGAAGGAAAGAACACAAATGCTTCTCCACCAGCTTCCAGGACACTATCCTCTCTGTAGACTAGACATAATGAAGATAACCATCCATCCAAAATATCTAAATTGCCACCACCTCAGTAAATTATTGAACAGGCTATTTCTGGTCTCTGAATTATTCTGAAACCTCAGATTCTCTTCCTCAGTGCTTGTCCTCTGAGATAAGTTGGAGGAAAGGTCCACACTTCCCAAGTGAAATGCTACCACCCCTCTACTGCTTCCCTGCTTTTGATTTGCTGTGGTTATCACTAGATAAATGGATAAAGAGCCAAAATGGGAAAAGGGAAATGCTCAGAAACAAAGGGAAAGATAAAGAAGACAAGTATAGAAGGACAACAGGATCTGAGAGAGACAGCAGATATAAACGGAGATTTGAATTAAATAGAGACAAAAGATATAAACTAAAAGTAAAAACAGAAGGAAAGTGATAGTGAAAACAATAAAATGATGGGCACAAGGATTATTAACACCTCAAAAAGCTCATAATGGATTGAAGTAATTACAGTCAGGTAAAATTTAGTGCCAGGCTACAAAGCAAGCATATTGTTTAATCATTCTATATTGAAAAATAATTCACTTCTTGAAGAAACTTTCACATACATGGTCATCTTACACAAAAATGGAACATACTAAATATAGACATCTATATTTCCACCAAACGTCAATGGTAACAAAATCTGATCACTTTCTGTTCATTACAACATCCAGTCCCTCACTCCTCTCCTGTACAAAATGTGTGTCTGGAGGTTCTCATGTAAGCAGAGTTTTCATAGACTAGAGCTGGACTCCATTGTTCCTGTGAGGTCCTTAAAAGATCTTCCCAAAGTATTTTACCTCTGTGGGAATTTTCTGAACTGTAAAGAAATCAGGTATAGTTAGTCTTATGGAGAAGTGACTGTGAGCACTATAACCCAGAACATGTGGAAATAGCCCATATATCACACACTACATTTCCATCATCCACTCCCTCCCACTCCCAAAACTACACTCGCATACACATAGACACAAAATATTTGCACCAGAAAGCTTCCAAATTTTGGTTCATCATGTCTGATTTGATTATCTGATCAATGAATGAATCTATGTTTATGTTGCTGAATATACCAAAAAACCTTAAAACAGTTTGAATCAATTTCTATTTTAATATATTAAAATTCTTTTGAAACTGCAGGAGTGACATCAGTAACATGGCAGAGTGAGCTGTTTCCTTCCTCTCCCCCTCTGAATTACAATGAAACAAACAATCATTGGCCAACAGAGGATACCCACACAGCACAACAGGATGCCTGAGAGACCCCCAGAGCTATACATCTGAAGGTGGATGGACAGGATCCCCAGGAAGGAGCGGAGACGGGTGAGTGCACCCCTCCCTCACCCTAGCAGCAGCAAGCCAGGTCACAGGGCCTCACACAGTGGCCAGTATGACTCTAAGAGGGAGTGGGGGCAGTTCAGCCTCCACAAGAATGCTACCATGGCCTATAGGAGAGCCCACTGTGCTGTGGCAGCTCTGCCAGTGACAACACTCCCCACTGAGTGGCTTCAGCTTGACATCTGTGAAAGACCCCAGCCCAACAAGCACAGCGGCCAGTGTGACTGTAAGAGGAGTTTGAGTCAGCCTGGCATGCACAAACACTATCCCAGCCTTCCAGAGTGCCTAACATGCCATGGCAGCCCCACCAGCGGGAACACTCACTACTGAGTGGCCGCAGCTCAGCCCCTGTGAAGGAGCCCTGCCCACCAAGCACAGTGGCCCACATGACTATAAGAGGAGGCAAGGGCAGCCTGGTGCACATGCAAACATCTTTGGAGGGGTAGTGTGGTCTGCAGGAGCACCCACCATTCCCCAGTGGCCATGCCAGTGGGAACACTCCAGAACAAGTTGCCACAGCCCAGTCTCCATGAACGTTCCCTGCCCACCAAGCACAGTGGCTCAGCCAAACCACCAGCAAGCACAGTGCTGGCCAGTAACTGTGCAACCCACCCACTGAGCACAGAGGCACAGAGGTCCCACCACTAAGAGAGCTACCCGCCCAGCAGCTGTGGCTACCTGGTACACATGCAGAGCAGCCATACCTGCACAACTTCCAGCAGAGGAGGCAGGATCAGAAACACAGCTCCTGCTTCCCCCAAGTGATGGCAGGTGGAATCTGCCACCTGATACAACCACTAAATGTGCCAGCAAAGGATGAGTTTATCAAACACCATGAAAAACTACAGTAAGACTTAAGAGCATAAGGAAAATGCCAAGTCTCCAGAAACCAAGCCTGAAATCAAAGAAATTTACAATCTAAATGACAGAGAATTCCAAATAGTTATGAAGAAACTCAATGAGTTACAAGAAAACTCAGAGAGACAGTTCAATGAGCTTGGGAACAAAATTAATGAGCAGAAGGAACACTTCACCAAAGAGATTGAAATTATTTTAAAAAATTCTAGATAATGAAGAACACAATTAATGAGATAAAAAATAATCTAGAATCCTTACAAAACTAGAGCTGATGTTATGGAGGACAGAATTAGTGATTTAGAGGATAGAAATATAGAAATGCTTTTGGTGGAGAACAGAGAACTAAGATTTTTTTAAATTAAAGAAATTCTTCAAGAAAAATCCAACTCAATTACGAAAAGCAGCATAAGGATTATAGGTATTCCTGAGGGAGAAGTGAGCGTGAAAGGAGCAGAGAGCTTGTTCAAAGAATTTATACCTGAGAACATCCAAACCTAGGGAAAGAACTGGACTTACGAGTACATGAAGCCAATAGAACTTCTAATTACATCAATGTCAAAAGACCTTCTCCAAGGCATATAATAGTACAACTGGTAAAAGTCAATGACAAAAAATAAATATTAAGGGCAGCAAGAGAGAGGAGAAAACTCTACAAAGGAACCCATATAAGGCTTTCAGTGGATTTCTCAGCAGAAACCTTACAGGTTAGGAGAGGATGGAATGATATATTCAAAATACTGAAAGACAAAAACTCTCAGCCAAAAATACGCTATCCAGTGAAACTATCCTTCAGATACAATGGAGAAATAAAAGCTTTTCCAGATAAACAAAAGCTGAGAATGTTATCACCACTAGACAGCCCCGTACAAGAAATGATGAAGCTCTCATACCTGAAACAAAAATGCAAAGGTTTACAAAGCATTGAGCAAGGATATAAATAACCAGACAAAATCAAAAAATTGCAGCTCTCTATTACAACAGGTCAGCAAACAGTTTTAACATAAAAGATAAAAGGAAGGAAAGAATCAAAATAATGATAAACACTTCAATGTAGTCACAAACTCACAACACAAAACAGAATAATTTGTGATAATAACTCAGAAGGGGAAGTGGAAAGGGATGGAACCTGTTTAGCTAATGGAGATAAAAAGCTATCAGAAAATGGACTATCTCATCTATGAGACCTTTTATACAAACCTCATGGTAACCACTAAACAAAATCAGAGCAAAGTCACAAATCATAAATAAAGAGAAAACTGATAAACCATCACAGAAAACCACCAAATTTAAATGACAGAAATATAAGGGAAGAGAAACAATGGAAATATAGAATAGCTGGAAAACAAGAAATAAAATGGCAGTATTTAGTCTTCATATATCAATAACCATTCTAAATGTAAATAGATTGAATTCACCAATCAAAAGACAAAGAGTAGCTGGATGGATTTAAAAACAAGACCTAACAGTATGCTGCCTCCAGGAAATACATCTCAGCTCTAAACACAAACATAGGCTCAGAGTGAAGGGATAGAAGACAGTACTCCAGGCAAATGGCAAACACAAGAAAGCAGATGTTGCCATACTTATATCAGACAAAGCAGACTTCAAGATAAAAAAGATAATGAGAGACGAAGAGAGAGATTATATAATGATAAAAGAGACAATCCATCAAGAAGACATAGCACTTATGAATATATATGTACCTAACACAGGAGCACCAAAGTATATAAAGCAACTATTAAAAGACATAAAGAGAGAAACTGACAGCAATACAGTAATAGTAGGGGACCTCATCACCCCACTTACATCAATGGATAGATCCACTTTCATCCAGACAGAAAGTCAACAAGGAAATAGCAGACTTAAGAGAAATGCTAGATTGCGTGGACTTAACAGATATATATAGAACATTCTATCCAAAAGCAGTAGAATACACATTCTTCTCAAGTGCACATGGAACATTCTCATATAGACCATATGTTTGGAAACAAGGCGAGCCTCAATAAATTTAAGAAGATTGAAATTTTATCCAGCATCTTTTCCAATCACAATGCTATGAAACTAGAAATCAACTACAAGAAAAAAGCTGGGAAAGTCACAAATATGTGGAGCCTAAACAACATGACACTGAACAACAATTGGATCAATGAAGAAATCAAAGGAGAAATTTTTAAATACCTGGAGAGACATTAAAATGAAAGTCAACATATCAACTCTTATGGGACACAGAAAGAGCAGCTCTAAGAGGGAAATTCATAGTAATACAGACTCATCTCAACAAACAAGAAAAATTTTAAATAAGTAATCTTAAACTACACCAAACAGAACTAGAAAAAGAAGCATAAACAAAACCCAAAGTCAGTAGAAGGAGGGAAATAATAAGAATGAGTAGAAATAAATTAAATAGAGACTAAAAAACAGTGGAAAAGATCAATGAAACTGAGAGCTGGTTCTTTGAGAAGACAAACAAAATTGACAAATGCTTAGCCAGACTCATAAAGAAAAAAAGAGAGAATGCTCAAATAAATAAAATTAGAAATGAAAGAGGAAAATTTACAACAGATACCACAAAAATACAAAGGATTACAAGTGAATACTATGAAAAACTATATGCCCACTAATTGAATAACCTAGAAGAAATGGATGTACTCTTAGACCCATATTACCTCCCAAAACTAAATCAAGAAGAAATAGAGAATCTGAATAGACCAATCACAAGTAAAGAGATGAAAGCAGTATCTAAAAACCTCCTAAAAAACAAAAGTCCGGGACCAGATGGCTTCTCTGGAGAATTCTACCAAACATTCAAAGAAAATTTAAGACCTATTCTTCTCAAACTATTCCAAAAAATTGAAGAAGATGGAATGCTCCTGACTCATTCTATGAGGCCAACTTTACCCTGATAGCAAAATCAGGCAAAGACAAAATAAAGAAGGAAAATTACAGGTCAATATCGCTGATGACCATAGATGTAGAAATCCTCAACAAAACATTGGGAAACCAAATACAGCAATACATTAAAAGGAAAAACACCATGATCAGGTGGGATTTACACCAGAGATGCAGGGATGGTTCAACATGCCCAAATCAATGATACAACACATTACCCAAATGAGGAATAAAAATCACATCATCAGGGCCAGCCCAGTGGTGTAGTGGTTAAGTTTGAGTGCTCTGTCTTGGCGGCCCAATTCACCAGTTCAGATCCTGAGTGCAGACCTGTATGCTGCTCACCAAGCCATGTTCATCCTACATAGAAGAACTAGAAGGACCTACAACTAGGATATAAAACTAGGGCTTTGGGGAGAAAAAATAAAAAATAAATTAAATTTTAAAAAATCACATGATCACCTCAATAGATGCAGAGAAAGCATTTGACAAGCTCAGACATCGATTTTTTATTAAAACTCTCAATAAAATGGGTATAGAAGGAAAGTACCTCAACATAATAAAGAGCATATATGACAAACCCACAGCCAACATCGTACTTAATGGTGAAAAACTGAAAGCCATCCGTCACAACAGGAACAAGACAAGGGTGCCACTCCTATTCCACATAGTACTGGAGCAATTTGGCCAGAGCAATTAGTCAAGAAAAAGAAATAAAAGTTATCCAAATTGGAAAGGAAGAAGTGAAACTCTTGCTGTTTGTGGGTCACTTGATCCTATCTATAGAAAACTCTAAAGAATCCACCAAAACACTATTAGAAATAATCAACAACTACGGCAAAGTTGCAGGGTACAAAATCACCTTACAAAAATCAGTCGCATTCCTATATGCTAACAACAAACTAGCAGAAAGACGACTCAAGAAAACAACCCCATTTACAATCACAACAAAAAGAATAATATATCTAGAAATAAATTTAGCCAAGGAGGTAAAAGACGCGCACACTGAAAATTATAAGACATTATTGAAAGAAAATGAAGAAGATATAAGGAAATGGAAAGATATTCCATGCTCATGTATTGGAGGAATAAACACAGTTAAAAATGTCCCTATTACCTAAAGCAAGCTACAGATTCAATGCAATCCCAATCAGAATCCCAATGACATTCTTCATGGAAACAGAACAAAGAATCCTAAGATTATATGGAACAACAAAAGACCTCAAATAGCCAAAGCAATCCTGAGAAAAGAGAACTAAAGCTAAAGGCATCATAGTCTCTGACTTCAAAATTTACTACAAAGTTATAGTAATGAAAACAGCATGATACTGGCACAGAAACGACACACTGATCAGTGGAACTGAATTGAAAGCCCAGAAATAAAACCACACATCTATGGACAGTTAATCTTCGACAAAGGAGCCAAGAACATACAATGGAGAAAGGAAAGTCTCCTCAGTAAATGGTGTTGGGGAAACTGGACAGCCACTTCCAAAACAATGAAAGTAGAGCATTATCTGACACCATACACAAAAATTAGCTCAAAATGGATTAAAGATTTGAATGTAAGACCTGAAACCGTAAAACTCCTAGAAGAAAATATAGGCAGTACAATCTATGACATCAGTCTTAGCAGCAGCTTTCAAACACCATGTCTACTCAGGCAAGGGAAACAAAAGAAATAATAAACAAATGGGACTATATCAGACTAAAAAGCTTCTTCAAGGCAAAGGAAACCATGAGCAAAATGAAAAGACAACCTACCAACTGTGAGTGAATATTTACAAATCATATATCGGACGAGGGGTTAATTTACAAAATATAAAAAGAACTCACACAACTCAACAAAAAAAGCACAACCCAACCAAAAAATGGGCAGAGGATATGAACAAACATTTTTCGAAAGAAGATATACAGATGGCCAACAGTCACATGAGAATGTGTTCAACGTCACTAATTATTAGGGAAATGTAAATCAAAACTACAATGAGATACACCTTACACCTTTTAGAATGGCTATAATTAACAAGACAAAATACAACAAATGCTGGAGAGGATGTGGAGAAAAGGGAACTCTCATACACTGCAGGTGGGAATGAGAACTGGTGTAGCCAACATCGAAAATAGTACAGAGATTTCTCAAAAAGTTAAAAATAGAAATGCCATACAATCCAGCTATCCCACTACTGGGTATTTATCCAAAGAACTTGAAATCAACAATTCAAAGACACTTTTGCACCCCTATTTTCATTGCAACATTATTCACAATAGCCAAGACATGGAAGCAACCCAAGTGCCCATCAACTGATGAATGGAGAAAGATAAGGTATATATATACAATGGAATACTACTCAGCCATAAAAAAGACAAAATCGTCCTATTTCCACAACAGGGATGGACCTTGAGAATATGATGTTAAGTGAGATAAGCCAGACAGAGAAAGACACACACCATATGATTTCACTCATATATGAAAGATAAACTAACACAGGGATAAAAAAAACAAATTAGTGGTTACCAGAGGGGAAGGGGATTGGGAGAATGGTGAAAGGGGTAAACAGGCACACATGTATGGTGATGGATAAAAATTAGACTACTAGGGGTGAGCATAAAGGAGTATATTCAGGAATTAATAAACAATAAAATTACACAGTTATAAACCATTATAATCCCAATAAAATTACTTTAAAAAAAAGACCCAGAGTTTACAGTGTTAACTAATGACTACACTTTTTTTTAAAGGTTGTTCTTACTTATAAAACTCTTGGTTAGTTCTTGTTGACCCCACAGAAGCCAAAAGCAGATATAGTATTTTAAACATTCCCTCCTTTGTAATTCCAGCTATGGTACATATTTTTCTTTGCAAAAAAAAAAAAAAAATTAGACTACTGATGCTGAGCACAGTGCAGTTTATGCAGAAATTGATAAATAATAATGTACGCCTGAAATTACACAATGTTATAACTACTATGACCTCAATAAAACAATTGAAAAAAATTCTTTTACTTTTTGCCATTATTGGACTCACTCTATAATTCATAAGTAATTATATTATGAAAATTATTAACATCTTAAAATTAAAAATTATAAACACAAAGCTTACCATTATACTGAGGAAATCTTTGAATGTACAGCAAGCCGTTTAAAACATTAAGAAAAGTTGATTGCCACCTTTTGGTAATCATTAGTCTCTACCTAGTGAGAGTGAGAGCTTATTAAAAGAAATAAAAGAAGATATTCCATTTTTACATAGAAAGAGCCTAACTCTGGAGTCTGAATATCTAGGTCCACATCTTGGCCTCATCATTCAGAATCTGCATCACTTCAACTAAGAATTTAACTTCTCTGTTCCAGAATGTGCTGAGCTGCAAAATAAGTATAATATCGTCCCTCAATGTTGTGGTAAATAAATAAGAAAATGAATGTAAAAATGCATTATAAATTGTAAAGCATTGTGTGAATGCAAAGAACTACTAGCATTTCTGGATAGAGTCATACTTTTTCTTCAGTCCATTTCCTCAGATCGTCTTCAATCACGCCACGCTATTGGCTACTTCCTTTTTGAAATGGTCCTCCTGTTGCTTTTACAAAATGTTCAGCCTTGATATTTTCACATGTCAGTGGCCACTACTTTTCCGATTTTTCTGAAACCCAAAGTCCTTTACCTTTAATTCTCTTTTTACACATTTTCTCTTTAAAATCAACTTCAAAGGTTGGTTTTGAACCACCAAAGAGATAATTGCCAAAGCACATCATTCTCAAGGCCCTCTGTGCAAATATAATCCTACATTTCCATTGTCATTCCTGACACACCTATTTATATATTTACAAATAATATGGCTCTGTAAATTCACTGTTTCCCTCTCCCCAACAAAAGTAGCTGTATTACTTTCCGATGGCTGCCAAGGTGCCAACAACTGGGGGGCTTAAAACAACAGAAATTTATTCCTCACCGTTCTGGAGGGCAGAAGTCCAATATCAAGGTGTTTTCAGGGCCATGCTCTCTCTGGAGGTTCTGAGGGAGAATGTGCTCTATACCTTTCTTTTAGCTTTTGATTTGGCTAGCAATCATTGGCATTCCTTGGCTTGTAAACTCATCAGCATTGCTCCAATCATTGCCTCTGTCATCCCATGGTGCTCTCCCTGTGCGTATGTGTCTCTATTTCTGTTTTGCTTTCTTATAAGGACACCAGCCATTTTGAATTAGGGCTCACCTTAATCAAGAATAACCTCATCTTAATTTGATTATATCTGCAAAGACTCTATTTTCAAAGAAGTTCACATTCATAGGTAACACCTGTTAGGAAATGAACATACCTTTTAGGGGGACACAATTCAACCCTTAACATTTGCTTTTCCTCTTGGCTTCTCCATTTCTAACAAAGGGATCAACTGATTTCTCAGTCACCAAGACTGGAATCTTTTTTTTTTTAAAGATCGGCACCTGAGGTAACAACTGTTGCCAATCTTCTCTTTTTCCCCCTTCTTCTCCTCAAAGCCCCCCACTACATAGTTGTATATTCTAGTTGTGAGTGCCTCTAGTTGTGCTGTGTGGTACACCACCTCAGCATGGCCTGATGAGTGATGCCATGTCCGCACCCAGGATCTGAACCAGCGAAACCCTGGGCCACCAAAGTGGAGTGTGCAAACTTAACCCTTCAGCCATGGAACCAGCCCCAAGACTGGAATCTTTAATGATACTATGGATATCTTTCCCTTGTTTACTCCCCTATAGTTAGTTATCATATGTTATCCTGTCATACTCCGCCTTGAATTCCATAAACCGTCTCTTAATCTGATTTTAAATCCAAATTTAAGTCTGAATTCACGACGTAAGATGCAGGTTCCCGTGTATTAGTGGTGTGAGCGCAGGAAATCCCCGTACCCTCTCTGGACTGATTCTTCATCCAGAAATTGACGGGATTTACTAAAGGCTCTCTTAAGATTCCTTCCAATTTAAAAAGTTGTAACTTCTGCCAAGTGTGTTTATTTATTCCTCACCTACCAGGTTGAATTACTCGTATAATCAATGCAATTAAAAATAAAAAAGAGTGCCAACACTCAAAACAGAACAAAGTCTCATTAAAAGGAACAAATTTGAACCCGTCTTCCTGGCTCCTTATTATTATTATCCTCACTCCTCCGATGCTATATCACTTCACAGATCACTTTGGAAAACATTTCTTTCACCTTGCCACTCTCCTGAGCAGAGAGGAACAATGTTCCCCATTGTCTAAGACAGATCAGAAAACTATGGCCCATTGGAACTCAGACACACTCGTTTGTTTATGTGTTGTCTACAGTCGCTTTCTTGCTACAATGGCAGGGTTGAGGAGTTGTGACAGAGACTACATGGCCTGCAAAGCCTAAGATATTTACAGAAAACTTGCTGACACCTGGCCTAAAAGATGAAGTCTGAAGTCCTAAGCCTGTCTTCTTGGGCCTTTCACGATAAGGCTCTTAAGTTTCTTCTCTATATGAATCCTCCACCTCCAGCACACACCCGGAGCTCAGACCTTTTCTTCTGCTTGTTAAGATCTCTCCAGCCTTCTCCACCTAGACAAAGATTCACATCCTTCAAGGTGCAGTTCGAGTCCTACCATTATTTGTAAGCCTTCCCAAACCAATCAACTTGTTATCACGCTCCTCTGAGCTCAAACACTATGGCCTGCTGCATTCATTTTGCAATTGATAATGCATCATCTTTCTTAGTTTCCTGTATCTTCTTTTTAACTCTTTTAACTCTTTTACAACTTATTTAACTTCTTTTCACGTTTTCATTTGCCAATTAAATTGCAACACTCCTTCGAGTAAGACATATTTATTTCTTTGTATTTCCCATTGCATCCAGCAGACACAGGTTCTCAAACAGTATTTGTTTAATAGCATATGGTTTAATAATCTCTTCAGGGGACGGCTGGTGGCGCAGCAGTTAAGTGCGCACCTTCCGCTTCTCTGTAGCCCGGGGTTCGCCAGCTCCAACGCCAGGTGCAGACACGGCACCGCTTGGCAAAAGCCATGCTGTGGCAGGCGTCCCACGTATAAAGTAGAGGAAGATGGGCATGGATGTTAGCTCAGGGCCAGGCTTCCTCAGCAAAAAAAGAGGAGGATTGGCAGTAGTTAGCTCAGGGCTAATCTTCCTCAAAAATAATAATAATAGTAATAATCTCTTGACAAGTATAAGTGGATGTAGAATTAGAGGTCATCTTCATCCTTAGTTCTTCATCAGTTCATGCTGCACAAAAGGAAACCCTTGTCACCTGACATTTTCCAGCTCCAACAATATAACCCTACCTTAAAATCTTATACTTCTTGATTATTTATGTAGGGTGCATTTGCACACACATTATTTAAATCCAGTGGGAGTGGTCAGCTGAACAGTACATATAAAAGCCAAAATCAGTGCCTCCAGCTACGTCCATTAACGATGTAATTTAAGCATCTCATCTTCCATCATTGCGCTCATTATCCCTGAAAATTCAATTCCCTAACTTCCCACAACAAATTTCACGCTTCCCCTTCCCACTTGCTGTCTCAGTTAATAAACTCTTTCTCTAAATCATCCAATAGAACCACCACCTCCTCCCCACTGTCTGGATGCTGCTCTCAAACCCCATTCAGCTCCTATCCTGGCAGAATCATCAGCAACTGCTCCAGCATCAGAAGCTCCAAGATCTAATCCTGGTGTGCGTCTCAGGCCACAGACACTGATGGCAAAGCTACCAGAGGCTCCAGAAGATGGCTCATCAAATTGCCTGAAGCATTTTCACAAGATCTCCTGTCCAGAAATCTCCACCTCAAGTTATATTCCTATTTCTGAGTATTATCCTCCTTCATATTTACTATTAGAAGTCCCTCTTATTTGGAAGAAAAGTGGAGATCCAGAGTTGCTGTGCTCCTTGATTCTAAAACCATTTACAAAATGGCTCATGGAACATAGAATCTAGATTTCTAGGAGATTCCTTCATGTACTATTGTTGGCAAAAAATACCACTGTTAACACTGAAAAATCACAAAAGTTGCTACAGAATTTAAAAGAAACTTAAGCTTATTTATCATCAATGGAGTGTGGCTATAACAAAGGCGGGGGTGAGAGGGAACGTAAAGTTAGGGGAAAAAAATCAACTCCTCCAAAAAAGGGTACCTGTTACCCAAGTACAATAAGAAACTACTCTAGATAGTCTTCCAACTGCAAGAAGGGTAAAAGTCACAGATGGAGAGAATGGACTGGAATTGCTGAACCAACATAAAACCCAGCAAGGATTTTTAAAAAACAAGAAATTAAAAAATTACATAATTAATGTTTGATTGAGAATTAATAATTTGGGCCAGCCTGGTGGCACAGTGGTTAAGTTCACTTGTTCCCCTTTGGCGGCCCGGGATTCACCAGTTCAGATCCTGGGCACAGACCTACACACTGTTCATTAAGCCATGGTGTGGCAGGCGTCCCACATATGAAGTAGAGGAAGATGGGCATGGATATTAGCTCAGGGCCAGTCTTCCTCAGCAAAAAAGAAGGGGAGGATTGGTGGCAGATGTTAGCTCAGGGCTAATCTTCCTCAAAAACAAAAGAGAAAATTAAAAATTAATAATTGAATGAGAATCTGAGAGAGAGGCTGAGACACAATCTCACCAAAAACCCCACCAGAGGTGTAGCGATACAGAATCAGGAGGGAACTCGTAACTCACAGTTTCTCCCTGAAGAGCAAAAGTGTTTGTACCCTACATCTGGTGCCCCAACTTTTAAACACTTCTACCTGAGAGATGGGCCCCCAAAACACATAGCTCTGAAGCTAACTAAGCCTATGTCCAAGACCCACAAGGCTGTAAGAAACTGAGAAACAGTTACCCAGACTCAGTGTGTCTCTCTCTCCAGGGCACAGCACAGGGGGAGCAGACGGAAACAGCCAGTTTTTTCCTGAAAGAGGCCTATTTACTTATCTTAAAAGCTAAGGCTTCTAATTTAACATACATCTAAGTGCAGATTGCAATCCTCTCCAGAGAGGGGAGGCCCCGAGCACCATCTTTGCACTCTCCCTCTGCCTCACTCCAAGTCGCCCATATCTCCCAGAAGGGAGCTTGTGTATCATGTCTGGTGCCTTGGTTTTTGCGGCTACCACCTAGGGTACATTTCTTGATCACCTGGTTCTGGTAGCCAGCGAGGTTTATCTACACGGGTACCACAGGACTGTAACAAACAGAGAAAGAGGCCTTAACTGACTATCCCCCCAGGACTCAATTCAGAGGAAGCAACAGAAAGGCTCATCTCCTAGTCTTCCTCTGGGAGAGGTATGTTTACATACTTTAAAAGCTGCTGCCTGATGGTCCAGCCTACATCGAGGTGCTGACTGAGATCTTCCCCTTTGGAATACTGACAAGTCTTGGCAAACCCTCAAATATCAGGAGACACTAAGAACAAAGTAGAGTTAGAACTGCCCCCCAATTCTTGAGAAGCTACACCACTGCCTGAGAGAGAGAGAGGTGGAAAGAGAGAAGACAGATGCAGAGAGAGAGAGAGACAGAAAAAGGATCTTCTGTAAGCAACTATATTTTCTGGGTCTTTTTGTTATATCAGCTTAGCTTTAATGCAACTAAAAGAATTTTTCTCTCACCTCTCTGCATTTTTCTCCCAATCTTATTTAGAGTCTTACAATTCTCTACTACCAATCAGTAAATGTGAAGGTGCCTCAAAACTTGGTCTTATGACCTCTTCTTTCTCTAAAATTGCCCCCCATGGGATCTTCTCCATTCTTATGGATACAAATGTCTTTGATGTTTAGTAACTCCAAAATTCATGTCTATAATCAAGATTAATTTTATAGGCCCCGAGATTTTTTGTCTTAGCCTAGGTTTCCCGGAAAACAGAGCTTGACACAAAGACTTATACACAAATACCTAATGCAGAATGTGATACAGCATCAGGAGTAAAAGAAAGTGAGCAGAACAGGGAAGAAAAGTGGGTTTGTCAAGGATACATTATCAAGTTTACCACCAGTATGGAGTAACTGGGAGCTCAGTCACATGTGTCCCCAGAAGTGTAACCACAGGCCCTCAAGGACCAGTTCAACTGACCCCATCTTATCAACAGAGTAATTAACAATGCTTTTCCAGGAACTGAGACCCTCTTGTCCAGTTCAGGCTGGCTGAGACCACCAAACTATCAACTGGGCCTGCACAAATGCTCAACAAATGACCTTTTGATGTCAAGGAGCTAAAAACTCCACCCTCAGATCATGGTAATAGCTGGCATTTTGTGCGCATGCGTCCTGTGAAGAGGCACGAAGCCTGACTACACTTGTGCAGATCATCAATTACCTTATTTCTCCTCACCTCCAATCATCTATTCCCACATTTTAGACCACCTTTCCCCCTCCCCCATAAATATCCCTGAGTCCCTATTTTTGAGAAGGCAGATCTGAGATTGATTCTCTGGCCTCCTAACTTAGTTGCCTTGTGATTAAATCCTTTCTCTTTGCAAACTGGTCATCTCAGTGATTGGCATAATCACGCGGCAGGCAAAACGAACCTGGTTTGGCAACAGAAATGTCAGGAGGCATCTCAACAGACATCTATCCCAGGAAAAGAATGGAGAAACAATTTACTCATTGGCTCACATTCCCCACTGGTCAGATTTTCACTCCATGGGATGTTAACTGTCCCACACTTGCAGGTTGTGAATGTGTGACCACTAAGCAGTTTCCTTACCCCCTGCCATGGTGTTGTAGCGTTAGACGAACCTTAGGGCAAGCACCGGCCCAAGCTGAGGCATGGTCAAGGGGCACCCAATCAAAAATAGTGCTCACGGAGCTAACCACTGCAGCAGTGGTTGAAATAAGAAGTGTGAGGCCCAATGATCTGAAGTGGTGCTCCAGACGTTCCTGAAACAGTCTACCCCCGGCAACATAAAGATCCCTTTTTGTCTGAACAAACACAGAGTCGCCTGCAAGGTGGCTGCCAGCATAATCTCTATAAAACCTTAATGCAAGAGATTTAGTGAAAATGCTACAATCTCACTGTTGCAGCTGTTCCGAAGCCGTTTATCAAAAATAGATTTCATTTATTCTCAGGCATTATCTCTGTCGTTTGCCTGGAATGGTGGTCCAGACATTTATCCTCAAGAGAACTGTGTCTTGCCTTACTCTTGTAAGGTCTTTGTTGCCGTAATTTCACATTCACACCCTGGGCTCCAGATATACTCCTTCCTTGTCTTATGTGTAGCAGCAACCCTAGATCTACACGATAATCAAGGTCAGTTATCCCCTACCAGTATAGTAACACCTTTCTTTGCCTGCTCATCCACTGGCATGCGGAGCCCAGAGCGGCCAGATGGTAGTCACTGCTTCAAGTTCAGTGAAACCCTTACTGTGTTCCCTTATGGAAACAGTCTCTTCCTTAGAATCAAATCTAGCAGACCTAAAGTTACAGGGATGAGAAACACAAATTCCAAAAGCAAACCATTTGCAGAAATGGTAAAAGATATCATTCCTACTTCCATCCTTGGTTAATTGCAGAAGTGGCTACAATTTTGCCCTCTTCCTTGAATCCATGTTTTTTGCAATGTGACTTTGAAGCTCCACCCATCAAGAGGTAGAGTCTTTCCCCACGCTTTGAAACTAGGTTGGTCTTGTGACTTGTATTGGCCAATAGAATGAAATAGAATTAACGTTGTGCCAGTCTTAAGCCTAGAACTCAAGAGACCTTTCATGTTTCTACTCTTTCTCTCAGAAATCTGCCTCCATGATATGAACAACCCAGGCCATCCTGTTGGAGGATGAGAGACCACATCAAGCAGACAGGAGCCATCCCAGCTATAAGCCCTAGACCAGTAAGCCCTAAAGGAACCCAGTAGCTAACTGCAGGCATTTGAGTGAGTCTAACCAAAACCAGAAGAACTACCCAGTTGAGCTCAGCCCGAGTGGCTGACTTACGTAATTGTGAGATAAATAAATGGCTGGTGTTTTAAGCCACAGTTTTAGAGTGGCTTCTTATATGGAAAAAGCTAACCAATACATACCCTTTGGCATCTGGACACATAAATTACAGCAGTGGGGAAACACTACCATACATTGGTCATTTTTCCCATGCATAGCACCCTAAAATTTCTGGATGTTATCCCCAAGCTGATACATTAGTTGAGGCTTTAAGAGGCCATTCCACTGTTATTCTAGGCTGAGTGCTTCATGAGGATGGAGTACACTGTAAGAGCAATGAATCCTGACCATGTGCCCGCTATCTCACCTCCTTTACCACAAAATGGGTCCTTTTATCTCAGGCAACAATGATAGATCAAGCATTCACAAGCCCAAGGGTGGTGTTGCTGAAGAGTGCTGAGGCAGGGAAGATAGACCCTATGTTTAGAGAGTAAATCGACTCATGCCTGAAAAGATCATTTGTTATCAGTGTAATGTTTGATATTTGTTGTTTTGGGGCCTCTTGAAGGTAGAGGGGGAGGAATTGTGTTACAATCCTTCCTGGAAGCCTATGAACAACTTCCAGATCTTTTAATTGTTTGAATCTCCCTGGAGAATTGTCTGCCACATACATTATCTCTAGGGTTTCAGTTGGGAAACCCACAGGAGGATGAAGTAATTATTACTGGCATCGAGGGAGCTTGTCAACATTGGGTTCCAAGAGCTACAAAGAAGCTGTAAATGTCAGTGTGGGGGAGTCCTGTGGTCACTCCAGTTCTCACTGCACCAGATATACGTCACCAGATACATCCCATCCCTCATCCTTGTACATCCTCAGGGAAGGGTAACTTTCTTCCATTTTTATTTTTCCTATTACCCCTCAGTGAGACTTGGAAGCTAAAGTCTCTTCCTGGAAGGTTCCTGAGAGGAGCATTTGGTAAGCACAATGAGAAGTGAGCAGCTTTGAGAAAAAAGGAGAAAGCACGTCTTTAATTAGATTTGTGAAACAAGTTCAGGTTCTACTTAAGGTCACCAGGCATTGTCTAACATGTAGTAAATTCTTAATAACCATTTGTGGAGTGAATGAATGAACTGATTAATTAATGAGAACATACCCTGGGAATGTGTGAGATCCTAGATGCAGTAGTGGCTTAGTAAAAAGTGGGCTGGATTTCAAAGAAATCGTAATTCAGATCCTGGCTCTGATAAACTTAGTTTTGGTATAATGAGGATATGTGACGTACGTTATAGAGTTGTTATGAGGATTAATAAATTATGAAAACATTTTGTGTGGTATAGAGTACCTGATAGTGGCAAGTCTTTTCTTTATATTTTTTCTATCTTGGTGAGAAATTTATGATTTTTACATAGTTATAGAATTTACTCAGCTTATTTCATGTACTTTTTATTGCTTTATCATGTTTACAAGAGTGAAAAACATTTTATCTTATGGCAATTGAGAGGGATAGATGATGTCTTCATTGTTATCACTATTGCCACCACCCTCGTGCACTGATGAAATCAACAGATGTCTGTGATTATGCATCCAAAGTATTTTCTCATGCCTATAACTCCTTCTTGATGCCTCCTAGAGATTATTGAAAAGCCCTTTCTCCTCCCTCCAGGGTATTTGTTTTCTAGAATATTCTCTTTATACATTCTCTGTAAATGAAGGTTTCAGTGGATCAGTTCTTTAACAGAATCAACAAAGAGCTTAGGATAACAGCTAATAATAGGTTTGGGTGAAAATGAAAGAATACTAGAAAAAATATATACCTGCAGTTGAAAACATACCTGCAGGCAAATAAGGTCTGAAAAGCCAATGGATATGAACTTGGTCCAGGCTATGAACAAAAAAGAAGGAAGCTGTGTCTTCAAAACTGAGTTTAGGAAGAATCCAGTTTGGTAGGGCAGGAAAGTCAAAGGTGCAAAGGTAGGAGGGAAAAAAAATAGGAGCAAACCCCTTTAGATAGTCAAAGCAATTAAGAAATGAGTCAGAATTGAAGGAGAGCACTATGTGACTCTCTCCCTTTTTCTGCAGATCAATTTTAGCCTTCCTTCTCTGCAGGTAAGTTTCCTCTTTTATTCATTCTACACAGCATAAAGTGGCAATGGTTCAAATTCTAAATTTTCATATCTGCTCTGTCCAAGAACTAATCCCACTTCACCTGGCCATTCCCCAGCACCCCCAAAGATCCTTGAGTGAAAGAGCAGAGACTTTGGTAGAAGAAAAGACTGTGGGCACCATTTTCTCTTGGAGTTTTCTCTTTAAGTAGAAGTGAAGGATCTACACACTAGAAGTAGTTACTGTCAAGGTAGAGAGATATTCTACAGCTTATGTGCAAAGTGGAGAAAGGCATTGGCACTTTGGACTCCAGAGAAGCCAGGGTTGCATTGGCATTAGCAGCATTAGCAGCTCTGAGATCATCAGTGCCCCGATATCACATCACTTTTGTAAAAGCAGACACTGGCAGAACAGTATTGGTGAGCAACCTAGATCAAAAGAGGAAGAAAAGGGAGGATTCCAACCACCAGGGAGACAGCAGAGAACCCGTGTGAGGGTTTCCTGGGAACTCTAAATAGAAATTATGGCAAATGATAAAAGCAGAGATGTCTGGTATGCCAGTGAGAGATGTGGAGGTGAGGGAAAGTGCAGCAAGAAGAAACCTCCCATAAAGGACTTTTAATATTTTTATTTCTTCTGCTTCCTGCAGAGCGCATGGCCTGCCCTCCCCTCCACCTATGTCTGCTTTATATTCCATAGTGAAAATCCTGTCTCCTGCTGTCACCATAGCTGTTACAGAACATTTATTCAACTAACATTTTTGAGTGCAAAAGCTGTGCCAAGTGACATGACACAATTCTGATCCATGTTTCCTGAAACCACATTAATCTGTTGGCCCGAGAGTGGCAATAAACAGCAGGCTGTCATTTTATCTACCGCAGCAATCCCTGCAGTCTGTGGAAAGTTGCTTTAATTATTTCTGGGAATTCCCAGGAAGTTCTCACATGAGCTCTGTGTGTTCTGGAGTCCAAAGTGTCAATGCCTTTCCCCACTTGACATATACATGTGTAGAATGCCTCTCCATTCCATTCAATTTCACATTTTTATTATTCAGTCAAGGAAAAAGTAGTCCAACAGCATCCCTCCATTTCCTTTAGTTTCTGCCACCAGACTCTCCATCCCTTTGGCTAAGACTCAGGACAACGGGGCTGAGTGGAGAACCAATCATGGAATCAGAGACAGTGTTGTCTTGCATCCTCTGGCAAGCAGCTCATTCCACCCATAAACTCAGTCTGTCTTCATAGACAAATATAAACCATTGTTTATAAAACTGAGCTTCCCTAGACAAAGATGAATAAGATTCAGTGCATGTGCTCTCCAAAATATCTTATAAGCAAGGAAGAGCCATGAAAACAAATATACAAATACTGACATATAGATGTAGATATAGATAATCTCAAATTCTATATAGCCTAGAATAAAAGTCACTATAAAATATGCATTAAGGACACATATTTCTGTCTGATATTTAAGAAAAAACTTTCTGAGTCTTTAATAAGTATGTTCATTTATTCATTTATTCAACAAATACATATTGATTATCTGCTGTATGTCAGGCACTATTCAAGACATATAGTGGTTTAAAAAAAAGACAGATTTCATGCTCTTATGGACTTTACATTTTACTGATGTAGATTAGAAAATAAATAAATTACTTTTCAGGAAACAAGAAAATTCCAGATAGTGGTAGGTGATATGAAGACAAAAAGCAGGGCAATGCAGTAGAGGATGTCTTGAAGGAAGCTTTAGATGGGGTGGTCAGAGAACTTCAAAAAAGGAAAAGCCACATAGACATAAAGTTTCAGGGTGTGTCAGGAAGTTCTAAGGGTGGGAAATTGACCACAGCAAGAGATAAGACAAGAGAAGTAAGAAAGGGGTAATGAAGAACCTTGTAGGACACAATAAGGAATTTGGAATTTGAATTGAAGGCCATTGAAAACCGTTGAAAGGTTTTTTTGTTTGCTTTGTTTTGTTTCTGAGGAAGATTAGCCCTGAGCTAACTACTGCCAATTCTCCTCTTTTTGCTGAGGAAGACTGGCCCTGAGCTAACATCCGTGCCCATCTTCCTCTGTTTTATGCGTGGGACGCCTACTACAGCATGGTTTTTGCCAAGCGGTGCCATGTCCACACCTGGGATCCGAACCGGCGAACCCCAGGCCACCAAGAAGCAGAATTTGCAAACTTAACTGCTGCACCACCAGGCCGTCCCCCGTTGAAAGTTTTTAAGAAGGGAAATGGGGAAATTCTTGTTTTAGAAGGATAATTCTTTGCTAAGTTTGAAGGAAGGGTTGAAAGGGGGAAGACTGTAGGAAGGAAGACCAGTCTGAAGTTTACTGTAAGTATCCAGATGAGAGACGGTAAGAGTTTGACATAGACAGTATAATTAGGAATGACGAAAAGGAGCATGGGTGCGAGAAAAATCAGAATCAACAGGGCTCATTCACGAACTGGATGAGTCAAGGATGACTCTGAAGTTTCTGGCTTTGATTTCAAACTCCTTGAGGGTAGAGACCACATATCTCTTATTCACTGCTATTTCCCAATGCCTAAAACAGTGCCTTAGTTGTGGTAGATATTAAAAATCCATTTGCTTAATAAAAATATTCTGATTCCTAAGAAGTAATATCAACAGGGCTTAGCAATTGATTGGATGTATAGGTAAAGGAGAGGGTCCTGGACTCACTCTCAAATTTTCTCTTCTTGAAATTGGATAGATTGTGGCGCTGTTTACTGAATAAGGGTACATGGAGAGAGAAACAGTCTTTGAGCCCTGAGGAGAATATGATGGATTCCATTTGGGAAGTATTAGAGATAAGCTGTCTATGACATCCAAGTAGAGACATCAGAAAGCATTGGGTATATGAATCTGAAAATGAAAGAGAATTGCACTAAAGAAATAAATTTGGGAGAGAGTGGCACATGGTAGCATTAAAGCCATGGAGGTGAATAGAATCATACAGGAATATGTGTAGGATGAAAAGAAAAGAAGCATAAGACAAAAACCAGAGAAATGTCAACATTTAAGGGGCAGTTAAAGGGAGGGAATTCTGCCAAGGCAACTTAAAAGGAATGGCCAGAGAGATAGGAGGAAATATGAAAATAAATCCAAGAAGGAAAAGAGTTTCTAAAGGAGAGAATTCTAGGAGGTCTAAAAATGTAAGGACTAAGAAATATCCATTGAGTTTTTCCAGAAATTTTGATGGGGCCGGCCCAGTGGCACAGCAGTTAAGTGCACACGTACCACTTTGGCAGCCCAGGGTTTGCTGGTTCGGATCCCGGGTGGGGACATGGCCCCCTTGGCAAGCCATGGTGTAGTAGGCATTCCACACATAGCGTAGAGGAAGATGGACATGGATGTTAGCTCAGGGCCAGTCTTCCTCAGCAAAAAGAGGAGGATTGGCAGCAGATGTTAGCTCAGGGCTAATCTTCCTCAAAAAAAAAAAAAGAAAGAAATTTTGAAAGAGCAATTCAATGGAGTGGCTGGGGCAGTAGATAGATTGGCCCGAGATGGGATCACGTGCAGAGGTGTTAACCTTTTCAGGGAAGGATATTGCTTCTGTTGTAACAAAAGGGAAAGAGAAAAGGAAGGATGAATGGAGATGCAGAGAAGTTTTCTGCACTGGTGGCAGGAAGAGAAGAAAAGATTTAAAACAGCCACTGGAGGCTGGGAAAGAAGCCTGACTTATCCCTTTCTGGCTTTCTCAACAATAGTTTGAATTTATTGAGTAATCATTATTTGCTAAGAGTTTTTCATACATTAATTCATTTCATTTTCACAACAAACTTTAAGGTAGGTACTATTATTTTACATGAGGAAACTAAGATTTGGAGAGGTTAGGTGACTTGGTCAATCAGACTGCAAGTGATAGAGTCTAGTTTCAATGTGGGCTAACTCCAGAGCCCACACTCTCCTGTATCTTGTCCATCTCTTAGGGAGTCCTCCATTCGTCTAAAACTATCTCATCTATGGACGTGAACCTTTGTCTTCTTACTTATTTTCCATTATAATATTTTTCCTCCACGACCTGATTCCAAATTTCTTGGATCAGGAACTCTGTCTTCTATTACTTTGTGTTTTCTACATCTCCAAGAAATGCAGGAAGTAATAATGATACTGACAAGAGATTTTCACGTATTGAGGTACATGGGGTAACTATTTGAGTTCAAAACTGATTCAACTTGAACTAGAAAGCCTGACTTATGGCATATCAAAAACATAGATTCTACATCTGCTTATCCATTAAAGTAAGGAATCTCTCTTGACATAAAGAATGCATACTTCCCCTCCTATGCCCTATTGGTAACAACATCCGATTGGTAACATCCTATTGGTAATGCCCAGATTATTCCCTTTCCTGGAATCATGGTCATGTTGACCTGTTAATTTGCAACTGTGTACTGGGCGTTTTTGAAAACGTATCCTGGGTGTTTTTAATGTATCTTCTTTGTTCTAAAAAGATGTAAGACTGTACTGAAACTCATGCTTCTCTGGAACACCTTCTAAAGCCTTCCCAGGTTATAATCCTCACTTTGGCTCATAATAAACTCACTCTAATTTTGATATATAGGTTGGTTATGGATTATTTGCATTGACAATACTTTATAAACCTGAACCCCTTTTTGTAGTTATGGTTAAATATTACAAAGCCATCAAAAGGAAATCTTCTAAATTTGCCCCCCTATTTTGACACATCTTTTACTCTGTGTTCTCCTTTAGATTTATCTACATGTATTATCTAATTATAGTATACAACTTTTTAACTTGCTTGTAAATACTTACCTATTTTGTACATAGTTTTCATGTAAACGTTTTCTTTGGTGTCTTAACTCTTTACACTTGCCAAGTATGTTCATATATTTTTATTTTGCGTCTCAAAAAAATAAGATAGTTTATCTTCTCCTTATGAATCCTAAATGGTAGATGTCTGACTGGTTTCCAAGCAGGTTGGTTATTATTGTGTTTGACAAACATTTGGAAAAATTTTCTCATTTAAATCTTAATGTTTGGCATGGAGTCATTTAGTGTGTCAAACCCATGGATGTGTTCCAGCACACAGCTGACAGTCAGGCAGTCATACAAATTGCAGAATGTGCAAGAGTTTGTATCAACATCATAAGTAGGAAAAGAATCTCTACTTACAGAGGAGAGATGTATAGAGATCCCTTGGAAATCTTGGATGAGGTGAGGTTCCAGCAAGAGAGGATAAGTGAAAAGACAACGCATGAAATGGAAAGACACACCCAAGGTGCAGCAAGGCTTGCGAGAGAACATCAGAAAGGAGGTAGGGTAGTCTAAAGAGAAAATATTTAGTAAATGGGACTAGACTAGGTAAGTAGGTAAAAAGTACCAAGGGGAAATTTATTCTGTCGAAAATATTTCATCCTCTGGGTCCTCATGCAGGTATATCCAGGCAATGGAAAAGGAAAACCAAACCAGTGTCTCTGAATTTCTCCTTCTGGGCTTCTCGAGTTGGCCAGAGCAGCAGGCACACCTTTTTGCACTTTTCTTGTGTCTTTACTTAACAGGTCTGTTTGGAAACTTACTCATCTTGCTGGCCATCAGCTCAGATCATCGTCTCCACACACCCATGTATTTCTTCCTTGCCAATCTGTCCTTTGTAGACCTGTGCCTTCCTTCAGCTACAGTTCCCAAGATACTACTGAACATCCAAACACAGACTCAGTCCATCTCCTATCCTGGCTGCCTGGCTCAGATGTATTTCTGTATGATGTTTGCCAACATGGACAATTTCCTTCTCACAGTGATGGCATATGACCGTTATGTGGCCATCTGTCACCCTTTGTATTACTCCACCATCATGACCCAACACCTCTGTGCCTCTCTGGTGACTGCACCTTGGGTCATTGCCATTTTGAACCCCCTCTTGCACACCCTTATGATAACCCGTCTGCACTTCTGCTCTAACAATGTCATCCATCATTTCTTCTGTGATATCAACTCTCTCCTCCCTCTATCTTGTTCTGACACAAGTCTTAATCAGGTCATGGTTCTGGCTGTGGTGGGGCTAATCTTTGTGGTACCTTCAGGGTGTATCCTAGCATCCTATAGCCTCATCATCTCTGCTGTGATGAAAATCCCTTCTGCCCAAGGAAAATGCAAGGCTTTCTCCACCTGTGGATCTCACCTTGCCTTGGTCATTCTTTTCTATGGAGCAATCACAGGGGTCTATATGAGCCCCTCATCCAACCATTCAACTGAAAAAGACTCAGCTGCGTCAGTGATTTTCATGGTCGCAGCCCCTATGTTGAACCCCTTCATTTACAGTCTAAGGAACAATGAGCTGAAGGGGGCTTTAAAGAAGGCTGTAGGCCAGAGCAAAATCTTCTCCCGGTGATTCATACTGGTAGAAAGGAGTTCAACAGGAGGCAAGTTCTAATGAGATCATCATTTTCATTTTCATCATAATTACAAAGCTGTTATTAAATACCTATTAAACTTGACAATGACCTAAGTTTGCTACAAACTCTAAAAATGACATAGTCACAGGTCTTATCCTTTTGAGCTCCCTGAAATATTATTTATGTGGGCAAATATTTACATATGAAGTCCCTGAAAAATCACAATAAAAATATAAAATCAACATTCAAATGCATGATTAAGACCACACATATGGCTCAGATTAACACAGGAATACACCACGGGGAGTTCAGAATAGAGTATTTCCCCAGGACTGTCCTCCTAGAGTAGACAGGAGTAGATAACACATTGTCATGCACGAAAAACAGAAGAGAAAAAATTACTATGTAATGAAAGGTTCAAATCAGAACTTTGATGTGAGGTCGAAGACAGAAGATATTGGGGAGGATTTAAGAGGTCAAGTAAAGCTTCAAGAAAAAGACAGCACTTAATCTGGACCTTAGACACAGATGAATTTTACATAGGAGTGATAAGAATATTCAAAAGTGGTTAGAAAGCCTTGTAGGGAAGAAAGAGCATGGTACGTATGAGTAAATGTATTGAATAAATCAATCTGAATGAAGTGAAGGTCCATATTACAGACTGGTGAGAATGAAGGATGGATTGTTATTTCTTACCCTAATGTTTTATATTTATTCATGTTTTATGATATTGTATGAATTTCCTATAATCTGTCTTTATCTCCTTGTGTAAAGAGCAGGATTTATATCTATGTCTATGTATATAGCTATATAAATCTTCATGGTGGTCTCAACAAATTGCCTGGGATGCTATTAATCATCATTTTAAAATTTAAAAATTTGTATTGTTATTTACTCTGGAACATGCATAGAGTTGCCTATATGAGTAGCAGACCACACCAGCAATGGAAAGCATATGCCTTTGTGACTTTTGATTTGGAACTCACATCTGATTTAACAGATTGTTTTCTGTCCACGGTGTCCCCCAGAGCCCTGCAAAGTGCATTTTTCCATATGCCATATGTCCCATATTTTAAGTCATACTACCCAAAGTATCTCTTCAAAGTTGGTTAAAAAAAAATGCTCAATCATTTTCATGTGATGTGATAACTGACAGGAAAAAATAAAGATAAAAAGATAGAAATAAGATAGAGATTTTTAAAAAGACATCCTGCTATAAATATTTTTTATTCCTTTGTTTATTTATGATGTGAAGATCTTCTACAAATTACCCTTCTGGTTTTCACTCTTCTCTGATGAGAAAGAGATCCAAAAAATTTGCTGGGGCATGTAAGGCCCAGTATAAATAACATTGGGCGGAAGAGAGAAGCAATGGTAAAAATGGCCCATCAGATCCAAATTCCCCAACTCTTGAAAGATCTTTGTATGCATCAGATATCTTAGTTGCAAAGAAACAGAAATCAATTCTGCTTAATTAAGCAGAAATAAAATTTAACGAAAGAATATTGGGTAGTTCACAAAATTGCTAAAAGGGCTAGAGAACTGGGTTCAGAGGCTCACAACCAGACCACAGCCAATACAACACTAATAATCATCCTATAAGTTGACCAAAGTCACATCATTAAACACTGGATATTGCAGCTTGACCCAGTGATGCTGTGTGCCACAGACATTGGATGCCTATGCTAGCCTGCTGCCACTGCTGACTCAAAAACTGGACATTTCTGTCACTGCCACCACCACCAGAGAGATTTTCTACCATTTTTCATTTTTGTATCACCTATCCTTGATTCAAATTGCAGAGAGACTATATCTGATTGGTCAAACGTAGAATACATGCCCTTGCCCCAAGTACAAAGAAGTCTGAGAGAGTATCTCAGATTTTCCCCTGTACTGAACACCATGCCATGCCTCCCAGACCCCCTTTCAAGACTGACAGATTTATCCCCCCAGTTGCTGGGAGTGTTGCTGATTGATAGTCCTCCCTGATAGGCCTCACTGTCGGCCCTCTCCAGAAACTGCCCTCAGATAAAAAGAACAGCCTAGTCTAAGGGGCAAGCTCTTTAGGGGCAAGCTGTATGCAAAGACTGGTCTCTTGAGGGAGTATAAAGACCTTACCCATTTAACCCAATTCAGGACACTCTGAAGGGCCATCTTTCTTCTGAGTTAGCAGCAAAGGCTTTGTTGTGATTGCATCACAATCCAACTTCCTTCACCCAATGCTGATGCCTTTATTCTCTCACAGGTATCAGTCACAGGATCGCTACCTATAAACTTCCTGCATGCCAGTCTGTAATCTCAGAGTATGCTCCTCTTGGAAGGCAATCTGTGACTCCACCTGTAATGAAATAGTTAAGACAACAGTCTCTGAATGTAATCTAGTAAAACTAAAAATTAATGACACATTCAGAGACAGAAAAATCTTCCACTTGAAATGTTTTTAACTGTCCCTTAGGTAACTGTTGATTCAAGGAGGAGCTATAAATATTTGAGAATACTTAGAAAATTATAATAAAGCACTACATATGAGAAAGCATGAGAACAACTACAGCAGTGTGCAAAGGAGAATTCTGAGGCGTAACATTTAAATGAAACTTAGATAAATCTAGTTAAGGATCCGACTGAAAAGTTAGAAAAAGGCAACAAAATAAACTGAAGGACTACAACAGAAATGGAAATAAAAGCAAAAAATAATGAATCATAATACAAAACAACAACAACAAAAAATAACACTTAAAAAATAAGTCCAAGAGATGGATATTTAAAAAACAATTGGTAAAACTGAGAAACCACTACCTAAACTAAACAATAAAAAGAGGAGGGCAGAAATATACAAAATAAGAAACAAGAGGAAATATCTACAGAAATAGGAAAATTTGAAGAAACATAAGACTAAAGTATTTTAATTAAATCTATGCAGATAAGTTTGAAAATCTAAACAAAATGAGTAATTTTCTAGCAAAATATATTTATCAAAAGTGACCCTAAACAAGATATAAAATCTAAATAGACTGATTTCCATAATAAAATTTTCAAAGAACTATCACCCCAAAAGAACCAAACCTGAAGTTTTCATAGGAGACTTCTACTAAAATTTAAATAATTTTCAGAGCCTAGAAAAACTTCCAAAATCTATTCAAAATGAGCATAATATTGATATCAAAATGTGGCAGAGATTAAACAAAATTGAACTAGACAATGTGACTCATGTACACTGATCCAAAAAAAATAAGTAAAACATCAGCAAGAGGAATCTAGCCGCATTTCAAAAGAATAATACATTATGAACAAACAAGCTTTAGTCCAAAAATGGTTTAATATTAAGATCTGTCAATATAACTTATCATAATACCAAAAAGATGAAATAAACAGAAATAATCTTAAGAATTGTGCAAGGTAAATATGACGAAAATTTTAAACCACTACTGAAGGAAACAAATGAAGAACTGGATAAAAGATAGAACTCCACAAAGATGGTCAATTCTCCCTAAATTAATTTATATATTTAATGTGGTACCAAAATTTATCAACAGTTTTTTAATCTAGAAGCGGGTACTAAAGTTAACAAGGAGAAAATAAACAGATTGATAAAGGGCAACTAGATGTATCATGTTTAAACATCACACAGCCTCAATAATTGCATGGCACTGGCATTTGGCAAAACAACCAAAACCAACAGAACAGAATAGAAACACACGCAGTTGTAGATAAGAGTTGAGTATGAAAAAAAGTGGCAAATGATAAAAAGACTAATGTACTATTTAATAAATGGTGTAGGGATCTCTTTGAAAACCAAATTGGATCCATTACTCATACCTTTCACCATAACAAATAATAAATGAATCAAAGACTTCGATGTAAAAGATGAAACAAATATACAATGATAAAACATAGAATTCCTTTATATTCAAAATTCAGAAATCATAAAAGGAAAAAATTATATATTCAACTACATAAGTTTTAAAAAAACAAAAATTAAAAAAACTTTTACATGGTAAAGACATCAAAAGGAATATCAAAAGAAAAATGCAAAATATTTGCAACTCGTATGAAAGACAAAGAGCTAAAGCGAGGAACCCCTAGAAATAGATAAGAAAAAGACTAACACTTGGAAAAATGGCAAAAATATTAGTAGATAATTTAAGAAAAAATGCAAATGACTCCTAAACACATGACTAAATACTCAATAACGCTTATAAAGAGGAAAACAAATTTAGGGCCGACCCAGTGTCATAGTGGTTTGGTTCACACTTTTCACGGGTTCGGATCCTAAGCACAGACCTACACCCGCTAGTCAAGCCATGCTGTGGCTGCGTCCCAAAAGCTTGCAGATCAGTAGGAAACTTACATAGGTTATCCAATCATTGCTATTGGGACAATCCACATGTAAAAATATATAAAATTGTGTCTGTATTCCTTACCACACACACGCAAAAAAAAATCTGTCCAGATAGATTCAGGACCTAAATGCGAAAATCAAAACTTAAAATTTTCTGGGCTACTTGTATTTATTGGTCGCGGGTAATTGGAGCCGTAAGCGCGGGCTCGAGGCCTGGGGTTTGGGGCGGGGATGGGCTGGGACCTCGGCGCTCCGCACGGCGCCTTCGAGCAGCTGCACAGGCTCCATCCCGGCCTCACTAACCAAGCCCAGGCAGTTTCGCGGTCCTCCTCCTGTTCTCAGCGCCTAGCGGCCCGCCTGCGCTTTTTCGCAATTGGAGATCTGAAGCTTGAGATAGTGGCGGCCATTCCTCATATCGTCGTTCCAGTTCTGCTCTGGAGCTACAAAAAAATTCCTGGAGTTATACATATACCCTCGGATTTCCCCCTTTGTTAGTCGTATATGGCCTAGAAAAGCTATACAACAATCCACTGAAAATAACAAAGGCAAAGTACACTATAAGAGTGCAGGCATAAATGGATTACCAACAAAAGGACCAACGGAAATCTCCCACAAAAAGAGAAACCGAAGGGATTTTTTCAAAGGATCTCGTTTTAAAAACGAACCTGACCATGTGAAGCACTTTCTGTGTAACTGTCTCTGATCTTTTTCTCTGAGACCAGAATTTAGTAGATAGTTTAGATATTTGCCTTATACTAACCGGAAATACATAGTATTTATATTTAAAATGTATTTGGTTATGTTTAAGGACCTCATTCCTGAGTTTCTCTTTCATTAAAGTCGCTTTCATTCCTATTACTACAGTTTTAATAATATAAATAAATAGAAAGTTTGCACCAGTAGACACTCTGTTACTAAATCTGTACTGAAAATCCCTGGGCCTCTAGCATTCATTTACATGAATTTGACTGCTCTTTGCTCTAATTTCTTTGGACTCTTCTAATTTGAGTGAAATATAATTTTACTGTGAAACAGTGTAGTGAGACTGCACAGTGAAATGAAAGATAATTTTTGAATATGATAACTTGAACCATCAAGATATAATTACTGTCAAACACAGTGGAGCAGTTTATCTAGTAGAGTAGTAATCTCTATTTACTGCTCCGAAGAAGACAGAAAAGGCACGGAAATAGGAAAAACTTCTTTGAAAAATGGAACATCTTTTACATAAATGGCTAATGAATATTATAAAATTCTAATCTGTCCCGTTCCTTCTATTCTTTCAAATGTTCTAAATATTCAGTTTAAAAAAAACTTTTTGGGGAAAAAATACAGAATAATATCTTTGTAAAAGCAGTCTACAGAAAGATTTATTAGACAATTACCATTTTATCCCCATTAGATGGTGGAAATTACAACCAAAAATACTAAATGTTGCTTGAAATATGGAGCAATTGTAACTCATATGCTACTAATGGGAGTATACACTGGTACAACAACCTTTGGCAACAATTTGGCTATATTACTGATGTTGAATGTATTAATACTCTAAAACCCAAAATTTAATTCCTAGGTATGTATTCTAGAGCAATTCTCATACATAAACACAAGGAAACATATCCAAGAAAGTTTGCCCCAGATTGTTTGTGTGGTCCAGATATCAGAAACAGTTTAATGTCCATTATCAGTAAAATAGACAAATAAATTCTGATATATAAGCATATAGTGAAAATGAATGATAAATATGAGAAGAATAATTTTGACCCACGAGTTTTTCCTCTATGTATGTTCTCTTCTATATATGTTCTATATATATTCTCTTCTACGTATATGCTCTAGAAAAAAAAAGAGAGAGAAGTTAAATGTACATAATCAAGAAAATGGATGAACTGAGTGGCTACATTTCAGTATATTTATATAGTGAAATATTCTACTGTATTTAAAATGAACTACATATATAGGAAAGTTTAAACATCTCAAAAATATAATGTTGAATGAAAAATCAAATGTGAAGAAAGAAAGTTGCAGTACAATTTCATTTATATAAATATTAAAAACCCATAAAACACTACTATCTACAGCAAAATAAATATATACCAAAAATAGAATTCTAAATATTGAATATATGTTAGGGAGAGTGTTAAGGGGATGGAATGCAGAAACACAGAGGAGCCCTCATCTGCATCTGTTATGTGTAATTCTTTAAAAAAAGTCTGAAGCAAATTGAGTATAATGTTAAAAATTGATGAATCTAGGAGGTGTGGCCAAGGAATTTTACATTATTTTTTATTCTTGTCAATAAGCTCAAATCCATTCACAGCTTTTAGAAAACTGGAGAAAAGAAAAGAATAAAGAAAATGAAAAGTAGTGTTCATGTGAGAAATATGTGGGGAAAATTTCCAGATCTGAGTTCATGAATTACTAGACTGAAAGGTCCTACTAACTTTCCATGATTGTGAATGAAAAAGACTCTCACCAGGACATATTGTTGTGAAATTTAAGAACACTAGAAATAAAGATCATAAGAGCTTCCAAAAATGAAACATTACATCACATACAAAGGATCAAGAATCAGATCTTACAGTCAAGTCTTTAATCCATTTTGAGTTAATTTTTGTGTATGGTGTAAGATAATGGTCTACTTTCATTCTTTGGCATGAGGCTGTCCAGTCTTCCCAACATAATTATTAAAAAGACTTTCCTTTCTCCATTGTATGTTCTTGGCTCGCTTGTGGAAAATTAGCTGTCCATAGATGTGCAGGTTTATTTCTGGGCTCTCCATTCTGTTCCATGGATCTGTGCATCTGTTTTTGTGTGCCAATACCCTGTTGTTTTGATTACTACAACTTTGTAGTACATTTTGAAATCAGGGAGTGTGATAATTCCATATTTGTTCTTTTTTCTCAGGATTCCTTTGGCTATTTGGGGTCTTTCATTGTTCCATATAAATTTTAGGATTCTTTTTACTATTTCCGTGAAAATTGTCGTTGGGACTTTGATAAGGATTGCACTGAATCTGTAGATTGCTTTAGCGAGTATGGGCATTTTAACTTTGTTAATTCTTCTGATCCAAGAGCACTGCTATCTTTCTATTTCTTTGTGTCTTTGATTTCTTCCAATAATGTTTCATAGTTTTCAGTGTACAGATCTTTCACTTCTTTGGTTAAATTTATTCCTAGATATTTTGTTCTTTTTGTTACAATTGTAAATGGGATTGTATTCTTAATTTTTCTTTCTGCTTTTATGATGAGGATTTTTAGGCTGCTTAATTTTAAAATGGCTTATGATGAGGATTTTTAGACTGGTTAGTTTTAAAACTACAGATGAGATTCAGGCTCCAAGGAGTGGAATTTGTTTGCCCCTTTGTTGGGAAACATTTACATTTCTAAGGGAAACCTCTATCTGTGAAGATGCCTCCCTCTTTGTGCCAGGAAGAGGGGGGGATGGTCTTATCTCTAGAGGCTCTTGGTCAATGCCAGAGGCAAGAACTTAAGTTGGTTGCTGTCTGGCAATCTCATGTAACTGGTTTAGGGTGGTGGTGTCTAACCTTTCTAACCTTTACTTAATCCGATTTGATTCTTGTCTAAAAGTCATGGGATCACCCAATGACCAGACCCCACCCGCACTGATACCATTTTAACTTTTTTTCATGTTCTTTCCTTTGTCTTGTAAAGAGATGAATCATATACCTATGCCTTATAAAATTAGCCCTAACCCTCAACTTGGGGCAGCAGCAGGAGCTCTGACTGCCCGTGGGTCCTGTCCCCACGCACCAGCTCTGCCTGCCCATGGGTCCTGTCCCCATGCCAGCGGGGGCAGCAGCAGCGGCTCTGCCTGCCCATGGGCTCTGTCCCCATGCCAGCGGGGGCAGCAGAAGCGGCGGCAGCAGAAGCTCTGACTGCCCATGGGTCCTGTCCCCATGCTATTCCACACTATTTTCTAAATAAAAGAGCACTACTGCCAGATCTTGAGAGTCTAGGAAATCTTTCTTTCGACTCCTCGGCTCACCGATCCCGCATCACTATTTTGTTGTTAGGCTATAATTAATAAGACAAGAAGCAACAAGTGTTGGAGAGGATGTAGAGAAAATGGAACTCTCATACACTGCTGGCAGGAATGTGAACTGGTGCAGCCACTATAGGAAACAGTATGGAGATTCCTCAAAAAATTAAGAATAGAACTACCATACAATCCAGCTATTCCCCTTCTGGGTATTTATCCAAAGAACATGAGAACACGAGTGAGAAAAGAGATTTGCATCCCTATATTCATTGCAGCATTATTCACAACAGCCAAGACTTGGAAACAACCTAAGTGCCCATCAATAGCTGAATGGATAAAGATGTGGTATATATACACAATGCAATACTACTTAGCCATAAAAAAAAAAAAGTGAAGTCTTGCCATTCGCGACAACATGGATGGACCTAGAGGGTATTATGCTAAGTGAAATGAATCAGATGGAAAAAGTCAAATACCATATGATTTCACTCATAAGTAGAAGATAAAAACAACAACAACAAACACATAGATATAGAGATTAGATTGGTGGTTACCAGAAGGGAAGGGGGGAGGGAGGAAGATGAAAAGGGCAAAGGGCACATGTGTACAGTGACAGATGGTAGTCTTTGTTTGGCGAACATGATGTACTGTATACAGAAATCAAAATATAATGATGTACACTTGAAATATATATAATGTTTTAAACCAATGTTACCTCAATAAAAAAATTTTAACAGTATAAGAATGGTGTTAGGCTTGCCAACACAAGCATTAGAAATTAGAACATAATGGAGAAGTACTTTAAAAATACTGAAGTAAATCATTTCAAATCTGGTATTCTCTACCTCAGTAAATAACAGTTGAGTGTGAGAACATAAAAAGGACAATTTTAGACTTGCAAGATCTCAAAAAATTTCCTTTCATGCATTCTTTGTTGAGAAACCTCTGGAGAATGTTCTCTAACAAAACCAGGTAATAAACTAAGAAGATGTGCAATCCAAAAAACAGGGGACTCCAAACAGGAGTGGGTGCCAATAGATTTTGGACTATCAGCTCCAAGCCCACTGAGGAAAAGCAAACAACAAAGAAGCCCATACACAAGGGTCATCTTTAATTCATTTATAATGTACCATCCCTTTGTTTTCAACCCTGTTGTGGCAATTTGTTTTAATTGTCTCACTCTTAAACAGCGTGTTACTGGATGTTCTTTTTTTTAACTCTTTTCTGAAAATCTCTCTTTTAAAAGAATTTAATTCATGAATATTTATTAAAATTATTATATTACTGCGATAATAATTTGTTTTCTGTTTGCTGTGCTTTCTAGTTTTGTTTCTTCTTCTATCTTGTTACACAGCTATACCATATATACTGAAATATAATAAAACATATCACTGATTCAAATATATGATATCAGAATGTCTGATATCTTCAGATATCATTGAAAGACTTCTTTTGTATTATTTTAAAATTAATATTTTAATATATGCAAATGAGTACTTGTGATTGGATAAAACTTCCAGGATGCCATAACTGGATTCAAACTCTCAAACATCTTAGACAGAAATAAAGATGATGTGCTCTGAAAATTTACATAAGAAGACTCTAAAACTAGCTTTGGAACACAAAACACTATCAAGGATGTAGATAAAAAACCGTAATATATTTATTTCACAAAGTGTGAATGAAAAGTCGCATTTCTAAGTTTATTTTTATAATATATGGTTTTTATATTTAATAAATTCTAATTTATTAATTTTTTTCATGGATCATGCTTTTGGCTATTGTGTCTAAAATATAACCATCAAACTCATGGTCATGTAGGTTTTCTCCATTTTTCTTCTAGAGGTTTTATAATTTTGCATTTAACATTTATGTCTATGATCTATTTTGACTTAATTTTGTGAAAGCTCTTCTTTGATTTATTTCATCAGTATTTTGTAACTTTCCACATACAGATCCTGTACCTATTTTGTTAAATTTATACCTAAGCATTTCATTTTCTTGGTGCTATTGTAAAAGGTAATTTCTTTTCATTTCAAATTCTAATTGTTCATTGCTGGTATGCAGGAAAGCAATTGACTTTTGTATATTAACATTGCATCCTGCAACCTTGCTATAATTGTTTATTAGCTTCAGGAGCTTTTTTGTTTGTTTTGTTGTTTTGTTTTATAGAGTCTTTTGGATTTTCTACATAGAAGAGCGTATTATCTGTGAATAAAAACTGTTTTGTTTCTTCCGTCCCAGTCTGTATATCTTTTATTTATTATTTATTTTGTCTTATTGCACTAGCTAGGACTTCCAGTATGATGTGGAATAGGAGCAGTGAGAGAAGACACTCTTGTTTTATTTCCAGTCTTAAGAGGAAAATAACTAGCTTCTCATTCTTAAGTATGGAGTTAGCTCTGGTTTCTTGGGGGTTTTTATTTTCATTTTCTGTAGGTGTTCTTTATTGAGTAGAGAAAGTGTCCCTCTGTTCCTAGTTTGTTGAGAGTTTTATCACAATGGGTGTTGGATTTTGTCAGTTGCTTTCTCTGAATCAAATGATCATATGACTTTGCTTCTTTAGCCGGTTAATTATATTGATTACATTGGTGTATTATATTGACTGATTTTCAAATGTTGAACCAGTCTTGCATATCTGGAATAAATCCCACTTGGTTGTTGTGTATAATTCTTTTTACTTACTATTAGATTTGTTTTGCTAATATTTTGTGAAGATTTTTGCATCTATGTTCATGAGAGCTCTTAGTCTGTGGTGTTCCTTTCTTGTAATGTCTTTATCTGATTTTGGTATTAGAGTATTAGGTGTCATAAAAAGTTATAGGAAGTGTTCCCTCTTTTTCTATTTTCAATAGGATATTATGAAGAATTGGTATTATTTCTTCTTCAAAGGCTTGATAGAATTCACCAATTAAACTATGTAGTGGGCCTGATGCTTTCTTTTTCAGAAAGTTATTAATTAGTGGTTCAATTTCTTTAATAGATATAAGATTATTCGGGTTATTTGTCTTTTGTGAGTTTTAGCAGTTTGTATTTTTCAAGGAACTTGTCCATCCATTTAAGTAACCAAATTTGTGGGCGTAGATTTGTTCATAGCATTCTTTTATTATCCTGTTAATGTCAATGGGATCAGAAGTGATGACCTCTTTTTATTTCTGATATTGGTACTTTGTGGAGTTTTTGTTTGTTTGCTTGCTTTTTAGTTAGCCTGGGTAGAGGTTTAACAATTTTATTCATCTTTTTAAAGAACTATATTTTGGTTTTGTTGACTTTCTTTATTGCTTTCCTATTGTTAACTGCATTGATTTATCTTCTAATTTTTATTATTTCTTTTCTTCTGTTTGTTTCAGGCTCAAATTGTTCTTCTTTCTCTAGATTAGATACATTACTTTTATTACCTATTACGGGGGGGGGGGGTATTTGTTTTTTCATGCATTCTTTTAAATAGCCTCTCAAGCTGAGACAGAAGTCAGAGATAAAAAGAGAGGTGAGAATATGGACAAGAATCTAACTTGAGGTTGTGGACATGAGCAGTAGCCAGAAAATTAATGCAGTGTGTGGGAAGAAAACTGGGATCTGGTGTAGATGAAATTTTAAAGAAATTCAGGAAGAATGATCAGGAGAAATCCTAAGAGAAATAGTTGAGCAAGAAAAGACTAAGGATGAGATAGATTAGAATCACTCACCATTGGAGTTGGAGGCAGAAAAGAAGGAAAACTAGAATTTGGCCAGATCAGGCTCAGAGAATTAACCCTGCTGCAGGTCAAAGCTAAAAATAGAAGAACAGGGTATGTTGTCATGAATAAAACTGACTTAAAGATACCAACTTGAATTGACAGAAATTCCCTCCAGGCCTACATATCACAACAGATCCTTCCAAGACCCCTTAACTTCCAGAATCCCCAAACTGGTGTGCAAAAGGGGGACTCTGTCAGTGGTTGTCATGATGACAACAGAGCACAAAGATTCTTGGTCATTTCCTTAGGATTGGTTTGATTCTGTAATGAAAGGTTAATTGAGAGTCTTGCTCCTCTTCTCCAGGAACGTCCCAGATCCCAGACTTCACTCTCATGCAGACATTTACTGTTTCTTCAAGACACACAGTTGTGATAGAGGCTGGCCTTCTGCAGTGATCCTTTTTAAAAATAGCTTAAGCCTTTTCTATCAATTTCAGTCCACATAGAAAGCTAAGAAATAGGAACTATGGACATCTCTGGCAAGTGATTATTTACTGTTATTTCATGTAATTGTTTCACATTTATGCCTTCATCAAATATTTACTCAGCATCTACTCTGTGACATACACAGGGTCAGGCAGTTGGTCATAGAAGTATGAGCAGAAGAAATGTGCTCCTTCCTAGTGGTTACCATCTAGTAGAGAATACAGACTTTAATCAAATAACACATTAATCATGTATAATTACAAACTGAAGTAAGCATTCTGAAGGTAAGTCACATAATTCTTTGAGGATAGTCATTCGACCAGTGTTTACCAAATACCTCTCATGTGCTAAGTACATCACAGTCTGTGACATAGCAGCTGTGTGGTCTTGGACAATTTACTTAACCTTTCTTAGCCTCCATTTGTTCAACTGTAAAATGTAATAGTGGCTACCACATACAGTCTTTATGATAGTTAAATGATTATTGTATGTAAAGCAATTAACATAGTGCTGGCATATGATAAAAGCTCGTCAGCATCAGATCCAGTCATAGACTGCTCCTGGGGAATAGAAACTAGGGCGTGTGTACTATAACTTTGCTGCACAGCCACTGCCAAGCACTGGGGATACAAGAATGAATACAATGTGGCCATGTTCTAGAGGAACTGAGTGGAATGGGGGGAAGAAGACAATTTGAGGGATTATTTCTAGTATAGTATAGTATAGTATAGTATAGTATAGGAAAATGAATGAATAGATTCAGAACTTACGTCAAAGCAAAACTTTAAAACTTTTGGTATAATATATATCTTTCTGTCCCTTGGGTAGGGAAGAATTTCTTTTAAAAGAACACAGAAAATGCTAATTCTAAAGGAAAATATTAATAAATTTGTCCATATTCAAATTAAGAACTTCTGTTCATGAAAAAAAAATAAGGAACGTGAAAACAAAGTGCTATAAATTGGCAGAAAATATTTGCAATAAATAAAATCAACAAAAAAATAGTATCTAGAATATACTCATACAAATCATTAAGAAAAATTTTTAAAAACCCAATAGAAAAATGTACAAAAGATATAAAGAAATTTTTCATAGGAGAGGAAAACCATAATGCCAATAAATATTAAGAGATGTCTGGTCTCACTACTAATCAGACACAGACATATAAAGACCAAATTTTACACCCATTCAATTGGTAAAAATTAAGGAGTCTGTCAAACTAATTTTGAAGAAAGTATGCATAAACAAGACTGCTTAAACATGGACAGTGAGAGTATAAATTAGACGACCACCCGGTCTAACAAAGTTTGACACCCGGCAAGTCTGCTTCTGAGAGAAACTCTTACCCATATACAAGATTCATAGAAGCACTGCTTGTAATTTTTTTTTAATGGAAATACTCTAAATACCCATTCATTTGACAAATATTTATTGAGAGTATATTTCATGACAGGCCTTATTATAGGTGTTTGGATATGGTAGTTATCAACACAGAAAAGAACCATTACTTCGAATATTGTACATTCTAGCATATGAGGCAATCGACATAATAAATAAAATAAATTACATAGCATGAAAAAGTAGAACAGGGAAGACGGATGTGAGGGGGCAAGATACGTCTCACTGAGGAGGTATGACTTGAGTAAAGATCTGCAGAAAGTGAGGAATTTAGCCAAGCCCATACTTGTGACAGAGAAAACAGCTGGAACTGTGGACCTAAGCAAGAACATGCCTTTGTACTCCAGGGAGAAGGAGGAGGCCCATTGGGGATGAGGAAGCAGAATGAGCAAAGGAGAGAGTAATAAGAGATACATAGCGTACAGCTCATATAGGGTCTTATAAGCCATTTTAAGGACTTTGGGTTTCACCCTGAATAAAATAGGGAGCTACTAAAAGGTTTTAAGCTTTAAAGGCTTTAAGTTTTAAAGGGCTAGTATAGGAGGTGAAAAAGTAATTTTCCCTCTACCTTTCTGAGTTCTTAGCTGAAATCCTCATAATAAAAGACAAATTAACAGGGAAAAATAAACAGAAGTTCATTAACCTGTATACCTTATGTATACATGGGAGACACACAGAAAAAAATGAGTAACTAAAGAAATGGCTTTAGAATTCCAATATTAACAGGGAAAGAGGAGCGTGAATGCAGGCCTCCTACAAGAGAGTAAATGATTTTTAGGAAAGATGAATGGGCCCTTAGAAGAATAAATGGAGGTCTGATAGTTTATGACAAAATTTGCCTGGGTGCAATGTCTCCTATACTCTGATAAGAGTCGATCTTGACTGGTTGATGAAACTCAAGGAGAGGGAATTTATGACAATTTTGCTCTTTTTTGGAAGATCTGTCTGTAGGCAGGAATGAGGGGAGTTCAGAGAAAGCTTCTCTCTGCATTTGTTGTTTTTTAAGTGCCTACAGCTCAAAATCATCAACATATCAAAGCAGTATATTTTGAGGAGGTAATTTCTTCTACCCTTCAGTAGCATGATAGAACTTATGCTTCAACAGTACCACTCCAGCTTCTCTATTGAGAACAGCCTGTGGGGGACAAAGATATAAGCAGAGGGACCACTTAAGAGGTTATGGCAGCAATCCAGAAGAGAGACAATAGTCTATAGAGATAACAGTGTATTGGCCCATCTTTAGGAGAATGGTTGAATGCAATGTGATATGCACAATTGGAATATTATGCAGTAGTGAAAACTAATTTTAATTCAACAATACGGATAAACCTTAGTAACATTGTTGAAGGAAAAGAAGCAAATATCAGATAGTCTATGACGTGATGCCTTTTACATCAAAAATAACTAAAACCATACACTGGTTTGCCCATACATACGTATCTAATAGAAATATCTTTTTAAAAAGGGAAAGATAAACACAAAATGTGTTAACAGTGGTTACCTCAGATGAGAGGAGGTAGGGAAAGTGAGGAGAGAAAGAGTATAAATCTAAGTTATTGTGAATGTTCTAGTTCTTCCAGGTTGGGAAATGGAATCAGTGTTCGATGGGGCCTGCAGTGGACCAGTGATTAAGTCCCTGCCCTCCACTTTCACGCCCAAGGTTTTCCCAGGTTTGGATCCTGGGCGCCAACCTAGCACTACCCAACAAGCCACGCTGAGGCAGCTCATACAAGGACCTACAACTAGAATATACAACTATGTACTGGCCGGCTTTGAGGAGAAGAAGAAAAAAAAAAGATTGGCAACAGATATTGGCTCAGGACCAATCTTTAAAAAAATGTTCACATTTTAGGGCCAGGCACAGACGTCTTGAGCCAGGGTTATGCTTAATCCCGTTTTGTATATCTGCTTTTCATCGGAGTTGGGGGATGAATCAAGGGTTCGGCAAAAGGCTTCCCGTAAATCCAGAAAGGCTTTGCAACGGTGAAGTTTGAGCTGCATGCCTGTTGCGTGGGCTTCAATTTCACTGCCCCAGACTGAAGTTGAGGACAGGCCGCACGGGCGCAGTAGAGCCAAGTTGACTACTACAAAGTGCAGAAAAGACTCCTCCTCCTTCAAGGTCTGTGAATTTTAGGATAGCGGTGAAAACGCCAGGGACACAGAGTCTGAGCGCTGAGAAAGCCAAGAGGCTTCTGGGAATTGTAGTCCAAAGCCAGCCTGTCTTCTGCGCAGACTCAAGAGTCTCTGTGGAAGGAAGCCTTGAGGCGGTGCAGAGCCGTCCTTCCACCGGAAGTGTCCGATCGGAACCAGCCCTGTAAGAGAGGTGAGTCCGGATTTGGGGACCCAGGTGTCCAGCCCTTTGTCCCCTCCAAACACCCAGTCCCTACTATGTTCTATACGGGATTGTAGCAATCCTGTGTCGACCTGGACCGCGGACCTTAGAGGAATCCCGAGGAAAGGCGGAACTAGGTTCAGCGTTGGGAAGGCATTCGCGCCCGCCTATTTCGAGAGGGTAGTGTGGTTTCCATAGTTACCCCCGCCGCGCGTTACGTCATCGTTGAGGGCGTAGAGGGCGTGGTTCCGGGAGCCGATGGCAGTTCTGCTGGCGGATATCTGGGGTCCTGGTTGTGAGGAGTGGCCTGACCCCGTCGGGCGAGACGGGGAAGGGTGGTATCTTTTCCGGTTCGGCCGCTTTCTGCCGTAAGACGCTGTGCCGGAGTCCGGCCCCGATGCCTGCTACTCATGGGAGGAGTAACTGCCTTTTCATAGAAAAAGTGGGGATAGCCCCCGCCTCCTCGTGAAATTTATCACACAGTAAATATTTAGTATTTCCTGTGTGCTGGGGATGTAGTGAAACCAACGCTGAGCCCCTGCCATCGTTCTCGAACGAGAGACAGACCGCAAAGTAGGCAATTACAAGACGGTGGAAAGTGCATCCATGTGAGAAACACAAGGTGCCGTGGGAGCCTTCCCCGACACGCACTTTGAATCCCCTGCTCTGCTCTGTGGTCTCTACTAGATTTCCCCCAACTTCCCTCCCTCCACCGACAAAACTGTTCCCCCGTCCTCCTTCAACCCAAGCATACACACCAGAGACCCGCTAAGCCATCAGGAACCCTGCTCTTCGTCGAACCTGCACCTTTCTGAACATAATTACGCCTTCCTTTCAGTTCTAATGGCGTTTGTTTACATATCTGCTTAGCTTTTTTGTAACTCTCCCCAACATAATGATTGTAAAGCACTAGATGCTCAATAAGTGTTTATTAGCTTGAAGTTAGTAAGACATTTAAAAACCATCTTTAGGGGAAATATGGCACATCCTTGAGGACTAGATAATTCTCTCCACGGTTGTGGACTGTTTTAAGTGGATCAGAAGTGATGAAACACCTGGAGACAGAACTTTAAGCTATCTGAGGTGATAACATATGTTGTAGACCCAGCCACTTAGCATGATAATGGAAATGTAAGTGAATTGTGGATTATGTAGGTCCATCTTCCTATGCTGAATGAGGTAATGTCCATAAAGTATTAGGACACTACTAGGTAAGCACTTCACACATCCAGCAAACATAATAAGAAGTGAAATTAGATTTCTATATCAAAAGAAAGTCTCCGTAAACTATGAAGGATTGAGACTCTCTGATATATCATAGCACTAGCCCCCTTATTTCACCCTCTATCATTGCTAAATTTTGTTCTTACTTATACCCGAACTCTCTTTTCCAAGGTTCAGTCTGATCCTGTGATCCTCATTTCATAATCTTGGAGAGTTGATCCCCATATTTGTCTTCAACTGCCTTTTCCATGGATCTTGTCTAAATCTATATTTCCATTCCTAGCTCCTTTCCCTTAAAATCTCATAATAACTGTTGGAAATGTTTTTCCAAGTTGATGTCTCCTTAAGACAGAATATCCAAAACACAAAGCATCTCAAACTTTCCTAATTTCCGCTTTTATTGATTTTATTCAAATCGACAAATGTGAGAACTTAAAAATAATAGTAATAATGCATGGTCCTTAACCTCATGGAGCTCTAGTCAACTAATGAAGAAAAGCAGCCAAACAACTAAAAATAAAACAAGGTGATATGTATTGTATTCACAGATATTATGTATTGGCAACTCAGGGTAGAGTTGATGAATTCCGTAACTGAGGCAGTAGAATTCTTAGTCGTTCGAATTATTACAGCCTGCAGCATGGTCTCACCATCAATCTGCTGTTCGTTCCTGCTTTCTAAGCTTTTCTTCTATCCCTTCCTTTTTGCCTTTCTGGATCCTACTCATCCTTTATTGACCAGTTTAAGCCCCACCACCTCTAGGGAATATTTGCTACCATTTGCACACATACACACACATTCTCTCCCTACCTCTGAACTGTTTGGCTGTTGTCTCTCTACAACTTTAGTACTTCAGCGTTCAACAGTTATGAAGCATTTTCAATGTGCCATGTGAAACGTTTCATTATTTAAATGTTATATCCATGTTTGTTTTATGTCATTTCTTTCTGAATGTTTTGCAAACTCTTTGCAAACTCAAACACTTTTTGTTTAATTCCTTATAGCCGTACCTCAGAAGACAGATTCTCCAGGCGTCCCCCATACTAACCCAGTCAACATCCCAGGCATCTGTTTGTAACGAAGTTCCCACGTAATGATCAGGCAGCGAGCCCAGCTCTGAACTCAGACTTTCTTGGAAACCACTGCCATACGACCTCTAGCCCAGGGCTTTGCTTGTGCTAAGATTCTAAAAGCACATGTGAGTGAACAGTCAGTAGTCAACGTGGTGATAGGTCTAATAGAAGGACCGGAGGAATTGATATTTGCCTTTGCTGTTGTCCTCTAGGACTTCATCTCTAAATTCCTGTTATTCAGTTTTTCAGTTCAGAAACCAGACTGACCATTCCCACTGCTGCTAACACTTGAGGAACTGATACTCAATAACAAGACTCACAGAAGGCTGGTTTATTATATTTTATTGGTGAGATGATAGGCCTCAATGTCCAAACCACAGACTAAGCCATGAAACTAGGAAGGCAGAGAAGAAACTGTTGGGACAAAAGGAAATCTATCTGGTTGCCGGCCCGGTGGCGTAGCGGTTACCACGCGTGTTGCACTTCAGTGGCCCGTGGTTCCCTGGTCCGGATCTCGGATGCCAGGCAAGGAGGATTGACGATGGATGTTAGCTCAAGGCTAACTTTCCTAAAAAAAAAAAAGGAAACCTATCTGGGGACTTTTGGGGAGGGAGCTAGTTATACTGACTGAAATTATTAACATCTGGCTCTCAAGAATATTTGTCCTATTTTATTATTTAAGAGATTTATAAGTAATCCTGGTTATAAATTCTGAATAGATAATTATAACATTCTCAGCGTCTATTTTCCTCACACTTGTATGAGTACAGTGGCCTCTTTTTGTTTCTGTCTTTTCATGTTGCAGTCCATCCTAGAAATGAACAATGTGTTAATCTCCACAAACAGTATCTTTCAGGTCATTCTTCTCAAAAACTTTCATTGGCTCCCCAGTGCCTAAAAGATGAACTCTGAATTCATAAACTTGACAGTTGAGGCTTTCTGCAGTAAGGCCTCAGCCTTTCCTCTGTAATTTCCTGATGCAAACCTGCTGAACTTCCCAGTTCCCCACTTCCGTGTTCCTGCCATTAACCAATTGTTCAGGCTGTTTCCTTGCTTATAATTTCCTATTTCTCTCTTTCCCACACCCTAGTCAAATCCTTTCCATTCTTCGGAAGTTAGTTTTTTAATTGTTTCAGAAGTTAGTTTTTTAATTAAGCTTCCCTGACCATGCAACCTACTGTGCGCTTTTCCATCTTCCAACATTATGAAGTACTTCTATCATTATCTCTTTTGATCCTTATTGTCTTTATGACTTAGATACAATTTAATTGCATGTTGCATGTTAACATTTAGTATTGCCTTATATTTGTATTGCCTTATATTTAATATTTCTAATTTAAGTAACCTTATTTTTTAGTTGAAATTTTAAGCTGCCTTGAGGTAGAAATTATGTAACAGTTGTATTCCACAAAGCAGGTATTTCAGTGCTTTTACGCATAGGAAATGCCCAGGAAATTTTTGTGTAATGGAGAATGGCTAATTCTATGTGTGATCTTTCATCTTCCTAGAGAGTAATAATAATTTTTTTACCCCTCAGGAGAGTTCTTGAAACTAAATAAGACCCTTCACAAAGCAGAAGTGTGTTTTCTGATAATATATTCTATTCGAAGATGACAACAGGATCAAAGAAAGCTTCAGCTCAGAACCTTCAGGAAGATGAAGGACTTCTGATAGTGAAGATAGAGGAGGAAGATTTTGTCTGGCAGCAGGACACTTGCTTACAGAGAAGTGATCCCCTCAGGCAAGAGCTCTGCCGGCAGCTTTTCAGGCAGTTCTGCTACCAGGATTCCCCTGGACCCCGCGAGGCCCTCTGCCGGCTCCGGGAGCTCTGCTGTCAGTGGCTGAAGCCAGAAACCCACACTAAGGAGCAGATCCTGGAGCTGCTGGTGCTGGAGCAGTTCCTGACCATCCTGCCAGGGGATCTGCAGGCCTGGGTGCGTAAACATTACCCAGAGAGTGGAGAAGAGGCAGTGACCATACTGGAAGATCTGGAGAGAGGCACTGATGAAGCAGTACTCCAGGTACAGAGGGGATGGGAGATCTAAGACCTCCAGAATGGATGGAGTCCCACAATGGGAGAAAAGAGCCTGAGATTGAATATCTAGTGAGACTTACAGGAGCTCTTAGTTCAGTGTGCATTTATATCTCCTTTCCTCTCTGTTTGGTACTATACTACATTTTACAATTGAATCAGACTTAATTCTTTCTTCCCTAGTTTTGTATTCCTACAGGAAGTTCTCTTTGTTTTGGGAAGATATTTAATTCCAACAGAGATTCTCTCATAAGCCCAAATATACTTTCTTTTTCTCAGATTCCAGTCCATGGACATGGACAAGAAATATTCAGGAGAAAGGTGACACCTTCTGGACCAGCACTTAATGTCCAGTTCCAGCCAGTGGACGCCAAGGCCCTTCCTGGTTCTTCAGAACCCCAGCTCATAATGGACTGTGGTAAGGGGCAGTTTTCTTTGCGGTGCATGTCACTAAAGCAGTGTGACAGTAAATCTCCCTTCTCAGATTAGTCTGAGTCGCTGTAGATGTCCTTTCCTTTATTACCCAGTGAGAAGGAGAGAACCTTTTTTTTCTATGTCTCATTAACCAATTAGAAAAAATAATTTTGTTCCTTATCCAGAATATTTCCATTTTTCCATTTTTTCTTTATCTTGAATGTTTCCAAAACACAGGTTGTTTTTATTTTATGAGCAAATTAAAAGAAAGAGAAATGAATGAGTCAAGAAAATGTCAGGGAATGAGAAAAGAAGCAAAAGAAGAAGCAGCACATGGACAGAAACATGTTAATAGAGAAGTACGTGTAACGGTAGAGGAAGAGAGAGGCAGATACATTATGATATACTCATAAATAGAATATAATTCACAGATACATAGAATAAGATCCATATTGTTGCTGTTTTTATGTAATTTTGGTCTTCCAAAGCTCTCTTACGGTTTTATAGAATTGGCCATACTTCTGACTACCTCCATAGAATACTTATCACTGTCCTAAAACTGATCTGTTTAAAAAGTTCATAGATTCAGTATCACTTTAGGGGTGAATGGTCCCAAAAATAAACCCAAGAACAAATTACAGTAATTTTTTAAAAAAATACCCAAATTCTGCTTTCAAGGTTGTTCTGGAAACATTTCTATCCACCCCATCTAAAATTGTAAATTTTTCCCACCCTAAGACCAGCACTGCTTAACCCCCTGTCCTGCCCTAACTTATTCTAGACAAAGGAAACCCTATATAAAAGAGGGGCTGCTTGACTCCAGCACAATATAGAGTCATGAGCACACTATGGATTCGTGAGCTAAAAGGAAGGAATTATGAGGACTAAATAAGTGGGTCCTGGAAACCAGCCTGATGAATTCGGATGTGTTGTGCAAGAAAAGAGTAGAGTGTAAGAGGATGACAGGGTTTAATGACAGTCTGGTAAGAGTATTTATGATGGCTAAGAAGTAACAGCAAGGAGGCTGTTACAGTCATCTAGAAAGGAAGTGATGAGGTTCTTGACTAGGATGATAGTAAGAGAAATGTAGAGAAAGGAATGTATATAGGGGACATTTAGCAGAAAGTGGTGATAGAACTTGATTAAGCATGGAAGATGAAGAAAAAATGGAAGGTTGGATTGGATGGATAGACGGATGGAGGTTTTCTTCTTGACATACACATACCTCAGGGTCATTTGTAGCTTTACTTTTTCCTTGCATCTATATCCTCTTCTGCTTTCTTTGATATGGTGCCTCTCTTTCTCCCTCTAAACCTACCACTGGAAATCTATCATAGATTCAAAGTTCTCCGTCATATTGCATAGTTCTTTCTCCTTACTTTGTCTCCCCCTCCATTCTTGTGGGTGATGTTCCTATTCCCAGTCTTTTCTATTTGGTCTGTTCCTCCTTGAATGTCTGTTTCCTCTTTCTGCAAACCACTGCATATATACTTGCTTTTAACAATTTTTCTTTCTTTTGTGTCCTTGTCTATCACTCCTTTCATTTGAAAGGGCACATTTTTAGAGTGGCCAAGTGAGGTGCCAATATGTAACTGTATTGTACATTCCTCAAAATTTTCTGTTCTTCCAGCTCATCAAACAGGTATTTACCTCTTTCTTTTTTCATTATTTTAGATAATAAGAGTGAAAACAATGGATCCATGCCAAAGTTGGACATTTATGAAAAAATGGAATCGCAGAGAATTATATCAGGAAGAATTTCAGGATTCATGTCAGAAGGATCTGCTGAGTCTCAAAACATCTGTAAGTCTGCAGGCAAGATAAAGAGGCACTGGGAAAAAGAACCAGAGGAGTCTTGGAGACCATCATCTGCTCAGGATGGAGGTTTTAGTAAAATCCTCACCCACAAAAATACACTTACAGGTGAAATAATAAGCCATGATGGATGTTCTGAGAGAAGCTTAAATCTGAACACAAATGAATTTACACACCAGAAATCTTGTAAACACAGTACCTATGACCAAAGTTTCAAATGGAATTCAGATTTTATTAAGCATCAAAGAATTTATGCTGGAGAAAAAATCCATCAATACAGAAAATCTCTGAAGAGCCCAAATCTTATTAAACATGCAGCAATTTTCAGTGGAGAGAAAACGCATCAGTGTAATGAATGTGGGAAAGCTTTCAGACACAGCTCAAAGCTTATTAGGCATCAGAGAATCCACACTGGAGAGAGACCCTATGAATGTAATGAGTGTGGGAAAGGCTTTGGGGGGAGCTCAGATCTTATTAGACACCAGAGAATTCACACTGGGGAAAGACCCTTTGAATGCAAAGAATGTGGTAGAGCATTCAGCCTGAACTCACATCTTATCCTACATCAGAGAATTCACACCAGAGAGAAACCCTATGAATGTAGTGAATGTGGGAAAACCTTCAGAGTGAGCTCACACCTTATTCGACACCTGAGAATTCACACTGGAGAGAAACCCTATGAATGTAGTGAGTGTGGAAGAGCCTTCAGTCAGAGCTCACACCTTAGTCAACATCAGAGAATTCACAAGAGGGAAAACCTATTAATGTAAAGAACTCAAATTCATATGGAAATGCTAAGGAAATAGCAAAACATGAAAAACATTGAATGAAAAATAAACACTGGTGAGATGAATGACTGAAAGACCAGTGTCTCTTTTTTTCTCTCTCATTCTCTGGCTTGCTGTTCTGCATATGATCTTCAACTCTGTGTGTGTGCTTTCTGTGAGCCTGGGAATGTACGTCTGCCATTGACTGCCAAAGTCAACCCAAAAGAGCAGAATTTGGGTGAGGCTGATAAATGGGTTAGTCTAGAACAATGGAGATAGAAAAAAAGACTCTCTTGGGAAATAACCATAATTACAGAGCCAGGGGGAGGGGGTTGGAGAGGAAGATTCAGGTAAAGAGAGACATCATCAACCCTAGTTAATGATTCTCCACAAGAGGAGGTAAGCTAAGCCCAGGAATGGAATAGCTTGAGCAATGCACTGCAGAAAAGTGCTTTTGGAACATTCCTTTAAAAAATCAAGACACAACAAAATTAGAGTCATCTCAAACAAGAAGGCATACACAATGGTGGCATTCCAATATGGAGGCCAAAATCTATGTCCAGATTTACTTCTGCCAGGAAGTAAACAACCAGAAGAGCATACAAGGCAAGAAGCCAACATCCAGAGATTCAAATAAGACAGGAGGGGACGGGGCTGGCCCCGTGGCCGAGTGGTTAAGTTCGCGCGCTCCACTGCAGGCGGCCCAGTGTTTCGTTGGTTCGAATCCTGGGCGCGGACATGGCATTGCTCATCAGACCACGCTGAGGCAGCGTCCCACATGCCACAACTAGAAGGACCCACAACGAAGAATATACAACTATGTACTGGGGGGCTTTGGGGAGAAAAAGGAAAAAATAAAATCTTTAAAAAAAAAAAAAGACAGGAGGGGAGTAGAAGTAAATTAGGAAAGAGTTGGTGTTAGAGATGAGGAAAGTTGTTCAAATTGATCTAAACCTTAGAATTTGGAGGAGATAGTAGTATATAGTAGTATAACCAGGATTGTACTGCCACATATGCTGTGGCTTTTGGCACCTTCCCGGGGTGGGAGAATATAGACTATAGTTCTGGGGAGCTCTTGACAGAAATACAGGGCTCTGGCTACTGAGTTATGGAAAAGAGCTGAGGGAATTAGTACTACAAATAAAGATTCTAAAATCTTATTTCATTGCTGCTGGCTCCTCTTCCGTCCAGAAAAGACAGGAGAGTGTAGAGAGGTTGGTATCTGAGAGAAGAGTGGAGAGAGGAATCTGCAACACGTTGGAGCTCTACCATGATTTCAAGACAGAAAGGTGAATTCTGCTCTACTTGTTTTACCTGTTTGTCGAGGCACATTTCTGCTAATGTGAGCAATAAAAACAACCATACAAGGCTTAAATATTCCACAGTATATGTTTTTATGTGAAAACTCTCTAGCTAAAAGCAACCTCAATACTAGAAGTATGATCATCTAAGGTACAAAATCTTACAGTAAGAGACTTTATACAAACTTTGCATTTATTTTTTGATGACCTTGAAATAGAAATGTCGTGATAGGATCTAAATATGCCGATATTTGGTTTTTGGAAGGTAATATTGAACTCATAGGTTTTTTTTTTTTTTTTACAGGCACTGTGCTAATGCATCCTATCTCATGATTGTACAAGTGGTGTTATTTTTCCCATTTTATAGTTGAGAAAATTGAGCTGTATTCCTGCACAAGAGCACATGGATAGCAAACGGTAGAAACAGGATTTAAACATATTATTCCAGGGCCTTAGTTCTTAACACCTAACCTTGATTATGCCATGATATTACTACCACAGGACATAAATCGGAAACGACAGTACTGCTCCACCATAACTTTAAAGTTGAGGGGGAGAGCGTTCGTTTACCACCCTTTTAGAAGGCTAACTGGCCATACATTTCAAAATAAAGGCGGCAGCAGGGAGCTGGGAGCCGCGCGAGACCACCACCGAGAGCGTCTTCCTAGAGAGGCCTGAAAGCCGCCGCTGAGCCTCGCTTGGCGGGCGCCTCGCCGCGGGTTTGTGTGGCCGGAGGGCCCTAGACGGCGGCTGAGGATCTTGTGCGCAGTTCCTGTCTCTATCTTCTCTCAGGACTGCTGTTTATGTTTAAGAACAGGATTCCGGGGAAGTAGGCGACAGCTGCAGGAGGGGGCTGCGACTTTGAATCACGAGATTCGCCCCTCCTCCCACCGCCGCACACACAGACTCCAACACAAGGCCGGGGGAGGGGCCTGAGAGCTGACCCTGTTCCTTTCCCTCTGTTTTCTCCCCTCCGGGTGCTGGCTCTAGGACGCTCTGTCTCCAAGGCAGACGGTGGCAGAGGAGACCTGTTGGAGGGCTGAGGTGTATAAACACACACAAGCGCTCAGACCTGTATATGTTGTTAGTGAACCTCTGGACACAGTTTGATCATTTTCTGATTATGATCGGAAGTCTTATCTGTAGATTTATTTGTAGTGGAAAACACCAGCATGCTTGGTTTGGTATTTTAACTTCACTCCATTTATGGTCAAGCTTCACATTGTTTCTATATTATAAATTTTATTGTCTGTCTTGCCTAATTTGTGCTTTCTGTCACACATCACAAAATTCACCAGAACTGTTTTTCTTTTGAATTAATATTTTAGTGGTTCATTCAGTGAATTTCAAAATAACTAATCTTCTTTAACCTCAGTAAAAGTTGTTAGATGGGAGAAATTCATAATATAAAAATGCCAGTACTTATAGTGGGTTGAATTGTGGCCCCCAGAACCTCTTTGGAATAAGGATTTTGCAGATGTGATTAAGGTAAGGATTTCAAGACAAGAGTATCCTGTATTAGGGTGAGCCCTCAATCCAATAACAAGTGTCCTTATAAGAGACGAAAGGAGAAGACAGAGAGACACGGGGAAAGCCATGTGAAGATGGAGAGGTTGGAGTGATGCATCTACAAGCCAGGGAATGCCAGGCATTGCCAGAGCCACCAGAAGCTAGGAGGGACATGGAACAGAGCCTCCCTCAGAGCCTCCAGAAGGAACCTACTCTGTCAGCGTGTTGATTTTGGCCTTTTGGCCTCCAGAACTGTGGGAGAACATATTTCTGTTGTTTTAAGCCACGCAGTTTGTAGTAATTTGTTACAGCACCCTTAGAAAACTAATAAACAACTCTCCCCAAATTCTATAATGCCAAATAAAATACAAAATATAACAAAAGAGAAGGCAGATGGTTCTGCTTCCTGCAAAGATGACAAACTAGCATAGGCTATTGGCTCCTTCCACCCAAACCAAGCCTGGAGAAACTTTAGAAGCTGAAGGATAATATGGATTCCAGGAAATAACAGAGAGAGAAAGAACTTCTTGGAAGGACTAATGTCTATCTTGAATCAGTTGGGGGATGAGCTTCTCTATAGTCTGCGGCAGAGGAGTTAGTAAAATGTCAGAATGAATAAATATTTTTTGTTTGTCTTGGTTTTTTAAATAAATTCTACTTTTCCCTGTCCTTTGGGATCCTTTGGGATCCTTTGGAATAGTTATCATCTTTTCTTTCTGTATTAGTTTCCTATCGCTGCCATAACAAATTACTTCAAACTTAGTGTTTTAAAACAGCACAAATTTATTATCCCTGAGCTATAATGAAGGTGTCAAAAGGAGTAGGTCCCTTTCTGGAGGTTGTAGAGGTGAATTAATTACCTTGCCTTTTTCAGCACCTAGAGGATGCCCATATTCCCTGGCTCATGGCCCCTTCATTCATCTTCAAAGCCAGCAATAGTGGATTTAATCTTTCTCCCATCACATCACTCTCACCTCCCCTTCTACCTCCCTGTTCCACATTTATGGATCCTTGTGATTACATTGGGCCCACCTGTGTAAATCCAGGATAATCTCCCTATCTCAAGGTCAACTGATTAGCAACCTTAATTCTATCTGCAACCTTCATTCTCCTCTGTAATGTAAGGTAACATTCATAACAAAATAAAGAAGAAATACTCATTATTGTTACAGACTTCATCTCTACAGCTGTCATGTGGTTGTAGCTAGTATTTATAATTATCTTCTTCCTCTACACATTCTTTATTCCTTTTGCCCTCAGCAAACATCTCAGTTAATTGTGATTCTTTGCCTGGTGGGGTGATCCAAACTTTCATTCCTGAAGAGTCTGGACCATTAGTAGTTTCCTTGAATTGTAGTTTTCCATTAATTTTAATCACAGACATGGTGGTACTAAGAGAAATTCTAAGATACCTCATGTATTCACACATATTCTTCCTTACCTCCATTATGTAGCAGCAACCCAATTTACCCTAGGTAATCAGGATCAACCACGTAGCCAGGATAGCAAGCCCCTTCTTTGCCTGTTTTGTTGTTGTTGTTGTTGTTGGCTTTTTTGTTGTTATTTTTGTTCAGTGTTTTTAGGCATGAGATGTCTAAAGTGGCTAGGTTGCAGTCTCATCTTCCAATTCAATGGAATCATTGCCGGGTCTCCCGATGGAAGCATTCCTGCCTTTGGAACTAAGACATCTAAACCATCTGAGGTGTTTGCTGAGGGAAAAGGGAATATGGAATGGGTAGTGGAAGAAGGTAATTATAAATACCAGCTACAATCATATGACCAATTGCAGAAACAAAGACTGTAAGAGTTATGAGTATTTCTTCCTTATTTTGTTATAAAGGTGTTATCTTACACTGCAAAAGGGAAATAAGTTTGCAAATCAGATAACCTTGAGGTAGGAAGAATATCCTGGATTATCCAGGTGGTCTGAATGTATTCACAAGGATCCATGAAAGTGGAAGAGGGAGGCAGGCAGAAGGGAAAGTCAAAGTGAGGTGATGTGAGAACGCAATTCACTTCAACCCACTATTGCTGGTTTTGAAGATGGAGAAAGGGGGCCATGAGCCAAGGAATATAGGCAAGATCTAGAAGCTAGAAAAAAACAAAGAAACAAATTTGCCCCTGGTACCTCCAGAAAGGAATACAGCCCTTTTGACACTTTCATTGTAACCTAGTAAGATCTGTGTCAGACTTCTAACCTACAGAACTGTAAGATAATAAGTGTGCATTGTTATAAGCTGCTAAGATTGAGATAATTTGTTAGGAAATAAATTAGTGATGTGGATGTGAAACCACAAGAAATCACAAAAAAAAGAATCATGTGATAATATTAGTTATGGAAAATTTAACATTAAAAAAAACACAATAGCTGAGATAAATGGTAAAATGAATATAGCTAAAAATGAAACAAATTAGTGGTTTGGATGATAACATTAAGGAACTCTCCCAGAAGGCAGCAGGAAAGGAGCTAGTAAATATAAAAAGCTAGGAGGTAAGGAGGATAGATTAGAAAACCAAAAAAAAAAAGAAAACTGAAGTGCCAGAAAAGGAAAAAAATAAACTGGAAAGGAGGAACATTTTGAAGAAATAATGGGGAAAGATGAAAGTCTTCAAATTTAAAATTCACAAATTGGAAGGGCTTTCTCCAAACAAAGAGAGATGGAAAAACTCGTCCCTAGACACATTGTCTTAATTTGGGTTCCTCTGAAAGCAGAGCCTGAGAAAAGGACTAGGATACACATCATTTATTTAGAAGGTGATCCCAATGGGTGAGCATGGAGAATGAGACAAGAAATGAGGGAAAATCAATAGAGTGAATGTCACTGAACTGATTACCACAATGTCAGCTGGAGATCCTGCTAGAGATCCTCTGAGAAACACTGTAGAATGTACCTCAGAATTGTTCCTCTGAAGAACAGGAAACTGAAGCATTTGTTCACTGCCTTCAATTCAGTGTTGCCCCTGGGGCATTAACTCCCCTGCATTTTTGAGATGTCTTTGACTATGTGGACTGATGTAGCTCCTATGGTGTTGGAGAAATCCCTGAGGCAGTAAAGCTAAGAGAAGGTGCTCTAGGTGGAACCCCATCAGTGTGTATGTTGTATCTCTAAAATGTTTTATGTAAGCCTCATGGTAACCACAAAGCAAAAACCTATCACAGATTCACAAAAGTTAAAGAGAAGGGAATCAGAGATACTACCATGGAAAATCATCACTCCACAAAGGCAGGCAGCAAGAGAGAGAGAAAAAAACCAGTGAAACTACAGAACAACCAGAAAGCAATTAAGAAGATGGCATTAGTAAGGCCTTACATATCAGTAATTAATCTGAATGTAAATGGATTAAATTCTCTAATTAAAAGGCACAGAGTAGTTGGATGGATAATAAAAAAACCAGACCCAAGTATATGCTGCCTGAAAAAGACTCACTTCAGTTTTAAGAACACACGTAGACTCAAAGTGAAGGGATAGAAAAAGTATTCCATGCAAGAAAATAAAAGAGAGAAGAGGGTAGCAATACTTATAACAGACAAAATAGTCTTTATGTCAAAAATAGTAAGAGACAAAGGAGGTCATTATATAATAATAAAGACGTTAACTCATCAAGAAGATATAACTTCATAAATACATAAGCACCCAACATTGGAGTACCTAAATATATTAAGCAAATACTAACAGATTTCAAGAAAGAAATAGACAACACAAAATAGCAGAGGACTTCAATACCCCACTTTCAGAAATAGATCATTGAGACAGAAAATCAACAAGGAAACATTGGACTTGACCCATACTTTAGACTAAATAGACCTAACAGACTTATATAGAACATTCCATCAAAATGCAGCAGCATACACATTCTTCTCAGCACATGGGACATTTACTAGGATAGAATATATGATATGCCACAAAAAATGTCTTAGCAAATTTAGACGATTGAAATCATACCAAGTATTTTTTTCTGATCACAATGGTCTGAAAGTAGAAATTAAAAGAGGAAAACTGGAAATCACATAAACACATGGAAACTAAACAAATCACTACTGAACAGCAAATGAGTCAAAGAAGAAATCAAAAGGGAAATTTTAAAAATCTTAAAACAAATGAAAATGGAAACACAACATACCAAGACCTATGGGATGCTGCAAAAGTAGTTCTTAGAGGGTCTTGTGCAGCAATAGATGCATACACTGAGGGGAAAAAAAGCAAAAAAAAAAAAAATCCAATTAAAAAAGCAGGCAGAGGGGGCCCACCTAGTGACATCGTGGTTAATTCGCCTACTCCGCTTCTGCAGCCTGGGGTTCACATGTTTGGATCCTGGGTGCAGACCTGGCACCACTCATCAAGCCATGCTGTGGCTGCATCACACATAAAATGGAGGAAGATTGGCACAGATGTTAGCTGAGCAACAATCTTCCTCAAACAAAAAGAAGAAGACTGGCAACAGATGTTAGCTCAGGGCCAATCTTCCTCATATACACTCACAAAAGAACAGTAGGCAGAGGATCTGAATAGACATTTTCCCAAAGAAGACATACAGATGGCCAACAGGTATTTGAAAAGGTGCTCAACATCACTAATCACCAACGAACTGCAAATCAAAACCACAATGAGATATCACCTCACATCTGTTAGAGTAGCTATCAAGCAGACAAGTAATAACACGTGTTGGTGAGGATATGCAGAAAACGAAACCCTTATCTGCTGTTGGTGGGAATGTAAATTGGTATAGCCATTATAGAAAACAGTATGATGATTGCTCAAAAAATTAAAAATAGAACTACCATACGATCCAGCAATTTCAATTCTGGGTATTTATCCAAAGGAAATGAAAACACTAACTTGAAAAGATATGTGCACCCCCAGAAGTGAATTCAACAGCATATTGAAAGGATCATACACCATGATCCTGGGATGCAAAGATGATTGAACAGATGCAAATCAGTTAATATGATAAACCAAATTAATAGAATAAAAGATAAAAATCATATGATCATCTCAATAAATGCAGAAAAAGCATTTGACAAAATACAACATCCTCGTATGATAAAAAATGTCAACAAACTGGGTATAGAAGAAACACACCTGAACATAATAAAGGCCATATGTGACAAGCCCACAGCTAACATCATACTCAATGGTAAAAGGTTGAAAGCTTTCCCTACAAGATCAGGAACAAGAAAAGTGTGCCCATTCTCACCACTCTTATTCAACATAGTACCAGAAGTCCTAGAAAGAGCAATCAAGAAAAATAAAGACATAAAAGTCATCCAAATCAAAATAGAAGTAAAACTGTCTTTATTTTCAAGTGATATGATATCTTATATATACAGAAAATCCTAAAGACTCAACCAAGAAACTTGAAACTAATCAATGAATTCAGTAAAGTTGCAAGATATAAAATCAACATACAGAAATCAGTTGCATTTCTATATACCTACAACAAAATATCTGAAAAAGAGATAAAGAAAACAATCTCATTCACAATAGCATCAAAAACAACAAAACACTTCAGAATAAATTTAACCAAGGAGGCAAAAGATCTGTTCACTGAAAACTACAAGATTTTGATGAAAGAAATTGAAGAAGACTCAAATAAATGGAAATATATCCTATGTCCATAGATCTGAAGAATTAACATTATTAAAATGTACGCACTACTCAAAGCCATCTATGGACTCAATGCAATCCATATCAAATTTCAATGGTATTTTTCACAGAAATAGAAAAGCCAACCCTAAAGTTTGTATGGAACCACAAAAGATCCTGAATAGCCAAAGCAATCCTGAGAAAGAAGAACAAAGCTGGAGGCATTACACTTCCTGATTTGAAACTATACTAAAAAGTTATAGTATCAAAACATTATTATACTGGCATAAAAATAGACATATAACCAATGGAACAGAGTAGAGAGTTCAGAAATAAACCCCTGCATAAACAGTCAACTAATATTTGAGAAGTGAGCCAAGAATACTCAGTGGAGATAAGAGAGTCTATTCAATAAACAGTGTTGAGAAAACTGGATAACCTCATGCAGAAGAACGATATTGGATCCCTATCTTACACCACTAACAAAAATCAACTGAAAACGGATTAAAGACTTAAACATAAGACCTGAAACTGTAAAACTCCTAGAAGAAAACATAGGGTAAAATTTCCTTGACATTGGTCATTGCAATGAATTTTTGGATATGACACTAACAGCACAAGCAACAAAAGCTAAAATAAATAAGTGGGGCTACATCAAACTAAAAAGTTTCTGCACAGCAAAAGAAGCAATCCAAAAAATGAGAAGGCACCCCATAGAATAGGAGAAAATATTTGCAAACCATCTGTTGGACAAGGGGTTAATATCCAAAATATATAAAGAACACACGCAACTCAATAGCAAAACAAACATCAGATTAAAAAATAGAAAAAGGACCTAAAGAGACATTTTTCCAAAGAAGACATACAGATGGCTAACAAGTGCATGAAAACATACTCAACATCACTAATCTCAGGGAAATGCAAATCAAAACCACAATGAGATATTACCTCACACCTGTTAGAATGGCTATGATCAAAAAGACAAGTGATAACAAGTGTTGGTGAGGATATGGAGAAAAGGGAACCCTTGTGCACTGTTAGTGGGAATGTAAAATGGTACTATGGAAAAGAGTATAGAGGTTCCTCAAAAAATTAAAAATAGAACATGAGTCAGCAGTCCCATGTCTGTGTATACAACCATAGGAAATGAAGACAAGATAGCAAACATTGTGTCCATCAATGGATGAACAGATAAAGAAAATGTGGAATAGATACGTATATAATAGAATATTATTCAGGCATGAGAAAGAAGGAAATCTTCCCGTTTGCAACAACATGGATGGACCTTGAGGGCATTATGCTAAGTGAGATGTCAGCCAGAGAAAGACAAACACTGTATGATATCACTTATATGTAGAATCTAAAAAAGCCGAACTCAAAGAAACAGAGAATAGAATGGTGGTTACCAGGGGCTGCAGGGTAGGGGAACTGAGAGTATATTGGTCAAGTCAAGGGTACCAACTTGCAGTTAAAAGATGAATAAGTTCTGGGGATCTAATACACAGTATTATGATTATAGTTGACAATATTATATTATAAACTTGAAAGTTACTGAGACTAGATCTTAAATGTGCTCACCACATAAAAGATGAGATAATCATGTGACATGATGCAGGTGTTAGCTAATGCTATGGTAGTAATCATATTGCAATATATAAGTATCAAACCAACATGTTCATACACTTTAATTGCATACAATGTTATATTTCTGTTATTAAATTATATCAATTATGTCTGAATTTTAAAAAAACACAAACACAGAACTATTTTCAAAATGTCAATATCTTGACACGGATTCACCCTGACATGAAACATATTTTTCCAAGTCTCATTATTCATATACTCATAATGACTAACTTTTAGATTAATGATGATGATGATGATGATGATGAAATAGAATTTTAAATTCATGCTGGATTTGGATTTAGAAATGATTCCTCCTTTGTTCTTTCATTTCAACCCAAGTTTCTCAGTCTCAAACATAACTTCTTATAAGACCCAAGTTTTGTTTTCTTTCCTGAAATTAAAAAAAAAAAGTCCAAAAATATTATAGCCCATCTCTCCCACCTGAGGGACTGATGTTGTGCATTTTTTTTTTTTTTAATTAATACTTCTACTACTATTTTTATTAAGTTCTTTTTTTTTTTTTTTTAAAGATTTTATTTTTTCCTTTTTCTCCCCAAAGCCCCCCAGTACATAGTTGTGTATTCTTCGTTGTGGGTTCTTCTAGTTGTGGCATGTGGGACGCTGCCTCAGCGTGGTCTGATGAGCAGTGCCATGTCCACGCCCAGGATTCGAACTAATGAAACACTGGGCCGCCTGCAGCAGAGCGCGCGAACTTAACCACTCGGCCACGGGGCCAGCCCCTGATGTTGTGCATTTTTAAAAGAAAGAATACTTTGTTGGAAAGACAGTGAAGTTTATGTCTCTTGAACCTGCAAATTTTATGAAAGCATAATAATGAACACTGTAATATATACCTTGGGGAAAGGTTTTGATTCATATTCTGGAAACACAATTGTAACATTTTTCTTAAGTGATATTTGTGAGGTTTTAATATGCATTTTTTATTCTCATTTATTTCTTTTCTTTATTTAAATCTCATACTTTTTTTGGTCTTCCATTTTGATTTGGCAGAGCCCATACTCACCTCTACTACAGCTTTCTCATACTGATGTGGATTAAGGCTGCCCCAGGTAGAGAAGCCCAAAGTAACCTGGCCTACGTGCCAATCTATATGACCCGGTGGATTTTTATGGTATGTGCCGGGAGCCGTGGCTACATCATTTGATCGGCTGTTTGACAGGGTCCAGCCGATTAACGCCTAGGGGTGCAGGGTCGCCCCTTGGTGAAGAATAACCGGCCAGCCCCCCACATAGTTCTGAAACCTGTGCTGCTTCTAATTGCCCTTCATTCCTTTTCCTTTCTTAACCTCCAGTTTTCACTCCTTTGGGTGGCTGCTTGGGAGGCACTAACTCCCGGGAAAATTAGATATAGTAAGAGAATGTGACCACCTGCAGGTAACTTTCAGGATATTTTTCAGTTAATGATTGGAGGAGCATACAGTCCCATTTGAGACAATCAGAAAGGAATCCTGCCCAGATAAGATGTTGAATTAGGTTTATGGCCTCTGTCTGGTTAATGTTTCCTTCTCCCTCCAGTTCTTTGTCTAAATATATATATGCATCATCCTTCTAAGTTTGCTGGTTAATTGGATGATCAAGAAGTATCTATATATTATTCTTGACCTTCTGCTTTCTGTTAAAATGTTATAGAGGTTTTCTCCTAAAAGCAATAAATAATAAACAATTGATGAGTAGAAGGGCCGAGGGGTGCAGGGATGCCCCTCGGTGAAGAATGGCCAGCAGACACCCCTGATATTTTCTGAATTATATGCACGCTTTCTAGCAAGGTTATGCCTATACTTATTTCTGTTTTTCATTCTTGAAGATATATAGTTTAGCTTAGCTTTTCAGCCCTTTACTCTACTAACAAAATGATACTTTCTCCGGCAGTGTGTTTAAGGGACTGTTAGCTCCACAATCTAAAAGACAAAGGAATGCTTTCGCCCGCTAAAGGGCGCAAAAATGTAAAGATGTTTAACTGCCCACTGAGAATGCAGATAGCCCTGGGGATAAGACACCCTGGAGTCGCCTTTTGTTCCCATTAACCATCTACACTAACGGCGTAAATGATTGAGGGAGGCAGGGATGGCTCCCCCAGGATGTAAACAGCTGTCCTGTCCGGAGGCCTGGACCTTCTCTCTTTGATTTAACTTTACCATGAATTACAACAGGTGTCTAGGTACCTATCTCTTTTAGCTTAGAGACAACAAACACTAGTTAGTTGCGGAGAAGACGATCATTAACTTTATGCTATATAGAATGGAATGCTAATAAATATTCTTGTGCTCGATTTTTTTTACTTCCTTATCTCTCTGAGAATATTTGTAGAACCATTTCTGTACTAATCCTGAAAAATATATAAACAACACTTGTGCACAGTAAAGTCGGACTTGCTAACACCAACCCAAGTCTCACGTCCTCTTTATTTCCCCCTCCTTCAGGTTTTCGCCGACGCCGTCTCTCCCGCGGGAACCTGGACTCTGCCGAGGCTGGACCCCGGCAGGTATGAATTAGGGCTGCCCCAGGGAGAGAAGCCCAGGGCATTCTCACCTACATGCCGATCTATATGACCAGATTCATATCTAAAGTTATACAACCGCACAATAACCAGACCCCATCTGCACTGAAATCATTTAATGACTTTTTACATCCTTTCTTTTTCCAGTAAAAATAAGTCACGTACCCATGCCTTATAAATTTAGCCCTAACCCTCAACTCAGGGCAGCAGCTCTTTACTGCCCACGGGTCCTGTCCCCATGCTATTCCATACCATTCTCTAAATAAAAGAGCACCAATGCCAGACCTTGAGAGTCCAAGACATCTTTCCTTCGACTCTTCGGCTCTCCGTGCCCACATCAATACCAGCACAGAAATGCATATATTCAAAATGCCTTCCATATGTTACCTTCTTCTATCCTCATAATATTCGTGGTAAACAATAGAGTAGTTATCATGATCATTTTATTGAAAAAAATTTCAATAAAAAGGTATAAAGGAGTTAAATAACTTTTCAGCAGTTACAAGATTATGAGGTGAAGAAGCAAGATTCTTCAAATCTACAGCTGTTCATCCAGAGACAATGTTTAAACCTTTAAACTATAGGTATCTAGCACACTGCAGAGAAGATTTATGAGTGTTTGGCTAGAAAAGGCTATTTTAAAAGATCCTCTCCATACAAGGGTCTGACACTGGAAAAATTTGCCATGGCAGGAGGAAAAGACCTTGAAATTTTTCTCATGCTCCTTCCTGTAGCATCCTTTTTCAGAACACGTTATCTGTTGAGAGAGGCCTGAATTCTTAATGAAATTGTCTCAGTATGTAGCCCATTATTAGAACTTCTTATCCACATGGGCAGTCTGATGCTTTAATCCGAGCTAAACTCAGCTGGAAACTTCTCCCACATTCCTTACATTCTTCGGGTTTCTCCCCTGTATGGATTCTCTAATACTGAGAAAGGCCAGTGCTTCCACTGGAAGCTTTCTCACATTCTTTACATTTACAGGGCCTCACTCTATCATGGATTTTCAGGTGACCAACAAGGTGAGAGCATTGAATAAAGGTTTTCTCACGTTTATCACAATGATATAATTTCTCCCCAGAGTGCGTTCTCTGATGTCCAGAAAGGTGGGAATGCTGAATAAAGGCTTTCTCACACTCAGCATAATTATAAGGTTTCTCCTGTGTATGAAAAGATTTGAAGTCCAGATGAAATTTTTTCCCATATTTATCACCTGTTTGTTTGAAGACTTCATAATTGTCTTCCTTGTTAAGTTTCCCCATTGCTCTGCTAGATGTGCAGGACTAGCTTCTAAGGTGTGTGACCTATGCCCTAGCACTCAGAAGGGGCCTGGGTTCAGAAGGTCCTGAGCTTGGTTTAATGCTCTGTGTCACAGTCTTGAAATTCTTAATTTCTTTGAACTTGTTTTGCAAGTGAAGTAAAATAGGACAATAGAGTATGTGCTTGATGTTATGGGCATAGTATATATCTGTGGACATGTCTGTGGTTTCTTGTACTCCCATTCACATATTGCATTTGTAATATCCCAGGAGCACAAAATTCCAGTGGACCCACGATTCATGGGAGCTCAGCAAGACTCAAAGTGAGTATAAAGGGGAGCAGAATAGGCTGCCCCAAAATGTGCTACTTTGGCAATCAAGACCCAGCAGACTCAGAAAAAACTTTTACCTCTCCCTTACCTACCTGAAAGGATTTAGATTAGTGGCCTGTACCAGGTAGAGAGCTATTGCCAGAAATAACATTTTTTATCTGAAAGAACTATCTGCATGGCAAGACAAACTTCCAATTACCAAACATCTGCTCTTCTTATCTTCCTGTGAATTACCCTCCTCCCCTTTGAAGCCCCCAGCTCCTATCTCATTCCTTAGCTCAGGATGGCATATAAGCTTCAATTGCCTGCCTTGGCCTTGAGTCTCAAATCTTGGGACTCCTGTAAGTATGAAATTAATTTTGTTTTTCTCCTATTAATCTGTATTGTGTCAACCTAATTATTAGACAGCCAAAGAACCTAGAAGCAAAGAAGAGAAAAATTGTCCTCCCCTACAAGTATAAGGTAAGCATGTTACTTCTGCATCTGAGTAAGCTGGGGCTGACAGCCAGGTGAGACCACAATTTCTGCTGGAATCAGAACTTGTTTATAACTCAGAAAGCTGACAAATGGCAGGGTCTAAGAAATAGCAATGACTGAGGAACCCTACCATATTCTTTCTTAATCGTGTTACTTCCCTGTAGGCAACCACTTACTGAAAATTACGACACAGAAGGAAAGGGAAAGAGAGCAACACACTGTTCTCTTCCTTTCAGTCCTTCCTTACTCATCAGTAAGCTAAAGGTAGAGAGTTTTGGCAGAATGTGTACCTGTCAAGAAATGATGAGTCAGTTTTGTATAGTTTTTCCACTGATCTAAAATACATGTGCACATAGGAGCTACAAAATATGAATTGTGTATAATTTTAGTGATTCTACATACAAGTTAAACACTTTTATATTTTCATTAAAAACTGACCGCATAATATAAAAGTGAACAGTAAATTTCATACTAATAATTTAACATTTTAATTTTTCTTTACTTAAATGACATTAAATAACAAAAACACAAAGACAAGTCAAGAGAAAGACCTTGGGGGGGAATAAAAAGGTGTTCTATTTTAATATCTTTAATAATATGTTTTCCTTGCTTTTTGAACAAGAGGCCCTACATTTTCATTTTGCACTAGCCCTGAAAATTATGTGGCTGGCACTGCCTATGTGGATGTATTTCTTTAAATGTTTATTTGGTGCAAACTTCGTATTCTCAGTATTACTTTTGTCACTTGAAATAAACAGACTGCACAGATATGACTTATTTTCTGAGAGAGACACCTAATAGAAAGGGCAAAGGATAACTTAAGTATGTCCCAGGATTACATACAATGAGTTAACCTAAATCAAGCACAGATACCAGGGTCAGTTCAAGGGAGAGAACACTAAAACAGAGAGGTCCAGGAGACAGATAAGAACAGTAGAGCTTCAGCAGTAATTACAGGGAAAATTACAACAGAACATTAGAGAGTTATAATGGGTATTGTAGGGGAGGAGGACATTTCCTCTCCCCAAATGGGGGTTCGTCTGGCCGGAGAACGAATTAAATTCACATGAGACAGAATAGCAAGAGAAAATTAAACAAAGCTTTATGAGGAACCATGGCCCGGGGCCTTTCTTCCCGAAGGAAGAAAGGGCACCGAAGAAGTGGGGTGCACATAGTGGTTAGATACCCCCAAACGGGGTGTTTCACATGTGACTGAAATGTCCCTCCCACAATAGTCACAAGATTGCCCCGTCAGCACAGCACTTGATGGACACAGCAGGTAGCGGTCTGCTGTCTCGGAGGGCGTAGCCGGAGGCAAGTCGATTGTCTGGAGCTGGGCGGTCACAGGTGAAGCTGGGCGGTCACAGGTGAGCTCAGCAATCAGTTCCTAGCCTAAAGAAAGATGCTTAATCCTTAAAGAAATGCCAGCGTTGGGAGGGGGAGGGAAGTTAGTTACAGGAGGTTACCAGACTAGCACAATAAAATGCAGATTTTAAGTCCTTGCCTTTGGTATTGATTAAGTTTTTAGAGAGAAGGTCATCTCCTATCTTCTTCCTGGTACAGAGAGGGAGGCAGCTTTTACAGATAGAGATTTACCTTACAAATGTAAATGTGTCCTAAGGAAGGGCAAGTTCCATTCCTCAGAGCCTCCTTCCCTGTCCCAGTTTATCAAAAGCAATCAGCCTCAAATAATCCTGACGCCAAAGAGATATATCTTGGGGTGGCCAATTTCAGGTCCCCACAGTATAAAACACTTTTCAAAGATATCATCCTCACTTAACCTCACAACTCATTCCTGTAAGATGCTATTTTCATCCCCCTTTCACAGGTGAAGAGACTGAAGCACATAGAAGATAAGTAACTTGCCTGTGGTGGTTTAAAATATAAGCACAAATTCTTTGACACAACTCCATCCACAGGTGGGGCCTAATTTCCCTCCCCTTGAGTGTTGGCTGGACCTAGTGACACCCTTCTAAAAAATAGAATATGGCGGGAGTGATGGTATGAAACTAGGTCATAAAAAGCATTACAGCCAACTTGGTCTCTTTCCTGGATCACTCATTTTGGAAGAAACCAGCAACTGTGCTGCGAGTGTCACCAGTGCATTTCCTAAGCAGCCTGAACAAAATTTAAAGGTGTCTAACACTCCGTCAAGGTTGTTTTTCAGAGCTATGTCGGGAAGAGGTACCAGCGTCAACTGGCCTGAACCAGATCAAGCCCCACTGTAATGGCAGTGGCTGTACAGTTGACCTGAAGATGACCAGAAAATGCCCTTTTTTTACATCTAAAGACTATGAGCTCTGCCCTAGGAGGAGCCTAGGGCTTATTAGAATAGCGTGTGATGTATGTGACAGCATGGTTTCAGACTGTGCCTGTGCCCGATAATACCTGCCTCTACCCGTGATGATAAAACTTCCTTTTTAAATATTCATTCCCCACCCAAAATAAAAGGACCTGCCTCCTTTTGTTTGGGGAGTGCCACAACTTTGGAAATGATTCTGCGTGGTCTCCTATTTGCTGTAAGAATACTTTGTTATGTGTGACAGTACTTCTGGTGGAGAGTCTGATTTTAACTCACCAGGGAGTGAATTCATTTTGGTTTGGTAGCATGAGGACACTCAGGCAGCCCTGTGGAGAGGTCCACGTGTCAAGGAACTGAGGCATCCTGTCCGTAGCCACAGGAGCGAGCCAACTTGAAAGCAGATCTTCATCTTTCTTCAGATGACTGCAGCCTAGCCAACATCTTGACTGCTACCTCTTGAGACACCCTAAACCAGAACATTCCAGCAACAAGCTAGAACCTGGAGAAAATTAGATACGGTTGAGCCAGTGAGGGAAACACACTGGGAATTAGAACTAAAACTTCAGAAAATACATCACAAGCAGTATGACTAATGGGCATATAACAGGAGACTTAGGAACTAGAAATTCATCTATTCCTCAAGTCTAGGAAAGAATGTAGCAAGGAGTAAGAGAGGGACAAACATGGAACTACAGGAAGACTTTAGTTCAGCAACAATCTACTTAGTGTAATTGTACATCCATGTCTCCTCCTTGCCATTCTCAACTGTGCTACCCAGATTATAACTCTCCTTCTCACCTGCTGTCCTAGATCATCAAATTCTTTCTCTAAAACTTCCTAGTGTGGTCACTTCCTCTCCACATTATGGAGGCTTCTCCCACACACAGGCCTAGAGCTCTTTGGGTAAGATGGTCAAGAACTACTTCAGCACCAGCAGTTCTAGAATCTGGTGCCTGATGTCTATCTTGGACCTCAGACACTAACATCAAAGCACCTGGAGGTGGCTCAGAGATTTGTGGGGCCTAGGCATTTGTTTCCTGATAATGGAACTACCTAAAGCACTGGCAAAACTGCTAGTCCACAGCCTTATTCCATTGCTGCCAGGATTCTTGCACCCTAGTTTGGTCTTATTCTTTTACTAAGAGAGGTTATTTGTCTTTTGGAGACTGTGCCTAAGGAATCAAGTTGACTAAATCCTTTATTTCCTTAGCCATCCTGATCTTGAACAGTGCTATGGTTCAGACAGATTCCTCTGAATCTTTTGGGAGAATTCCTAAAGCAGGAAAAACATGACATTTCCCTGATACAATTGTCATGAAGCAGAATGTTACCAAACCAGCTTCGTTTTTGCCTGTCACCTGGAAAGCCAAACTCTGAGACCATGAGATGGCAGCAGAGAGAGAGTTTAACCACAAGGCAGCCCCAACACAAATCCTTGTTTTATCGAAGACTTCATTATAACACCACAAAATAAAGTCTTGTTCTCAATAAGGCTTAGGTAATGCTTTTGTCCAAGCTATGCAGATGATCCCTTTTTCTGCCACAAGTTCCTTAAAGTTCTCAGGCTTTACTATTGTTGGGGCCCAGGGCAGGCTACCCCAAATTATCCCACAATGGCAGATTGATGATTTTGAACTAAAGTTACTTGAGAAGCAAAAAGGGCATCCTGACTCTCCTCTGTTCCCCCTGAAAGCAGGAAATAAATCTCCCATGTGAAAGACGCTCTCCCTGCATCCTTATCACCAGAGCTAGGGAATTCAGGGCCAAAAAGCTTGTAGAAACAAACCAGGTTAACGCACTACCTCACACCTAAACTCTGTTCAAATTCCTCACTAATTATGTGCCTCAAACTTAAGCTTCTTTGTCCTGTCATTCCTCACAAATATATTGTTTCTTTATGTAAAAGATATATATACTGCCTGTTTTGTTCACTCTCAGAGCATCATTTCTCTATAATCTCGAATATGTACATATTAAATTGGGGTTTTCTCCTGTTAATCCGGTGTTGCTTCAATTTTATTATTAGTCTGGCCATTAGAACACAAGAAGGGTAGAAGGAGAGATTTCCTCCTCCCTGACAATATCAATCAACCAACTAAAAATATATTCATTAAACATTTACATACAGATTCAGCAGATAATACAAAGAAAGATAAGGCAGAGCCCTGCCATCTAGATGCTGATAATATTCCAGAAATAATAAATACATCTGCCCCAGGGAAAGAAAGCCTGTTTACCAGGTAAGAAAGAAAACACATTTTAAAAAGAACAAAGAAAAACCAGTCAAACGCCAGCTAAAGGGGGCATCTGTTTTGGAGCAAGGGGCTGAGTAAGGCACAGAGGATTAAGAGGAGCTGGAAGAGAGAAAGCCAGGGAAGGAGAGGTACTATCTTTCCTTCTCTAACCTGGGCTCCTGCCCCATCAGGGCAGGTGCTCATGCTCACACACTTCAACTCTGCAAGAGCCTCAGCACCAGCCTCACCGGTCTCCCCTCAGTCTAATTTCAGTCTGGTCACAACCACCTTTTCCATATAGTATCTCTGCTCCTACAAAGGTAATCTGCTTTGTCACAGTCCATCTATGTTTGCCTCTTCAACTTCTAAGTCATATTTATTTATTCCCCTTTTTAGGTTCTCTGCAAGTCCTTGCTGAGGCAGAAAAATCTTTCCTTCTTCCCTTCTAGGTTCTTTGGCTGGCCTAATAATTAAATTGACATAAGAAAGATTAACAGGAGAAAAACAAAAGTTTAATAATGTGTATACATCCTATATACATGGAAGAAATCCAGGAAAACTGAGTAACTCTCTGAGATTTCAGAAACCATCACCTTCAATACCACCTACAGCGAAAGACAAAAGAAGATGTTGGGGGTGGGGAGTCAGCTATGGGAGGTTACCAGGAAAAGCACAGTAAACAAAGATAAAATTGTTATGCAGATTTAAGTGTTGCCTTCTCCAATAATGAGTTTCCAGAGATTGAGTCCTGCCGCTCTTTCTGGTACAGCCTTGGAGACATCCTTACAGATGGAGATTTCCCTTATACATGTAAATATTTCTCACAAAAGGTAAGCAGCCCTTGGTTTTCAGAGCTTCTCTCATGCCTGCTGTTTCTTAAAAAGTAACCAGCCTAAAATAATCCTCATAGCAAAGAGACACATTTTGGGGTGGTAGATTCTGCTGCCCTACATTCCATAAGTCAGCAAAGCATATCGGTGGTTCCCCGTTTCCCACTCCACCTGCCAACTTAAAAAGTCCCCAGAACGGAAGCTTCCTTTATAAGCTGCAGCTTATAAATTTTTCCAGAAGACTTTTGTTCTCTACATGGGATTCCAGTTTTCTTAAAGAAAACAAACAAAACCTTTGTGCTGTTTGCCATGAAACTTTTGAAACACTCGTTCTCTATACCTCTCGCTCAGCAGTTAGTACAGTAATAAATGAAGTGCCCCTCTGTGTAAGATCCAATAGAGGAGGAATACAAAAATGTAGAGTCTGTAGCCACACTGAGCTCATTCAATGCCTGGAACAATGCAATAAGCATTCTTGCCTAGAGGTAAGAAATCAAGTTACCAAGTGATTTCTGATGCGGGGTCGGTGAGCCGATGAGTCAAAAGAAAGATTTCTTAGACTCTTAAGATCTGGCAGTAGAGCTCTTTTATTTAGAGAATAGAATAGCATGGGGACAGGACCCATGGGCAGTCAGAGCTTCTGCTGCTGCCATGGGGACAGGACCCCATGGGCAGTCAGAGATGCTGCTGGCATGGGGAGCTGCTGCTGCTGCCGCTGGCATGGGGACAGAACCCGTGGGCAGGCAGAGCTGCTGCCGACATGTTGCTGCTGCCGCTTCTTCTGCGAAGTTGGGTGGAGAGTAAGGCTAAATTTAAGGCATAGGTGTGTGAGTTATCTCTTTACAAGACAAAGGAAAGAATATGTAAAAAAGTTAAAATGGTATCAGTGCCTGTAGGGTCCGGCCATTTGGCGGTCCCACAACTTTTAGATAAGAATCAAACCGGATTGAGTAAATGGCAGAAGTCACCGCTTAAATATTATCCTCAGCTAAAGACAAAGGAGGATTTGGGGGAGGGGGGGGGCTCACTTACATGAGGTTGCCAGACAGTAAACAACTTAAATTCTTGCCTCTGGCATTGATTAATAGTTTCTAGAGATAAGGCCATCCCTCTTATTCCTGGCACAGAGAGGGAGGCATCTTCACAGGTAGAGTTTTCCCTTAGAAATGTAAATGTTTCCCAACAAAAGGACAAGCAAATTCCACTCCTCTGAGCCTGCTTCTCATTTGTAGTTTTAAAATTAACCAGCCTAAAAGTCCTCATCAATTTCTATCGTAATTTTTATTGTATAACTTGAAAATATCAAATTACTAAGTGTTGTGTTCTAACAGCTATGTGATATTTCCTAATTCATCACGATACTGCTATAAAGTGCTGATATTATCTCCAATTTGTAAAGGAAATTTCTTTAGAAAAGTTTAGCTAATAATTGAAGAACTCAGGATTCCAATACAAGTTTACCCAACTGCATACCACAAGCTTCTAAACACTCGCTCCCGTTTCCTCAACTGGACTGTAGGCTCCTTAGGCCAAGAACCATCTCAATACTTTCCCTCTATTCCTAGCACACACGCTAGTTGTGAGCAGCTCCTAGCAACACACCTGCTGGGCGGTATTTAAAATCAATGGAATACATTTAAAAGAGGCATGTAGCAGTTTCATTTTAAAATGTCAATACAACACAATAAGCCCGGAAACTGCCATTTTAACTTGAGCACTGGTGGTCTCCGGCTGTGTGGCGCTGAGCGTGGCTACGCTGTAGGGATTCCCGGGGTAGGTGTTGATCACACCTGCGTGGGGTGCATCCTGTCCCTGGGCTGTGCGGACTTGGGCAGGTCACTTAAGCTTTTTGCGTGTTTCCGGGTTGTAAGTGGAATACACAGCCCAGCGTTCATCAGAGCGTGCCTTAATCCTCCTTTCCCTTCCTCTCCTTGTGGGTCATTTATGATCAGGACTGCACGACTATACTGATGGGAACCCTGCGGACATACTCCGGTTGAGCGATGTGCATGCCTGGTAAATATATTCACGTTGCGGAAGGCTGCGATGGCAGGACGAGGATGCTGGCCAAGGAGGAGGGTTGGCAGGGAGGGAGAGATGACTTGGGGTCGGTGAACGGGCCGGGGGAAGGGACGCTCGGAGGGGAGGCGCATCTGGGAAGGACGCGGCCCGCCGCCCCGCGCCGAGGAGGGCGGAGGGACTCAACGCGGCGGAGCCGGCGCTCGGCTTCTCTTTTTAAGAGGAGACGAGCTATAAATCAAAACCGCATAGGCCTGGGCGTCCCGGCTTGCAGAGTCGGCGGCAGGCGCAGCTCTCCTGGACACGCTAAACCGCGCGGATCTGTCCGAAACCGCCGGAAGCTCCGGCGCGGGGCCCGGGCGGGTCCGCGGACGCACTTCCGCCGGCGGCCGGGCTGGGGCGCCAAGGGGCCGGTCGGGGTCGGGCGGCCGCCTCCCCCGGGCCTGGGTAAGACCGGCGGGAAGAGAGCGGGGCGCCGCTGCCTGGGACCCCGTAGTGGGCTAGACGCGGGTGGGAGGCGCCACCTCCTTGTTCGGCCCGTGCTGGAAGCGCCGGCGGGGAGCCCTCAGGAGCGGGACTGGGCGGCGACCGTGCCGGGCTCCGCGGGGCCCCCTCGCCGCCCCAGCTCCGACTGGCGCGCCAGGACGTTTCGAAGACCCGGACTCTTGGGCCACGGGTGCTGACCCGGGTGGGTCTGTGCGGACCACCCGTTTGTCCAACGCGGCCGGCAGCTCCCAGAAACCTTTGTGATCTGTCAGGTCCTTGTGGCTTAAGGGACACACACAGCCAAACCTTCCCGAGTCTTGGGCTCGTTGTGGTGGGTCCTGGATGATGTGCCAGTTCGGTTTATGTTACAGGGTAAAAGGGAAAGGTGTTGGAAGTCCAGCAGGGTAACTCACTATGTTGTCTTATTCCTTCGAAGATCCAAACTAGTGGAAGACAACATGTAGAAGCGGCCCCATGTCCTTTATCTTGAGTGATTCCTAAAATAGTCTTTCTCCAAGCCCACTGTAGAATCCCCTGAATGAATATTTAGGGCTGGGGAAGTGAAGGTGTTTTTGAGAGATGCCCAGTGAGTAACATGCTAGGCGCAGAGAAGGCACTAGAGGGCCTCTCTGCGTGGTTCTAAATTCTGTGCCCAGAAAACGAGCCAGTGTGCCTGAGCGCTGGGCGTTGGCTCTCGAGCTGGCGCCTAGATGACCAGGTCACAGCGGTAACTGCAGCCTTTTACTGCGGTGTTACTAAGTACTAGGCACTGAATTTAATGCTTTCTGTAGTTATTCCCAAAACAGCCCTCCATAATAAATGCCAGTAGTTTAATTGCATTATAACAATATTGTTTTTCTGGTTTTGTAATCGTGCTGTGGTTATGTAAGATGTTAATGTGAGGGGAAGCTGGGTGAAGGGTATAGAGACTGTTCTGTACCTTTCTTGGAAATTTTCTGTGAGTTTAAGATTATTTCAAAATAAAACGTTAAAAAAAAACTATAAGATATTTTACAGAGGAGGAAATAGAAGTTTAGAGAGATTAAGCCACCACACGTAAGAGAACATAACAGGATTCAAGGCCAGGTCTTCTGAAATCCACAGCTAAGCCCTTAAATCACTGCCCACCATGCTAATCAGTTGGTCTTTCCTTAAACTGATAGGCCCTGCTTCAGTCTGCTGTTACATGGAAAACTGAATCCATCAATACCCACATAGCCTACTACCTTCATTAAGATGTTTTTACTATTCACTTGTCCTCCCTAAATGTGGCACTAGTATTCCACTGTCTTTATCAGCATGACTTTACTATTCCAGGAAATTCTTGCCCTGGAAGATAAAAGTTGCAAATAATTATATTTGTTTCAAGATCTTACCCCTCAGTGCATTTAGGTGCACATCAAACTCTTCGACTATCAATGGATAGGATCCAGATTTTTGAAACCCTCAACTCAAAACCTTACCTTGCTGAGTCCATCAATCCTGAACTATTGATCATGATCCTTGTCCAATCCTTATTCTGCTTTGAAAGAACTGCCTTAAAGCCCCCAAACCTCATAAATATTCTGACTTTGCCTTCCCTGGGAGATACTACTAAGAACTCTGTCAAGGTAGTGCACTCTGTGGCTCATAAGAATAAACTCAGCTTGGGCTCAGCAACTGATTGTTCTGGTGTTATTTGGGGGAAGCAAGCATCCAACAATATTCTCAGTCTTGTCAAAAATGATGTTTCTTGACAAACATTCCTTCTCCTACTTGGAAAAAGGTTTGAATTGCCTTAAACTTTTACTTTTTAAATTTTCTTTATTGAATTCTTTTTAATTTTGGCTTGAGCTTCCTCTTCTAAAACAGAAACATTAGACTTAGTGAGTGAGCTCGAGTATTTAATCAGCCTTCGTTATATATATCTTTTTAACTATGGTTTCTGTAACCTTAGGAGGGTGCCCTAAAGATAACACTTGTAGCAGACATCCTCTTCTCTGCTGATTGGAGCTGGAATGGCTGCTGTCTTCCTTCCACGGGCTCCTGAAGAGCCAAAAAGGCTCTTAGAAGTAAGCAACAAAAAAAGCCCTGTCAGGGGTCAGGGATCTGGCCCACAAGGGAGCAGCCCAAACAACCAGGAGTTATCCCGCCAGCGCTTCCGACAGTTCTGCTACAAGGGGACTCCCGGGCCCCGTGAGGCCTTTAGCCAACTCTGGGTGTTCTGCTGTGAGTGGTTGAGGCCTGAGATACACACCAAGGAGCAGATGTTGGACTTGCTGGTGCTGGAGCAGTTCTTGACCATCCTGCCTGAGGAGCTCCAGGCCTGGATGCAAGAGCATCAACCAGAGAGCGGGGAGGAGGCAGTGGCTATGCTGGAAGATCTGGAGAGGGAGCTGGATGAACCAGGCCAGAAGGTAAGAAAGGTCCCTATGCTCAATGGGAGGATGGTTGGGAGTGGGCATGTAGGCTGATCCTTTGTGGGCTCTCTGGGAATCATGTACACTGTGGTCCCTTCAGATGCCCAAATGAGCCTGCTTGTCCTCAGGTTTCAACCCAGGCCTGTGCACATGAAGTACTTTCTGAGACATCGGTGCCTCTGGATCCAGCTAAGGAAGCAACATATCTCCAGCCTCAACCCATGGAAATCCAGCGTAAGGGTGAATGTCAGGACCCTCAACACCAACAGGATTGTGGTTAGTGTTGACACTTGGTCATATGGCTTCCCTGGAGACCTGAGAATCATTAATCATTCAGTACATATATATTGAGTACTTATGTGCCAGGCACTGCAAAGCACTAAGTATAGTGAATACAGCAGACATGATCCTTGCTTTCGTGGAGCTGTCTGGTGGCAGAGGCATTAAACAAATAAATACACAAATAAATATACCATGACAGATTGTATATGGGGTGAGAGGATAGTCAGAGAAGGGCTTTTTGAGGAAGTAACGTGGGAACTGAATCCTAAAAGTGGAGTAGAAATTAGCCAAGTGAATACTAGAGGGAAAAGCATTACAGGCCAAAAGAGCAAAAACAAGTGGCAAAGGGGCTGGCCTGGTGGCATAGTGGTTAAGTTCGCACGCTCCACTCTGGCAGCCTGGGGTTTGCTGGTTCAGATCCTGGACACAGACCTAGCCACTGCTTAGCAAGCCATGCTGTGGCAGGCATCCCCCATATAAAATAGAGGAAGATGGCCACAGATGTTAGCTCAGGACCAATCTTCCTCAGCAAAAAGAGGAAGACTGGTGGTGGATGTTAGCTCAGGGCTCATCTTCCTCAAAAAAAAATAAATAAGTGGGAAAGAAATTCATGGGTTTGAAAGAAGACCAAGATGGCTGGAGCATGGAGAGATAGGCAGGGTAGGAGAAAGACGGTGGTCAGAGGCCAGAACATGCGAGCTTTGTGGGTCCTGTTAAGAAGCCAGTAAATTTTTAAGTTTCACTGTGTAAGGCCTGGCTCTGGATTCTGTGAGGATCCCTGAGATCCCTTACAGTTGAGTACTCATAAAAAGATAGCTGTTGGTTTGAAACAGTGAATGATCGTGTACCATATCAGAGATCATGGTCTGAGGAGGGAGAAATCTGTCTCTTCAGGCCCTGGTGGTAGCAGAGTGGCTGGAATTTGAACTGGGTGGTAAAGAATGGGTTGCATTTCACCGGGCGGAGAGCATCAGGAAGTATGTTCCTCACACTCCCCTGTCTTCTAGCTCTCTCCCACTATTCTATACTTTGCTTACATTGGAATTTCTAGTCATTCAACCCATTTTTTTTCCCCAATGCTTCTTTCCTTCCCTGTCCTATCAACCCATGATATATTTGTTCTTTGCTAATAATGCTCAACATTCTCCCAACCACCCCTACCCCACTGCTGTATAGACACACACACACATTGTGACCCTGTTGTACTCATAACACACCACCTGTCACCACACCTTCTCCACTCTTCTACCAAACCAACTTATAGCTATTCTTCAAGACTCAAGCTGTCTCCTCCTTCAGGAAGCCTTTCTTGATACCCTCCCACATGTTTGAGTTAGGTGATGCACCTTGTGCATATCTATCATAACATTTGGCATACTATATTACCACTTGTCTGAAGCTCCTTCTGTGTATCCTCAGCAACTTATATGTAGGAAATGCTCAATAAAGGTGAACGATGAAGTCCAAACAGGAATAATGTGGAAAAGTACAGATCATGATAGGAGGATGTGGGTGGGTCTACCCGACTGAGTGTCTGGTAGAGGAATAATGCTAACAAGGTGGTCTGGAACAAAATTGCAGAGAGCCTAAGAACGTTTTTCTTTTTCTTTTTCCTTTTTTTTTTTTTTTTTTTTTTGGTTTTTGAGTAGTAACTAACATGTGCATCGTAAACCAGATGTAATCTGGATTGGAGAGACAGGAGAAAGAGGACCACTTTGAAGACCATTGCTATAGCTCCAGCCCAACACTATGATGACCAAAAGTAGGGCAGTTTTGAATGATGACAGAGAGGAAGGGAGGCTTGCAAGAGAGCTAGATCGCTTATTTTAAGGCTCTAGAAGTTACTTCAAAGATGACAGAGTTGCTCTTTCTGACTCCTCTCCTGTCTTGAACAAGAGATCTAGGGTTCAGGGTTGGAATCTTACTATGCCTGATGAGTGGAAGTGATGCCCACTTTTCCCAAGGGAGAATGAAGAATGTCAGTTAGAAATAGTGTCATCTAAAGCAAATAGTTATACTTTCTTTGTTGTGGTCTTCGTTTTACTTAGGGAGGATTTTTAATGACTAGGATACTTCTTACCTATAAGAGTATGTTTGTGCATCCTGCTATCATTTGGAAATTCATGTTTTCCAAATTATCTAGAAACAACATTGTCAGGAAATAAGGTGCTTCGCATGCTAAGGTTTCCCTAAACAACTGGAGATTGTCGTTTGATAGTTAAAACTTTATTATTTCCATTAGCCAATTAATGGACATCTTACTGATATGTATAACATTCTTAGGGTAAATTCAACACAGTCTATCCTTTTCATGAAGACTTAAGTCATTTTGAACATTAGTACTCCCTCTGACATGCAAATCACTGCTGCCCTTGGAGGCTTTTAGGTAGGTAGAACTATCGGCTTGTACCCTACAATAGCACCAGATTGCCATGCTAGTAAATGATACATGTGGGATTTAAATAGTCAGTCTCCAGAGCCCGTGTTCTTAAGTCCTTAGTACTGATGAAGTATAAAAATGTGAGGAAGGTGGAAGGTTATGGGAAATGAAACTGGAAAGATAGGCAAGGATATTCTCCCATCAGAGTTTTTAACCCTCATTTTGCATCTGGATGACTTATAAGATATATCAGTGCCTGGGCCGAACTTTCAGAACTTTGGTTTCAGTTGGACTGGGGCAGGGCCCAGGCATGGGCTTTTTTTGTTTGTTTGCTTTTTAAACTCTCCAGGTGATTCTAACGTGTAACTAGAGTCAAGAATCCAGTGGATCATGAAGGGCTTGTATACTCACCAAATGAGTTTAGATTTTATTCCATGGGGAAATTAAAGATAGAGATAGGTATTCAGAGCTTTAAGTCCTTGGGCAGATTTAAAATTTGGTAATTTAAGCTATAGGTATGGTAGGTACAGTCTACAAATGGCATGTGAAGTCACAATAATTATTTTTAGGACAAACAATACAGAATTGTATGCTTCAATAGAGCTACTGTAGAAATTGAGTATAGGGTGGGCATCTGATCATCTAGTCACTAGATAATACATGGTTGCAATGACCTTGATTCTAAGTTCCACTAAGGAGCTTGATTTCTTGAATAAACCCCCTCTTTTAAGTCCCTGTAAAGAGGTCTAGTAGCAGCAAAGTCAAATATTGGTCTACATCTATTAAACTACCCTTAAAAACCTCCCTTGGGATTAATTACACCCTGAGAGCACAGTGACTTGAACCTTTATTTTGCTAAAGAAGGCAATATCAGAAGAATTTAAATTCCATTATTTTCATGGTCTTTTTGAAATTCTTCCCCTATAACTGGGGAACTAGACTTTTGATCAAACCCAGGCCCCCTAGATTATAATTGGTCACTCATAGGAACCAGTTTCTTTTTAAAATATGAAATAGATTCTTTTTCTTTAATCATAAATTGTTAATTAAATTTTCTGACAAATTTTGCCCATTTCTGAGCCACCATTTTTGTATGCCAACACCTTTCCTCTGGGTTTTCACTCTGATGAAATTCATACTTTAGTGAGGTTCTTTGGGTGGTAGACTTAGTCTTTACATGTCTACCCTTATTTTATCCTCCCTTTTTAATCATGGTTTAGCTGGGATAAAATTCTAATTGACAATTTTTTTTTTTCTTCAGCATTTTGAAGATACTACTTCACTGTCTTCTAGCTTCTATTGTTTGCTATTAAAAGACTACTATCAGTCTTGGGGCCAGCCCCGTGGCCAAGTTCACTCGCTCCACTTTGGCGGCCCAGGGTTTCGCCGGTTTAGATCCTGGGCACGGACATGGTACTGCTCATCCGGCCACACTGAGGCGGCGTCCCACATAGCACAACCAGAGGCACTCACAACTAGAATCTACAACTATGTACTGGGGGGCTTTGGGGAGAATAATTAAAAAAAAAGACTGTCAATCTAAATACCTTTTTTTTAGGAATTCCATCTTTACTCTTTAGTAACTTTTAGATTTACTCTTAACCTTTATGAGGTTTCACTAAAAAGTGTATTCTGGGGGCCAACCTGGTAGCATAGTGGTTAAGTTCCCATGCTCCACTTAGGTGGCCCAGGGTTCGTAGGTTCCAATCCTGGGCAAGGACCTACCACCACTTACCAAGCCATGCTGTGGTAGCATCCCACATAAAACAGAGAAAGATTGGCACAGATGTTAGCTCAGCAACAGTCTTCTCAAGCAAAGAGAGGAAGATTGGCAACAGATGTTAGCTCAGAGCCAATCTTCCCTACCAAAAAGAAAGAAGTATTCTGATATGGTTTTATTTTTGTTCATCTTGTTTAGTCTATAAGTTCACGTTTGCTCCAAGAACCCATGTTTTTCTTCAATTCTAGGAAATTCTCAGCCATCAGTTCTTTAAATAGTGCTTCTTTTTTATTCCTTATGTTATTTTCTTCTGGAACTCCCAGAAGACACTATTAGAACCTACTTATTAATTTATTCATTTCACTTAACTGCTTTTTCATATATCTTATGTCTTTCTGTCTCTGTGGTACATCCTAGTGGATTCCTCTTCAATTATCTTTCAGGTTATTATCCTTCTGTCTCCAGTTTATCGATTTCTAAAATTTCTCTACAGTTTTTATATCACCTATGCTTATTTCATTTTTCCTTATTTTATTTCACAATTCTTTGTTTATTTGCCATGGATGGTATGTCATTATTTATCTCTTTTAGGTATCTTTAATCTGCTAATTTTTTCAGGTGCTTTTTTTTTTAGGGTTTTATTTTTCCTTTTTCTCCCCAAAGCTCCCGGTACATAGTTGTGTATTTTAGTTGTGGGTCCTTCTAGTTGTGCTATGTGGGATGCCACCTCAGCATGGCCCGACGAGCAGTGCCATGTCCGCGCCCAGGATCTGAACCGGTAAAACCCCGGGATGCCGAAGTGGATCATGGGAACTCAACCATTTGGCCACAGGGCCAGCCCCAGGTTTTTTGATGAAAGTAATTTTATCTGGATTGAATTTATGTTTAAATTGGTGATTTTGTTAACCATCTTTCATAGCAATACATTCATAAGTTTTGAAATTTTCATTTCTAGACTCATTTTGAGTTCTTTCTGATCTGTTTTATATTCTCTCCTTCCTTGTTTAGGAATGCTGTTGTTACTCTCACCTGGCTCCCCAGAACCAAGTCTTAGGTCTCTTGTTTCATGTGATAGCAGATGTCACCAATGTAGTCACAGGCTTCTAGGAGGCTTGACATAATTCTCGCTCACAGGGTTGTATCTTTCTCTGCATATGTCTGGGTGCTTGTGTATGTGTGTGCCTGCATGTCCCGTCCAGCCTCTGGCATCAATCAGCCCCCCCTCTCATAGAGCACTTTTAGTCTCCCATTTCCCTCTGGGGCTAAGATCTCAATCACTCCCTGGAGCCCAGCACGCCCACATCTTCAACTGTAGCCACATTCTCTATTTTTGTTTCCTTTCTGTTCCACAGGGATGTTTATCTTATTTTTTAGCACAGATGTGTTTTTCAATTAATTTTTATTTTTTATCTATCACTCTACGTATTTGGAGATGAAGTATGAACTCAGTATGCCATCCTAAGTAGAAGTACATCATTTTCCCCAACTTTTTTAGTCAGCTAGAAATGGAGTTTCTATACTGTGCTTCTTTTTTTATAATAATCCATAAATTTCCTTCTCAGGCTGATACGGATTTTAGTTCTATTATAGGTATAATGCTGTTTTGGATTCCATCCTTATTAGGCACTTTTTATTTGTTAATGGCTCTAAAAGACTATGGTCTTGCATAAATGTGTATCTTTGTGTAATTTTCCTTTAAATTCTGCACACAGATATATCTGGGGTAGCTATAACATAAAGTTTTAAACTGCCCAAAAACTTTAAGATAACCTTATATAACCACTCACAATGAGAGCTTTTAAACCAGTGTGGCAAGCTGGAAATCACTGCAGGCCCCTGTCCTAAAAGGAGCGCCTGAGGAGAGGCTCATCTTACTCTTGCCAACATTCTTTCTCAGCTCTGGTTTATCTCTGGGTTTCTGCCCTTCACAGAATAGGAACCCCAAGACTCAGAGGTGGCTGTGACTTTTCTCAGACAAGTTGCCAGTGAGCTTTGTCCCTCATCCACACTCTCAGAGATCGCGAATCGGCTCTTTGACCATGGCTTCTCTTGCCTCATTCCAGGGTCTCTTTAGCCAACTCATTTTGGAACAGTCAATCCAGTGCCTCTGCCTAGAGTTAGTCTGACTCATTCGGCATCCTGGTTCTTCAATTGTCTCCATAGTTATCTTTTCCTTTTTTTTTTTTTTTTTCCATTTAATGTCTCTTATCCACACAAAGCATATCACTTTTCCCTATCATTATTCTACATGGTTACAAATTCTGCCCTTCTCTCTGGGTCCTAAAATGGGATTACTTCAGGGAGAATATCCCTTGAGTGGGACAACCTCGCTCCCACTCAAAAAATTCCTGAAATTTTTTTCAGAAATTATTGACCATTGAGGAAATAGTCCCATTTCCCACTCTGGAGGAATGGGGGTGTTGGGCTTCTGCTCAGAGGAACCTCTGTAGGAAAGACAGGCAGAGGAATTATAGGAACATCGTTTCCTTGGGTAAGGACAGAAAGGAGTCTAGGGTCTATTTATCTTCTCTGTGTCAATGACTGCTTGAGAAGTCTCGAATAACCCACAGAGTATAGCTTTAGTCTTGAGAGATTCCCAGTGTTCTCCTTTGCAAAAAGAGTAATGAAAGTCTTTGGGGGCCAAAGCAGTTTTTGTCTGTCCCCACAGGATAACATTCTCTTTTGCTCCATATGTCTAAACTCTAATCTCTTTGTTCTCCATATTTGGAAATGGGATATTTCTTTGTGCTCTGATCTCCCATTTTTCGATATTCCCAGAGGCCTTCAGAGCAACCTGTACAGAGTTATTTCATGGCTCCAGCTTGGTTCCTGCCACTGTCAGCTTCCTTTCTCTTTTTGCTCCTCCCACAATTTCTGTTCTTTCATCCCTCTCTACTCAACTTTTAGCCTTCCCTGGTGAACTCATTCTTGTTTGAGAGCTTTCCTTCTTCTGTTTACTATGATCACTGTTACTCCTCCCTGACTTTTCTCCACTCCTTTCTTGATTCACATCCTCCAAGTCCAGCCACTGCTAGTCCTCTCTTCATTTGCCATCTCCCAATTTCCTCCTTAAATGTTGTAAAACCAATTTGGTGGTATATTTAAGCTGTGTACATCTAGTATATTTGTTTAATTTTTTTCCCTATATGTTTCAATGACATTTGAATTCTATACTTTTTATGTCAGATGATGTGATCAGAATTGAGGAAGGAGAATCGATTCAAAAGCAGGAACTTACTGTATCTGTGGAATCCCAAGAAAAGGTATCTGGCCAAATCAATGAAGAGGTTCCTAAACGTGGAAAAACCCCAAAACATGAAAGATATCAGAGAAACACTTCAAGGGAGAGAAGATATAAGTGTGATGAATGTGGGAAAAGATTCACTCAAAACTCAAGCCTCATAAGACATAAAAGAATCCACACTGCAAAGAGACCCTATTCGTGTAATATATGCAGCAAAACTTTCACTCAGAGCTCACAACTTATTGACCATCAGAAAATACATAGCCGATTAAAACCATATCAGTGTGATAAGTGTGAGAAAGCCTTTTATTACAGTTCACACCTTGTTCAGCATCAAAGGACCCACACTGGAGAAAAACCTTTCCAATGTAATGAGTGTGGGAAAGCTTTTCATTACAGCTCAGGCCTTATTCGACACCAGAGGACCCACACAGGAGAGAAACCATACCAGTGTAAATTCTGTGGGAAAGCTTTCTGTCTGAGCTCATATCTGATACAACATCAGAGAGTCCATACTGGAGAGAAGCCATACCAGTGTAGTGAGTGTGGGAAAAGCTTCAGCCAGAGCTCAGGCCTCTTCCATCACCAAAGAATCCATAGTGGGGAGAAACCATATGAATGTGATGAGTGTGGAAAGTCCTTCAGTCATAGTTCAGCTCTTGTTGGACACCAGCGAATCCACAGTGGAGAAAAGCCCTATGAGTGTAATGAGTGTGGAAAAGCTTTCAGTAACAGCTCACATCTTCTGGGACACCGAAGAATCCACACTGGAGAGAAGCCCTATAAATGCAGTGTGTGTGGAAAGACTTTCCGGCGGAGCTCACACCTCATTGTACATCAGCGAATCCACACTGGAGGGAAGCCCTGGTGATGTCAAGAGTGGTGCAGAATTTTTTATCTATGCTCATTCCTGTGGAACATCAGAAAAGCAAAACTAGAAAAGGATGCTGCCATTACAATGATCTAGGGAACTCTGCATTCACTATTGTAATTTCAGCAGTCATTTGAAAATACATATGGAGCTGAGATATATGGCTTGCCAAACAGTACTTTGTGATGTTCTGCCCCTAGGCACACCATCTGCTGAACTGGGACTTTGGAAAGGCTCATTCCTTATTCTCAAACTTTCTTCTCTGAAGCAAGTGGCTCAGGAAATCTAAATGTTCTATTAGATATATTACTGGAGATTTTAGAGATTACTATTGTTCCTCTTCCCCTTCCCTTTTTCTCCTCCTCTATTTTCTTTGGAGTTGGGATAATAGTCTTGTCTAGAGTGGGAATTTAGAGTTAATATCTGACCTGCACGGGAAAAGAAAAACCTGAATTTTTGGTTAACTTGATGAAATGCATTAACCTATCAATTATCTACACTAAAAACATTGTGAAATACAAAAGCCATTTTGTAGTATTGGAATGAATTATGATTTGTGTGGGTAGGATGCTTCAGTGGGAGTGGAGTAAGATTTATCATGCAAGTTCCCAGTGACCTTTCACAACTTAAATCAGAGATGGCAAACAGGCTGGATGGGCTGTGTTTGGCCTGTACATGCATTTTTTCCACATGGGTTTTTTTGGTAATATAAAATTATCACAACTGTTTAAGAATCTGGAGATTTCACATGAAATCTGACTTTCCAGATTCTTTTACAAAAGTGCATGATGTGGCAATATTAGGCACCACATTCCCCACATGGCAACAGTTGACATGAGCTGATTATCAGTACTCTCCAGTTGGACATGGTCCCCACTGCCACACAGCTCCCTATTGTCTTATATCACCCCCCCCATTCATTTCACCTGTGTGAACCCTGCCCCTGCCCTAAGGGTTTCTTAGAGGGGCTTCAGGGCTCTAGGTCCCTCACCACCAAAACAACTTCACTTTAGTTAGTTTTATATATGACCTCCCAAATAAGATTTTTTTATGACCAAATGGTTTTCTGCTAACAAAAGTTTGAAGATTTATATTAAAAAATAAATTTAAAAATGTATTCTTTGAGCAGCTGAAGGTAGAAGAAAGCCACTTTAAAATTCTCCTTAAACAGAATTTATAAGTAATCTCTTGAAAATCTACTGTAATAGCTTCTAGCCAAATCCTTAGAGACTAGTTCTTCAAGTGAGATGAAAAACAAAACACACTTGAAGTGAGTCAACATTCAGTGTTACAGTGAAAAAACCTAGGGCTAAAAGCAGAGGTTCAACTGGGCAAGAGAACCACTGAAATTTGAAGCAGTTAGTAATAGGAGAGTTGTGGGAAAGCAGCAAGATGAGGCCAGAATGGGAGCGGGAGGAGAGGGGAAAAGAAAAAGCAGTTAAGAAAAAGGGAAGAAAGGCAAAGAGGAGTTAGGGGGAAAGAGGAAAGGTTGGAGATGCCAGAAAAACAAACTGCAAAGGAAATGGAAGCAAAGTTAGTGAAAACATTAAGTGAAAAAGCAACCTTTAAAGAAACTTGAGGGGGAGGTTGAGGGTTTATGGAGGCTGGAGCACTTGTTCTTTTGATCATTGACCTCAGTGACTTCAGAGTAATAATCAACTCTTTATTTCTATGCCATGTAGGCCAAATGCCTAATATAAAAGATCCTAATCCAAATCTGAGTTCACTACTATTGCTTTGTACCACTGAGGATCCTGGCCCTGCATGGGTCTCTGAATTTTGAGACACAGGACACCTCTCTTTACCACTCTAGGCCCCAACTTACTGAACTCTGATCAGCCTGGACTCCACCTTCTTAGCAAAACCAACCAAGCAGCATTCTCTGGAGGAGCAATAATATATTCTTGGCCTTCGTATGGGAGGCATCTGGCTTGTCTATTCCCCCTAAAGAGGAAACAGTATGTTGTGAGATAGTAATACCCATTATAAATTAAATGAAGGATATATGCAAAAGGAAAAGCTGTTTGCAAACTATAACAGTAGTAGCAAGCACCTTATTTAGCTCACGTAAACTTTCCAACTCTTCTGTAAGATAACATACGATTATCTCAGTGTGTAGATATAATTATTCTTATAAAAAGCTTATAACAAAATGAAAAGTTTTCATTAAAATGTTAAACAGCCTATTAAAGTGCTTTTAGAATACAATCACAACTGTGTAAAATAGATTAAAAATATTAAACATTGGAAGTAAATGACAACAAAATGTCAACAGTGACTGTTAATTTAGATGATGAAAGTGGAGTGATTCTCCCCTTTCTACATCTCTGTACATTTGAGATGGAAAAGTTAGAAAGAATCCATCGTACACATGTAGTAAGTACTCATAAAAAATGAAAATGCTACAGAATTATCCAAGTCTTTCTGGAGATGATTCTTTGATAACTTTTTCAGTTGTTTCCTTTAGGATTGGTTTATATAGATTTTTCTACCTCTTGAATGAATTTTGGAACTAATGGTTTTTTTCCCCAGAAAATCACCAATTTCATTGAGATTTAAAAAAATTTTGATAGCATCTTTTCATCTGCTATTATCATTTATAATTTTTAATATTTCTCTCAACTAGGTTTACCATAGGTTTATTGTTTTATTTGTTGTTTTTATGGGCTTGCATACAAAGATTTCATTCTTGGATTTATTTATTAATGTGATTATTTTTCTATTTTCTAATTCACTTACTTCTGCTTTTATCTTTATTTGTTTTCTAATCTTTCCCTTTGGGGTTTTTTTCTCATTCTTTTTCGAATTTCTTGAGTTGAATGCTTAGTTCATTTATTTTCTTTCTTTTTAACTAATGAGAGGAAGTGAGAAAATACACCTACCAAGTACTGTTATTTTTAAAACAGTCCACTAGTGGTTTTTGGGGGGTTTTTTTGGGTAGTTTTGGAAAATATAGACAGCAGGGCAGAAGAAGAGGGCCCTGCTTGTCATACACCAGACTGCTTATGCCTTAGTGAAGAGGTCAGAGAGGCTCTACCCAAGTAGAGGAAGGACATACCTAAGCCCAGAGCAGGGCTAGGATTATAACAGGATCTGTGACAGTGGCTGGAAGCCTCATTTTGTCTGGTGTGCAATCACTCAAGTTACCACCACCAGGTGCTCCAAGGCTCTGGTGAGTTGATTCTCTGAAGTTGATGAGCAACTGAAGCCAGGGGCATACCTGAAGAATTTTCTGGGCTGTAGCAGGGTTTGTCTGAAAAGCTGATAAGAGAATTTGATGTAACAAGACTTTAGATAAGGAGGGAGAAACATGCTGACTGTGAACGATGCACTAAACGAGCAGCAGGAAATAGTTAAGCATTATCTGGATTTTTAATTTGCTCAGTTGGCTATGAGGGACACGTTATGTCACAGTGAAAGGAAGGGGCTCTGGCTTTTGATCATTTACTTCTGTTGGAAAGAAGAGCAGACAGAGCTTATCCTTTTTCTAAATTTTTCTCCCCAGAGAGGAGAGTTTTCTAAAGCTTACTTGGAAGTTATTTATTTCTACACTACCTAAATGTTCCACCAGGTTTACTTGATCATTTATAATTGCCCTTCAGAAGCACAGAGAAGTTGGATCTGATTTTCATCCTAAAGGAGTTATACCCTTTGACAAGATGATTTGTCAGGCAAAGAATTTCAGACAGGGAAAAGGGATATTGATGACATCCACCAAACGAAAACTGTTTGTAGGTTGTGAAGAATAAATGGGGTTTTAAAACAATTATCTTTTCCTGTTTACACCAGTAGCAAATTTTTGTAAAAAATTAAAATTTTACGGAAATATATGATGTATAAATTACAAGTTCTCTGTAAGTTTACCCCAAGTGATAATCATTGAGAACATATTTAAGATAATTGTTTTACAAAAACCATCATATCATACTGTTTTGTAATTTACTTTTTGTACTCAATATGCCTTTGGCATCTTTTAGTTTCTAGTTTTTAAAATGATTGGGGCAGCCCCGTGGCCGAGTGGTTAAGTTCTCGCACTCCACTGCGGAGGCCCAGGGTTTCGCTGGTTTGGATCCTGGATGCGGACATGGCACCACTCCTCAGGCCATGTTGAGGCAGTGTCCCACATGCCACAACTAGAAGGACCTGCAACAAAGATATACAACTATGTACCAGGGGGGATTTGGGGAGATAAAGCATTAAAAAAAAAAAAAAGATAGGCAACAATTGTAAAAAATAAAATGATTGGACATATAGAAATTTAAATTCCGAAATGTTGGACATTTGGATTTCCCAATTTAAATAAACAGTGTTGTTTGTATATATGTTCAAACATTTGTATAAGTATTTCTACATGGATAATTCCAAGAAATTAAGTTGCTAGCTCAAGGGGTATGGACACATTAATTTTAATACACTCTATATTTTTCTTGTTTATTGCCTGCCTCCCCACCTCACACACACACACACATGCTAAATTATAAATTCCACGAAGGCAAGGGCATTATTTTGCTTTAAACTATAGTTCCAGCTTCCAGAACAGTGGCTGGCATAGTAAGAGAATAATCAATATTTGTGTCAGAAAGGGAGAGCAGGAGAAAAAAATAAGCATTTCCCACCCATCAGATTGGCAAAGATCAAAATATTTTATAACATTGTGTTGACAAGTATAGGTAAGCAATATCGCGAGTAAGTTCTATGACTGGTAATTTGGCACTAACAAAAGTACAAATGCCCCTACTCTGTCTAGTAATATTATTTCTAGGAATACATCCTATGGATATATCCTTACACATGAGAAATGATGTATGTTCACAGTAATTTATTTCAGCAGCTTTTGAAAAAGGAAAGACTGGAAACAACCTACATGACCATCAATGGGGTAATTATTAATAAATGATGGCACATATAAACAAGTGGATACTAAGCAATTGTTTAAAAAAAGAAAAAAGAGCAAGATCGAGGAAGCCCTTTATGTACAATCTCCAAAATCAATTGGTAGGAGGGAAAAAAGCAAGGTGCAGAAATGTTACCATTTGTGTAGGGGAGAAAAAAGCGAGGGTAATAAATATCTGCGTGATATATTTACAGAACCATATATACTTAGATATGTCACGAAAAACATTGGTTATCAAAACCAGATGGGGACATTTCTTCTTTTTAAATACTGAACCATGTGAATACATTATTCATATTACTTAATAATTAAACCGAAAAAAAGTCTTGAGATGGAAAAAGTTTTCTAAAAAGAGCAAAGAAGCGGTGCTTGCGGGCCCCGCAACCCCATCAGTTAAACGCACAGGAACCAGGTCCTCCACCCGCTAGGGCTGAGGGAAGCCCGGCCGCCGCCACCGAGGCGAGGCTTCCTAGAGTGGCCCGGAAGTGCCCGGCTGACAGGGGCAGGGCGCCGATTGGTCGGTTTGAGTCGAGCCTTTTGTTTGGTGCTGCCCAAAGGACTCTAGCTTTCGCACCTGTTCCTCTCCGCTTGTGAGGTGAGTCTCTCCCCCATGCTGGGTGGAGCAGAGGAGGGGGCAGGGCATAGTTGTCAGCAGCAACCCCTCCCCGCCTCCGACAGATTTACAAGAGAGATCTGGGGCCGACCTTCCGGGAGAGGATGGAGTGAAAGCGATTTGCTCTGCGGAGATAGCCATCTAACCCCCTTCCTGGGTTGGCGCACGTACCCCACAACCACTGAATCGGACGGACCCTCGCGTCTCAGAATGCGGAATGAAAGAGCCTTTTAACAAAGCTGTTAATACTTAGCGTTTATATAGTGCTTACTAGTGCCAGCTGCCACGCCAGGGACTTTGCATACGTTCTCATTTAATCCACACATCAATCCTATGAGAAACATGATAATTTTACTGATGAGGATCTGTAGCTCTAGTCTAGATAAGTAACTTGCTCCAAATTACACAGTAGAACACAGATTCACACCCGTGTCCCTGCTTCAGCGTTCTTGACAGCCTCCTATGAGACTATTTTTTCTGTTCAACTCTGATTGCCTGCCTTCATTAGTGTGTGTTTATGTTCACAGCAGCTTTTATTTCTCTATGGTAACAACTTTTTCTCTGAGACAAGATTCTAAGAAATTCTCCTTGAATCAATCCCAGATAGAGATTAATCGCCTGAAAAACTGCCCAGAATGGCCACAGCCCTGGAACCTGAGGAACAAAAAGGACTTCTAATAGTCAAGGCAGAAGACCCTTACTGGGGACAGCACTCCATCTCACAAAAGTACAGTCCTCACAGAAGGGAGCTCTTCAGGCAGCACTTCAGGAAGCTCTGCTATCAGGATGCACCTGGCCCCCGTGAAGCTCTCACTCGGCTCCAGGAGCTTTGCCGCCAGTGGCTGAGGCCAGAATACCACACCAAGGAGCAGATTTTAGACCTGCTGGTGCTGGAACAATTCCTGAGCATTCTTCCTAGGGAACTGCAAGCATGGGTGCAGGCGCACCATCCAGAGACTGGAGAGGAGGCGGTGACTGTGCTGGAGGATCTGGAGAGAGAGCTTGATGAACCTCGAAAGCAGGTGGGAAGGGGGCAGTCATTTGGTTGTGAGAGATCAGGGTATCTGAACCAGGCCAAAGCAAAAGACGTATGAAAGAACACCAGAAGGTGTTTAATATGTTACCCTGGAGAGGAACAAGGCTTAGGGAGGCACCTGACTGCCAGGGTCAAATAATTAAAGTGTGGCTGAGTAAAGAGAGACACTAGACTGATTCTGTGTCAGTTTGGAAGACTAGAATCAGTGAGAAGTTACAGGAATGCAAATAGGTATCAGAGGAAAACAAAGAATTTTCTAACATTCATAGCTACCTATAAATAAAATAGGCTACTTTATTTTAAAAAACTCCCTTTCCATAGGAGTATTCAAGTTGGGGTTCAAGTAGATGTCAAGGATATTACAGAACAACACTGTCCAATAGAAATCTAATGTGAGTCATGTATATGTAATTAAAATTTTCCAGTAGCCACATTTTTTTAAAAAGTGAAATTAAACATATTTTATTTAACCCAAAATATTTAATCAATATAAAAAATGAAGTATTTTACATTCTTTTCTTTGTATTCAGTTTTCAAAATTTGGTGTGTATTTTACGCTTCATGTATCTCAGTTTGTGATAGCCATATTTCAAGTGCTCAATAACCACATTTTGCTAGTGACTATCATATTGGACAACACAGAGAAGAAATGCCCCCATTTGGAGGAAGTTGGGCTAGATGATTTTTAAGATACCTTTTAAGTCCCAAGACTATGATCTTGGACCTCTGCAGATCACTGTGAGAAGAGACACTGAATTTCACTCTCCAGTGTCCTGAACTGTAGAGATTAGCCTCTGTCTCTTCTTTTTAAGTCATTATAGCCATTTGCAAGCAAATGAAATTTTGACCCTTTTTCTATGTCCCTGGTCTCTGGCAGATGCTTCTTTTGATCTTTCCTCTGAAGTTCTTTCATAAAATCTACCTTGCAAGCCCAATCATACTTCATTGTTCCCAGGTCCCAGCCAATTCAGAAAGACAGGACACACTTTTGGACAAGTTGGCCCCCTTGGGAAGGCCACATGAGTCACTGACTGTCCAGCTCCATCCCAAGAAGACCCAGCAGGAGCAAGAATCTGGGGTGCCCCAAAGGAATGGTAAGGAGCAAGAGTTCTGTGTGTATGAGGGAAGAGGTGATTCCTCAGGTTAGAGAGGAGCTTTCTCACTTTTATCTTCTCCTTCTCAAGTTTTCCTGCTTGTCCTCCACTTCACTGTGGAAGATTTTATTCCCCTTCCTACCCTTGGCCCATCATGGAAAGAATTATATTTTAGTTTTTCATTAGACTTAAAAGCTGCTGTTTGGCCCAACAGGTGGGGGTAGGATTTAGTCATTCAAGTTAATAATACCTTATACCTCTGTCTGTTGCTATCTGATGATTCTAGTGTCAAATTCCCTTAAATTTCCATTTTGAGCAGGAGAATTTGTATGATACCCTGTATTAGTCTGTTAGGGCTGCCAGAACAGAATACCACAGAGTGCCTTAAACAACAGAAATTTATTTTCTCACAGTTCTGGAGCCTGGAAAGTACAAGATCAAAGGTGCCAATAGGGTTGGTTTCTGGTGAGGCCTCTCTCCTTGGCTTGCAGACTCACTGTGTCTTCACATGGCCTTTTCTCTATGCACGTGAAGTCCTGGTATCTCTTCCTCTTATATGAACGCCAGTCCTATTGGATTAGGGCCCCAACCTTATGACCTCTTTTATCCTTAATTGCCTATTTAAAGGCCCGTTTTCCAAATATCGTCACATATTGGGAGGTTACAGCTATAACATATGAATTTTGGGGTCCATAATTCAGTGCATAATATCCCCCATGGTGAAAGAAGTAAGGAAGAGAGAGCAGGAATCACTAAGTATAGCAGGCTTTTTTTTTTTTTTTGGTTTCTCTGCATGTCAGGTTAACTGGGTTTTGGTTGTGGTTTGCTCCCCTATCCCACTAATCAGCTCTCTAATTAAAAACCAGGGTGTCTAGTGTATCCCCAGGCTACACTAAAAAGCAGACAAACTTTAAATCCTAATTTACCCAAACTCTACTCTTTTCAGTGCTCGCTGTCCTTTCTCTAGAGGCTCTCATGTCCATAATGCCTCCCCTGAGCAGTATGTTATACTCTGGCCTATTCTGGATTCCATTCTCACTACTATAAATTTTACCATTATGGTTCTCTCATTCTCTAAGATCCCTGCCAGATGATTTGTCTAATCTGAAAAATTATTTTAAGCTAAGAGATTCCTAGCTTACATCTGGAAAGCCTAGCATTCAATTATGTGTAATTTAAAGGAGTCTTTTAGTGCTTTAAAGTGAAGGGTTGGTTATTGGTTGGCTTTAGAGGTGAGATTGAGACCCCCTGTTCTGTTCATTCATTCCTCTTTCACTAAACATCTGTTGAGTAGCAGCTATACGCCAGGCACCATGCTAGAGGTAAGAAACACAAAGATAAGACACTTAAGTTCTTCAAGAAGCAGAGAAGTGGGCAGTTACAATATACTGTGAGCCACAGAGAAAAAGATAGCTATCCCTGTGTCTGGCCTGAAAAGGTATCACAGAGTAGGTTTGCTTGAGCTGAGACGGTAAGCGTAGGAAGGGGGAACATTCCAGGCAGAGAGAACAGTAAAAGAAAAGCATAACATATTCTAAGAACAGCAAGTGCTCTGAGTTTAATTTTGACATGGAGAAATTTTGTGGGAGGGAAAGTCAAACGCTAGTGTGAAGATTCTTAAATACCAGAACTTCATGCTATCAGATGGAGGTGTCACATTATTTTACATAGAGGACTGGGTGGCACAGATTTGTGTTTTTAAAAATCACTGTCCATGATTCCATTTTTTTAAAAGAAAAGACTGGAAGGGTTATCTCCAAATGTAGACAAAGGTTATTTCAAAATAATGAAATCACAGATGACTTATTTTCTTCTTCTCTATTTTCCAAAGTTTGTAAGTGCATGAGCACACAACTATAGTAGGGAGAAAAGATAAACACAAGGGACTTGGGGAGGAGACCACTCTCAAATATAGAGGTTGGTGAACCAGAGTGAGAATAAGACTGGAGAGAAAGGAAGGGGAAAATTCAAGAGATATTTAGTAAGTACAGTGAACAGATCTGATGGGATATTGCGGGACGGGGGGCTGTATTTTTAATATAATCTGAGTTTATGGCTTGGGCAACTTGGTAGATAATAGTGTCAGTAATTGAGAGGAATATGAGAAGAAGGATGTATCTGTGTGAAGAAGAGTTAGAGTGAACTCAATTTTTATACATGTGGATTTGCAGTGCCTGTGAAACATCTAAGTAAATAAAATCTAGCAGGCGATGCAGTTTAAAATATGGTTCTAAAATTTGGGAGTCATCGCTGGGTAGATGGTAAAAGACATGGGTGTAGATGAGTTGACCAAAAAGAATGTATAAAGTAAACTGAGAAGGGAGCCACATGCAAAATTTGAGGCATGCTACCATTTGAAGTTTGGGTGGAGGAAGAGGATTCTGGAAGGATATAGAGCAGGGACTATCATACAGCTAAGTGAGGCCAAAGAAGGTGGTGTCACTGAAGACAAGGGAGAAGTCAGCTGTAGCCAATGCTAATAGGACACAAGATAAAGACGGATAAGAGTCCACTGAATTTGGCATTTAGAAGTTAATGGTAGTCTTAGCAAGAATATTTTGAGGCAGAAGCTAAAAGATGCAGACCATTTTAATAAGCTTTAGTAAGCTTAACTATGTACAATCTTCACCTCTTTTCTGTGAGGAGGCATAAAATAAGAAACTTCTCTCTCCACCTTTGGGAGGAGACAGGACATAGGCTCGTAAAATAGGTCACAATAATAATTTAACATGTCAACATGCTAAATTAATTTTACCATGTAGAACACAGAAAAGTACTGATTATGACTAATGGTTTGGGCAAAACTTTAAATTCTAGATGGTCTTTCCTTGTTTTTTTATAAACACTTCTGGACTATTTTCACTCTGTTTCCTGTTAGCCTAAGTCCAGAAAAATGCACTCCTCCTATACCTAAAATTGTACAGGCTTACACATGTGCTGCTAACTTTTCAAGGGAATACCATACAGTTAAAATATAAATAGTCTTTTCTTAACCTAATCTACTGAAAGATGCTTAATGAAATCTAGCTATCCTGTGAGGCCTGAGAATTCTTAGGGAAGTCCATTTTGTCTACATTGAACAGTATAAATAGGACTTTTTTTCTAAGGTACACCACCAGCAACTTTACATAATTTTTATCTGTGTCCCCACCACCACAAGAAATAGACAAGCAAAACACAAACAAAACCCACCAAAACAATACCCACCCCCCAAAAAAAACCCCTGCATAAATCACAATACATACATTTCAAAAAGTGCCTCTCAACTTTATTAAAAGCATGTAATATCTGGTCTAAATCCTCATTTTACAGTTGAGGAAGCATACCCACAGTGGTTGTGCCTTGTCCAAGTTTCCATAGAAGTTAGAGGCAGAGGTGAGATTACAATCAAAACCTGGCGCTCCTGCCTGCTAGTCCAAAACAGTTCTCAATAGCCATCAGGATAATGTACCAAAAAGCCAGTATCTTTTAAAAATAAATTTATTGTTAGTCTCTTTTTTATGCAGTATTTGTTTAAAAAAATTCATTGTATCCATACCAGCAAGATTGTATAGTATTAGCTGTTGGCTAGGGTAACGGGACTCGTCTCTATAAATATAACTGGGAATTGTAATAGTAGTCACTTAATACAGAATTATCTTTACATATGACAGAAGAACTTGGAGAGCTGAGTATCTTGCAATTCTGTGTAACATTCTGAAGTATTTCAAAGGGAACTTTTTGGACATGCTAATCTACTAACCCACAACACTGACTCTCTCCACTAGCAATGAGTTATAGTCTCCTTAACTCTGTTCCAATTTCACTTCACTCGTTATTTAACTTTGTCCTTTCTCCCCTTAGACTGTCAAGCAAGTCATACACACAGTAATCAAATGGTCTTTGTGGACTTATCCTCATCTCAGTGACCAGCAGGACTGGACTTATCTGGAATTGTAACTGATAAGGACTCTTGGTATTACATGTGCCAAAATAACATTGGAAGAACAGCTCTGGCAGAAGATGCTAGAACCAAATATTCCTAATTTTGTTGGTTCTGAAACAAGGTCTCTTGCAATCCTATTAGCCTGGCACTAGCTGGCACTTGGAAGAGACACATCAACAAGGCCCTGAAACCCCAGTTGGCCAAGAAGTAGACTGCAGTCCCTGAGATGAGAAAAGGTCACATTTGACAGTTTCCATATAATACTCTTTACATTGTTCAATCACAGATCTAAGGGAGAGGGTTATAATTTGAATTGCTGACCAAGGAAAACTGACTCTGTATTTAAAAAAAAAAAAAAGTCTTTTAATGTCCTGGTGAGAGATTTTTCTCCAGCTTTCTCCTGAAGTTGTGGGAGAGAGACTCATCTTAAGGACTGTGAAGGCAGTGAAGTGACCATTGGTGACAACTCTTTGTGTTTTGTGTTTTTTTTAATATTCACTTTCATCAATAAGCCACAGGAAAGCCAACCAGCAGTGACTCCAGTATGTAAAAGAAGCTGTTGAGCCAATTAGGTTGATGTTTGAGAACACTTCGTAATGGTATGGGGTGCCTCTGATTTCCATAATTTGCTTGATGATTACTACCCTACTAACTTAGCAATACTTGGGTCACACTATACTTTTACAAATGCTTTATCATACATTCCCTCATCTGATCAAACAACAGGCACGGAGGAGGGCACTGTGGTGATAAGGAAACCAAAATGGTTATCATCTGCCAAAATTTAAAAACTATCAGCAGAGCCAGGACTAGAATCTGGATGTTCTGGCTCTAGACCTTATAATTTCTAGCCAGAGATAATGTGGCATGTAGATTCCAAAACAATATCATCTTAGAGCAAATAGCCAAACTTTGAGAAAGTCTGTTGCCTGTTAAAAAATGTTTGTAAGGAGGAAGGTAATTCAGGAAGATTTGGTAGGAAGGGGATATGGTGATGACAATGAAGAGTGAAATTCATAGCACTCAGATAGGCCAGAGCCAGTGTTTTCCATACCTAGCCCAGGCACTGAAATGTTCTGGTGGCTCTTGTTGCTTCTTCCATCATGCCAAGTGAACCACTGAAAACTATCTGTAATTAAATGATTATTGCACAGTTGGCATTCCTAGGTCTGTGGAGATGGTGGTTTCAGCATGCCAAATAGGTGACACCTTTTATCCCTCCAAATCACCAAAACAGCTATTTTCTTATAGAATTCAATTCAACAAATCTATGAGTACTTGCTATGTGCCAAGTTGTATGCTATGCATGGGGTTGAGGACATGGGGATCAAGAAGAGGGAGAGCGCACATCCAGTTTGGGAGATGAGGGAAGACTTTCTAGAGGAGACAGCATTTGAGATCAATCTTGAATAACAGCTAGGCCAGTGGTTCTCAAAGTGTCGTCCCTGGACCAGCAGTATCTATCACACCAGGAAACTTGTTATAAATGCGAATTCTTGGGCTCTACTCCAGCCTTACCAATTCAGAGTCTCTGGGGGTGAGCACCCCAGCTATTTGTGTTTTAATAAGCCATTCAGGTGATTCTGATGCACGATAAAGTTTGTAGGATTTAGACAGGAGAGATAGCGAGGCATCAGTTCCAGAAAAAAGGATTCAACTCAGCACATACACCAGACCATCCACTGACACTTCTGGCTTATCTTCCTTCCTCTATTTATCCTGCCCTGCATGTTCTCACTCTTCTTTTAACTAATTATCATTCTTCATACATGCTTCCCTCCTTTGATGGTTCCTACTCATTGCATTCCTCTCAGGTTCCCTGATCCCATTATCTTCTCCAGTCACTTTTACTCAATTTTACTCCCACTTACCACCTGTTTCAGGCCCCTGCATGTTCCCTCCAAACTTTTTCCTTCCTCCTCATCTCTGTTCTCTAATCTCCCTGTTTATCCCTCTTAATTATCCTTGGCATATCTATAGTGCCCATTTACCATTTACCACTCTGCCTTTTGCACAGGATTGCCAGGTAACACTGGATCCACATTTTTTGCCTTTTTCTCTCTTATTATATTCCCAAATAATGTATCCTGCTGCTATCTTCCTTATCAGCCTCTTCTTAATTTCTTCCCTGTATTATCAATATATATTTCCATGGTGCCAAATATCTGATTTGTGCATTGTATGTGACTTTTCATTTTTTTATAACATTTATAACATTTACATGTTCTTTCTTCCAGAGGCTTTTTGCTTCTCAAACCTAGAATAGGACCTGTTTGTATTCTGTTTGTTTGTTACAGGTGATGAAACCAAGACTAAGAATGAAGAGTTGTCCCAAAAGGAAGATATGCTCAAAGACATGGAATTCCTTGGGAAGATAAATGACAGACTCAACAAAGACATTTCTCAGTATCCTGAATCCAAAGATGCTGTTGAAAGTGAGGGCAGATTAGAGTGGCAACAGAGGGAAAGAAGACGCTATAAATGTGATGACTGTGGGAAAAGTTTCAGTCATAGCTCAGACCTTAGTAAACACAGGAGAACTCACACTGGAGAGAAGCCTTATAAATGTGATGAATGTGGAAAAGCCTTCATTCAACGCTCACATCTCATTGGACATCATAGAGTACACACTGGAGTGAAACCTTTTAAATGTAAAGAATGTGGGAAAGATTTTAGTGGGCGCACAGGTCTTATTCAGCATCAGAGAATCCACACAGGTGAAAAACCCTATGAATGTAATGAGTGTGGGAGGCCCTTCCGAGTAAGTTCAGCCCTTATTAGACATCAAAGAATTCATACAGCAAATAAGCTCTACTAATATGGTGGAAATAAGTTCTTTAGATGCTCAGGCCTAATTAGTTATAAGAGAATCTACCTTAGAGACCTTATGAGTATCCTGAATGTATGCAAAGCTTCAATCAACATTAAAAATTTCTCTGGCACCAGAGAATCTTCCTGAGTAAAATTTCATTTTATTTCTAAATTAGTTCAGTTTCCTGGGAAGAATTGAGTTATTTCAGAAAGCCTTGTCCATTGACAACACTGCTCCCTTGCAGCCCAAGATAACCATGTTTCCTCATTGAAAGATAATGGATTCTACCTCTCAGCTCTGGCTCCTTTTTACTTGACCATTCAGTGTATGACTTGAGGCAAGACATTGAAATTTTTTTCTGCCTTCATTTTCCCCTTCTGTAAAGTGCAGATGATATAATAGAGGCCCACCAGCTGTGTTGTTTTAAGTTAAAGTGGATGAAAATTAAGAGCTAGAACAACACTTTGTTTTCCATCATTACTGATATAATGGCCTAAATATTTATCCTTTTTTTATTTAAAGTAGGGGGTATATCATTTTGTGGAATTTTTTGTTTGCCAATGATAAAAAAGAGGAAACCATCAGAAAAGGCAGGAGGCTAAGGAAAACACTAAAGTGGAAAGGAAAGCAGTAAATGATAAGTAGGAGCTGCTGGGAAGGGGGGTAATAGAGTGTGTTATGGATTTGTAACTGTGGATAAATCTCTTCTGAATTTCAGGTCATTGTAAACTGAGGGAGACGGGGAGAGGTCGGTCTAGAACTGCACTGTCCAATATGGTAGCCAGTCCCCACATGTGGCTATATAAACTTAAACTTAAATTAACTCAAATAAAATGGAAAATTCACTTCCTTAGTGACATAAGTCATGTTTCAAGTGCTCCATAGCCACATGTAGCTAGTAGCTACTGTATTGGACAGCACAGATTATAGACCATTTTTACCATTGCATTAAGTTATAAAGGACATTGCTGTCCAAATTGATCACTGGCACAGTACCTTCCACCTTTGATACTGTGTGATTCTGAGTTCAGGAAGGTAACAAGAGACACCTGAGGAGGGTGCAATAACAAGAGGAGATAGAATACAAACACCCTAAAAGAAAATAATTTAGTAATAATAACTTTATGGTACTTTTTCAGCCTTAAAAAAGAAGCATATTATAATTGGAGGAAGATGATTATGAAGTAAATACAATAACCTAATAATCTAAATTGAAAGCTTAAATTACTAGCTCATCTGTATAAAAAGAGTGGAATTACCTTTACAAGGGAGCATCCCCTGTCAGATACCCTATACTAATGAGACACTGGGACTCTCAGGGCACCAATACTTTAAGATAGTGAACAATCCAATTTTTTTCTTTTTGGCTTCGGAATGTACCAGCGTTTCATGTATTTGCAACAGTTTTATATCCCGTAGCATTTCCTGTATTTGCAACGATTTTACATCCCTAGTTAGAGAATTTTATAGCATGACAGGAATTGTGGCCAAAGGCCCAACACATTCAAATTTATGCCACCATCAGACTGCCATGAACCACTGGTTCTAGGAATAGCCATCACCAAAACAATCAGGAAGTGATCTAATCTCTTATTGAAGACATTAATTGCACATACTTGCTTTCACATTGTTTGAGATTAGGAAAACCAGCAGAATCATTTTTGTGTCTACTACTATTGGAAGATGAATCTTAAATCATTTTTCATAACACCATAAACTGAGCTTTGATGTCTTTTGAACATAATGCTCCTTAAAAAATAAAATGTGTTTACTTTTAACGTGTACATCAACTGATACAAATTTTTAAAATAAGTTTCACACATACTTGTTTTTATGATTTATAATTATCTGAACAATATTTCACAGCATTTGAAGCCAAAGATTTTTTTTTTTGTCTCTTTTTGCTGAGGAAGTTTAGCCCTGAGCTAATGTCTGTGCCAGTCTTCTTCCACTTTATATGTGGGTTGCCACCACACCATGGCTGACAAGTACTGTAGGTCCGCACCCAGGCCACTGAAGCAAAGCACACCAAACTTAACCACTACGCCACAGGGCCGGCCCCCCAAAAGATTTTTTAATGGTCATGAAGAGAAAAGTAAAGTATTAAATCTTCAGTATTAGAAACATCCTTATTTAAAAAAATAAAGTTAGGTGCTTACTGAATGATAGTTTTTCCCCCTTTATCTTTAGTCTTGCTGAGAAACACTGTCATGCGTAGAAGCTGTTCACAATCTTTAAACGGGAAACTCACGTTTCTGCTCTTATCCTTCCTTGAATTTAGAGAGGCTAGCACAATATCAGGTTTCCTAAAATTGGTAAAGACATGACAGACTGATTTTCTTCTATCATCCTCTGTATGACAGAATATTCTATTCAGGTAGTAGTTTTGAATACCTGTTTTATACACAGAATTGTTCTAGTCTTAGCTGTATACCCTCCAATGCTGAGTGAAGAGTAGTTTGGAGCATAGAGACGATGCTACCCTTTTTAGGTTTAGTGTTGATTCCAAATTTCCATTATAGTGTCCACCATCTGATGTTGACCAGAGGGGCAATGATAAGAGTCAGGGAGGTACAGAAAGATATGGGGCCAGAGATAGCCTGGAGTGGTATAGACAAGAAAGTCCAGAGGGACCCGGGATAACTGCAGGCATAAGGCAAAGGAAGCATGAGATTAAAGAAGATCTAAGTAGTTGCTAGTACTATGAAGAAGCAGGCAATGTACCAGGAAGTCCGTAGAAACCCGTAGAAAAAAAATGGTGAAGATGCAATCAGTTAGAAAGAAGAGCTCCGAGTTCCATCACAGCCAGTTATTGGAAGAGAAGATGTACTACGTTAGACATTGTAATCAGAACCACAGGGTCCTAGCAGAGAGACATCCTGGGATTGACAGCACCCGCTCTAAAAGAACCCTGAAAATGGAAGGCAGTTTCACAAACAGTTATGTCAGAAACATATGTGTTGCTCCTCCCTCTTTTTGGAGGAAGGCAAGAACTTGTAGTTTGTACTTTTCAGGAACAAATATATATGTATATATTGTGGAACAGTCATGGAAATCAGAATCAGATAATTTTCCTATAGAGCAGTGGTTCTTAACTGGGAGTGATTTTGCTCCTCAGGGGACAATAGTGATTGAAAGGGGCAGCTCTCAGACACAGGCAATGGTGATGACCTGGTAATTTGGAATGAGGAGCCAACAGCTATAAAGGGAGGAAACAGATGAGTGTTGGGGAGGAGGGGTTGTAGGAGTTATGTGTGCGTATTGGTGAAGAGGGAGAAAACAGAAGAGAAAAGGATGGAAAGAAAAGAGAATAATAGAAAGGAACAAGGATATAGGGAAAGGAACAAAGATAAAATAAGAGATGGTGATAGGGAAAGAGAAGAAAGTGACAAGTAATTCTGATATTATATTACATCCGTCATATTTGAGACAGTTGGGTCATATGATACAAGCCATACAAAGGTGAACAGATCAGCTCCTTATCCCCAGATGTATTGAGTCTTATGTGCACAGCACATATTATTTTTCTTATCTTTAATGAATGGGCCTACATTCTCATCCTGTGCCCGAAATTATTTCTTTATAGTCTAATCAAAAACTCCATCAACAGTGAAAACACAACTAGAAACTTTGAAATGCTTCAAAACAACTTGTTCTCCTCTTAGTAATATCACAAGAAGTTAAACTGAGGTTCTAATAGCTATCTCAGTCTTTCTTAAATCCTCTAGAGCACGGTTTCTCAACCTTAGTTCTAATGACATTTTTAGCCAGACAATTCCTTGTTGTGAGGGGCTGTCTTCTGTTGCAGGATGTTTAGCAGTAACCCTGGCCTCTACCCTCTAGATGCCACTACCATCCTCCATTGTGACAAGCAAAAACTTGTCACAAGTGTGTGTGTTGGGGGGGGAGGAAAATGTCCCCTGAGGAGCAAAATCACTCCCAGTTAAGAACCACTGCTCTATAGGAAAATTATCTGATTCTGATTTCCATGACTGTTCCACAATATATACAATAAGATTCTACTGAGAAATGGCACGTATGACCAGCACTGCTAGTCCCTTTTCCTAGCCCACAAAATGATCTCCAGAGTACCTGAAGTCTATGCAGCAATCACGCTAGAGAAGGCAGTCTACTGTAGGAAGCCACACCTCGTTTACTTTGAGGCCCCGAGAAATCTGTCCTCAGAAACGACTTGCATAAAGAGCTCACGCTGCCTTTACACCTCCCTCTTCCCTCCGTGCTGTACTTTTTTTTTTTAAAGATTGGCACCTGAGCTAACAACTGTTGCCAATCTTCTTTTTTTTTTTCTGCTTTTTTCTCCCCAAATGCCCCCAGCACATAGTTGTATATTTTAGTTGTGGGTCCCTCTAGTTGTAGCATGTGGGATGCCACCTCAACATGGCCTACCGAGCAGTGCCATGTCGGCGCCCAGGATCCGAACCCTGGGCCACCGAAGCAGAGCGCGCGGACCTAACCACTCGGCCACGGGGCCAGCCCCACCATGCCATACTTCTGGTGCTACCCTCTCCTTTGCCCTTAGACCCAACCATGAATAGACACTATCCTTGATCTAGATCTGCACTGTCCAATACAGTAGCCACCAGTTACATGTGGCTGTTGAGCACCTGAAATGTGGCTATGCAGTTGAAGAACTATATTTTTAATTTTATTTAATTTTAATTAAATTAAAAAACTGATACTCAATTCAATTATTGGGAAACCTTTAAGTATGTTCAGAGTAATGTGGATATATAAATCTACTTTTTCCATTTCATATTTTATGTAATCTCAATCTAAAGTATTTTCAATGAAAATTTAGTATCTGAATTGAGACATGCAATAAGTATAAACACTGGCTTTCAAAGACTTAGTATGAAAAAAGGAATGCAAAATATTTCATTAATTTTATATTGATTAGATGTTAAAATAATATTTTGCATATGCTGATTTAAGTAAAATATATTATTAAAATTAATTTCATCTTTTTAATGTGGCTACTAGAAAACTTAAAATTACTTAAGTTGATCACATTATGTTCCTATTTATTGGACAGCACTGATCAAGATCTTCTCATCCTTTCTCTGTGCCATTCTCTTCTAAGCCATTCTCTATGTTCCAAACCAGCTCAGTTCTGTGAGGCTAAGTTCTATGATTCCAGCGACTTTTTACCTAGTTCTTATTCATTCATTCAACAAGTATTTATTGAGTGCTGCTATGTGCCAAGCCCTTCGTCTAGGTACTGGGAATACCGCAGGGAACAAGATAAGATCCCTGCTCTTATAAGCCTACATTATAAAGGAAGACAAACAAACAAGACGAATAGCAAATAGGAGTAAGTGGTATGTAGAATATAAACAATGAGTTGAAATGAAACAGTGACCGAATGACTACCACAAGTAGTCAGAAAAGGCTTTTCTGGGGAGCTGACGTTCTAACTGAAATATAAATGTTCAGCTTTGGGAAGTTCTGCAGAAGGGCATGCAAAGGCAACAGCTAGTGCAGTCTTTAAAGGAGGAATGAATCTGATGTGTTACGGGAACTGAAAGTAGGTCACTGTGTCTCAAGATCTGGATTAAGGGGAACGTGGCATAACATAAGGTCCGGGAGGTGCTTGGCACACACTAAGTATCAGCCGCGACCATTAGCGGTGTCAGGTCTTTTCGTTAGCATCATGTTCAGCATTTTCTTTCCCTCAAAGCTGTTTAAATCAGTTAACTGGTATTTGATCTTCATGAATTCACTGCGTTGTGGCTGTTGTGTTTCAAAATAAGACCCGTAATGTTAACAATTACTACAATTCTGAACTGCTCCCTAAATAGCTAACCCCAATCCCACCCAGGACGGTCCCGCCTGTCACACCGGCGGAGACCACCACACCTGGCGCCCTCACTCTGACACTCACCCGCCAGCCCTTCTCTCCCGACCGCCTCCGGCTCCTGACTCCGGGCCCAGCGCACACCGCCGCTCTAGCACCGGGCCGCAAACCCCTTCCCCAGCCCGGGGCGCTCTGGAACCGTTAGCAACCGGAAGTGATTAGGAGCCGCGAGAGCTCTGAAAAAGGGCGCCGGTCTTTCCCTGGTCCAGAAACACTGGGTTCCCGCCTGGAAAGAGGCGCAGCGCCCCCACGTGGAGGAAGAGGAGACCTGTTTGGGGGCGTCCGGGAACGCACTGTCCGGGAGCGGTTCGGACGCGGTGGACCGCTACAGGGGCATTCTCGCAAAGCGCACCAACCGAGGAGCTGCGGAAACCTCCAGGATTCCACGAGAGGCCCGAAAGTGACTTTGGGAACAGGCTTCTGCCGCGGCCTGCAGCTTCCTATCCGGGCCCTCCGCACAGCTGTCAACCGCAGTCTGCGGCTTCCCAGAGCGCGGGTCCGGCGGCCCCAGGCACGGAGTGGGCCGAGACCTTAGGGGCCTCCGGGTGGAGGAGGGGCTGTACGGAGCCGCCGCCTCAGCAGAGACCCGAGCGGCCGCGGGCGGGCAAAGGAGGCTTCTGCCGCTGCAGTCCGGCCGGGCGGGCGGCGCCTCAGGCTCCGGCCAGGGGCGTGCTGGGGAAGGGCGCGAGGAGCGTCCCTCCGCTCACGTCTCAGGTTCACCGACTGTACCTGCTCGCTTCGATCTGCCAGGACTTCGTGGCCTAAGAAAGACGAAAATTGGCCTCTGTTTAAACTTCTCTGATCCTTGGGGAAAATGAAATGGGCGAAGAGTACTGGCGCTAGAATCCTTTAAACCGGGATTCAAATTCTGGCTCCACCGCTCTCCAGTTAGGACCAAGGGCAATTTTTTTAACCTCTATAAGCCTCGGTTTCCTCGTTTGCGTTAAATCAGGATAATAACATAGTGCCTATTTCATGGAGTGGTTGTGACGGTTAAGTGAGAGTGCATGTAGAAAAGCAGTCTTTAGACTTTTCCCTCCGCTCCCCAGAATCTGCTGTCTCTCTCATTCATGTCAGATGGGACTCATTTACTGTCACTTTTCTGGAGCTCGTGTGAAGAAAAGTGCAGGACTTGAGTGGGGGAGAAACCAAGAAGAATGCTAAAGATCGACGATCACTGTGAGTTTCAGAGAGGTACTCATCGCAGCAGTTTCTCCTCACTTGGCACCTAAAAGGGGTAGGCTCTTGATAAGTACTTACTTGGATGAATGAAGACAGATCTAGGGGAAGGAATTAAAAATAGAACAGAGGAGCAGGCCTGGTGGCGCAGCAGTTAAGTTCGCACATTCTGCTTCTCAGCCGCCAGGGGTTCACTGGTCTGGATCCCGGGGCAGACATGGCACCGCTTGGCAAGCCATGCTGTGGTAGGCGTCCTACATAGAAAGTAGAGGAAGATGGGCATGGATGTGAGCTCAAGCTCAGGGCCAAGCTTCCTCAGCAAAAAAAGAAGAGGACTGGCAGTAGTTAGCTCAGGGCTAGTCTTCCTCAAAAAAAAAAAAAAAAAGAACGGGAGTGGGAAGGTGAACCAAACTGACTAAATTTAGCTAGTTGGCAAAACAAGTCAAACCACTTTTCCTGTCAGAAATATATGGCACATCTGCATATTTCAAGGGCCACCAAGTACTGGAAGTGGGAGGGAGATCTCAGAATAAATATTAGACACCTAAGCTAAGGAAGCTTATAGTCTGTTTGAAGAGCAAATGTAACAATAGCAAGTAATGACAGAATGTGATGAGTGCCAAACAGAATGATAAAATCCTGAGAAGAGAGAGACCTTTAGTAGAGTAATAGACCAGTGTTTATATTGAGTAGGGAGCAATGAGACAAGTCCTTTGACTTGCAAGTACTGGAGAAATGTGACAGTGATTATGGGAAAGAGAGGTTCATTCTAGACAATAAAAGGCAGACAGGATTGCTAATAGTGGAAAGAAAAAAAAACAAATGTCTAACAATAGGGGAATAATTACATATGCCATATCCCATTATGGAATACTATTCAGCCATTAAAATGATAAATTATCATTGAAAAAAGCACTGTCAGGACAACATATATTCCATTTTTCTTGGAAGAAAATTGTTGTATATAAAGATGTGAGTAATTATGTGTGTCACTTGTGCATGTAAAGGAAAAAGATACACTCCAAACTTAACAATGATTGCCCCATATTAAGAATTGTGAAGATTTTATTCTATTTACAAGCTAAAAATTTAACTTGCCACAGTTTCATGGATACTGGCAGAAGTCACTAGATTCCTGTGTTAGAGACAAAGCACTTTATTTAATGGCAGAGGCATCATGAGCTTCATGTTCCCCTTGTCCTCAAGCCCACAGGGGTGATGTGGTTGGCCCCAGGTGGATGCTGCTCATACAATGGATTTGCATCCTAGCAGAGGAACCCCAAGCTTAGGAAAACTAAATCTTTGCCCAACCTTTCTCCAGAGTGAGACATTATCTTAATTATCCTGGTAGGGAAACAAATCTGCTCCAAAAGGAGATACAAACATATTTGAAAAGATAATCTGAAAGAAAATCTGACAGAAGACTTGGAGAAATGTGAGAGATTCTTGGAGAATTGTTTCCCAACACTCTAGGTAATAACATTTGAGGGTAGAGGAGATGTCAGATTTGACTTTATATACATCTAGATTCTAATGTTTATCATGTTTTAATTGTTAAAAAATAAAAGGCAAACAGAGAAGTTTACATTTGTTTTAGTAAGCAATAACGAGCTACTCAGGGTCAGTGACTGGGGGAAGGGTAATGATATTTAAAGAACATGAATCTATTAACCATATCTGGGATGGACTAGAGTTAGGAAGACTGTCTCAAGGCTGCAATCATGTAGGCATGAGGTAATTAAAACCAAGGATGCTGGTTATATTAATGGAAAAGAGCAGCATTTTAAAGGAGAAATCTGCTGGCTCTGATGATTTCTCCTTTATCTCCAAATTTCATCAGGGTAAATCAAGGAGGCCTCTCAAGACTGTGTAACTTGGAAATTGGTGATATTGTTAATAACATCCAATGGCAATTGCATAGAGAGTTGAATTTAAGAAGGAAAAGGAAAATCTCAGGTCCAGATGGTTTCACTAGAGTTCTACCAAACATTCAAGGAATAAATAATTCCTATCTTATATAATCCTTTCCAGACAACAAAGATAAGGTTACACTCCACTCATTTTATGAGGCTTGCTTATCTTCGATTCAAAACCTGACTTTGACAGTCTCATTCATGAACACGGTTACAAAAGTCCTAAACCAAATATTAAATTGAATCCTTCCAAAATATTGGAAGGGTGACATTCATGATGACCAAGTTGGATTGCAAGCATGGATTAACATTAGCAAATCAGTGTAATTCACACTAACATGTTAAAGGAGAAAAACGGTACAATCATTCAATAACTTTAGAAAAAGTGTTTGATAAAATTTAATATCCATTCATAATTTTTTAAATTAGCAAATTAGGTAATTGAAGGAGATTTCTTAGTCTGATAAGGGGTATCTACAAAACCTACAGAAGAAATAATGTTACTTAACTGTACCTCCCCATGTGCTTTTCTGTTTGTCAATTATAATTAATTTGATTATTTTATTCCTTATTTCAGAGCTCTTCTCAGAACCATCCTATCCAAAAAATCCCACTTGAAAGTGATTATAAGAGAAATCCTCTCATTTTCCCTGCTAACATAGGCCCTCTTCTTATAGTCCTTAGTGTATATTTTTAATGCTGAAATCAAACAGAATATTCTGTTATATCCACTTGGACCAAATTGGCATGGGATTACACAGCTCTCATCAGAATTCCAGTTCCCCTGAGTCAGCCAAGGTGCCATTGCCGTGTTTGGGAAGCATCATCCTCAGAGCTTCTGCTTCTTGTTGTATAGTTTAGTTGGACTTATAAGAATCTTCGCATTTCTTCTCATCCCTTCCTGGCCTTTAACCACTCCCTACTCACTCCACAATGAATCCCACCAGGTGCCCCGCCATCCCACCTGCTGTCACCCTATCTTTCTTCTGTCTTTTCTTTTGGTTCTTTGCATTACTTTCCTGAGATTCTTTCCCATGCCTTTTGTCACTCGTGTTTGCCTAACTCCCTGGCTCATCGACCCTATATAATACTTCCCCAAACAACATCCTTGGATCCAGTCTTCCCCCACCTTCCACTTGGAGCTGTTATCAATGGAATAGGCTATTCTCTGTTTCCAGCTTCTCTCTCCTTTTGGTCAATCCCTATCTCAAACTTTTATGACTTTGCGTCAATGTATACACCTATGTACCTTCCCTTCCTCTCTCTACTCACTACCACCTCCCACCCTGGATTTGATTTAAAGCTGCTTCCATCTGGACCATGGGACTCCCTAGATCAAAGCCAGATCTCATAATAGCAGTTTAGAGTCACCACTCTGCAGTAATATCAGGGATACGGCAACACCAATCTCAAATCAAGTAGATGACTGGAGTCAGCTCCTAGCTGCAAAGCTGGGCCTGTGCCCTTGGCATCCTTAGCCCAGCAGGCCTATCCATCAAGTCTGCAACTTTGGCCCTGCTCACTGTTTTGCACTTTTATTCTGTTTCTGATCAATAGAGATCCATAGAATATTTTAGCCTATGTGTGTCTTTTATTTCCTTGTGTATATTAATCCATCATTTCTGTTTAGGGCAGCATGGATTAAATACTTATATACTCATTTGCCTAGAAGCAATCTGCCAAGCAAGTCTTCAGCATTCATTCCCCAGCTCATGTATTTAAAGTTTTCTTCTGTTCCCTGAATTGTCTGTTTCTTCTGAGAGTCAGATCTCTTTGTTACTCTTAACCCTTTTCTTTCATGCTCTGCTCTTGATTTTCATTAAATGTTTTCTGATGTTTGGTGCCTGTTTATATTTAGAAATGGAGTCCTGTGCTGGTTAACTTAGGTAGTGTGAGTTTCCACTGAAGACGTAGGAGGCTGCTTCTGCAGACAGGCCTTCCTTTAGAGGGAGTGAACAGGGAGCAAGCAGACAGGCTTGGGGACCTACACAATTACCAAAAATGAGAACCGCCTTCTCTGGGGTGGAGAGCTTCAATGCACTTCACTCCTAGGCAGTGCTGTCTGTATTTTTCCTCCTCCTTGTTCTATTGTAGAGGTCTAGAGTCATCTCAAATTTTGCTATGCTTCTTTCTTAGGCCTCAGTTTTCTTAATAAGAGCCCTCCCATTTGTTTTAGAAAGCAGGTATCAAGCCATAGCTAGAGGACGGGGGCCCCAGAGATACCAGTGAGAAAGGGAAGATATCCAACTGTCCCAAATGCAGTTCTTAAATGAATGACCCACCCTTACCCTGTGCAACTGCTGATTCCGAGGTTAGAACTTCTCCAGGCTTCCTCTGGAGATGGACACTTGGCCTTGGTGTCTTGCATGGCAATTATCTCTGCTTCTCCAACAATCCTATCCCAATTATTTATTCTTTTCCAGAAATTCCTTGAAATTTCTGGTCCCCTCTTTGTTTTCTAGCACTGTTATTTATGTATGTCCTTGTTTTTTTAGTTTTTAGTTTTTCAGTCATTTAAGTAGGTTCTTGGGAGGGGGAGGAAGTAGATATATATATATTACTCTTCCAACTTGAACTTGAAACAAGCCATGTTCTTGCCTCTCTACCACCCTTTCTCCCATTTTCTCATTTTTACACACCCCACTTTTAGATTCTTAGAGAAGGCTTTCTGATTAAAGCAAAATTTGAGCAAGACCTTGAAGATGTACAGGGTTTAGGTAAATGGAGAGAGTAGGAGGAACTACACTTCTAGAAGAGGGGAAAGTGTGAGCAAAAGTGTGATACTGAAGAAAGAAGCAGATATGAGAATCCAGCCACCTTCTATTAAGACAGACATTAAAGATTTGCAAAAAGGAGAAATAATTCCACCCCTTTCACTAACTTACTGTGTTTTGGAAAATATAGTTAAATTTCATAAAATATGTTACTTAAACATGTAATAGGTTGTTATTGTTATTTTAAGGAATAAATATTTTTAATTCCTCCGTTTTAATGTGAAACACAGAAAATCTCAATAGATATGACCCACATAAACATAAGCTCTCTGAAGTCCTTACTACTTTTTAAGAGCATAAAAGGAGTCATGACCAAAATATTGGAGAATTACTGTGATAGTCATATAATATATATGAAGCAGTCCTTCTGAAGCTAAAATGCAGAGCAACTTAGGAGAATCTGGGAACACCTTTGAGGCCCTAGGTGTGGAAAATATTTGGAGTCTTATTAGAAATGTGTCCCCTGCTTATACAAATAGGGAAAGTACACGTAACCAGAGTCTAACTTCTTTTTGTACTTTGATGGGGCTGCTATTGTTGTGGGACCTAGCAACTCTAGGAAGTTTAAAATGTGTCCTCTAATACCTGGTGTGGCTAATCCAAGTAGTGGTTTAAAAGGGTTAAGTGCTTATTTTCCATAGTAAGAAGTCAACAGAAAATGCATATTACCTATACATGAAAAATCAAGAAATGGCAGTGTTAGCATGTTATTTATAAATATAGAGGTTAATAACAAAAAAGGAAAGAGTTAATGTAGTTGTCTCTGGGAAATAGATTTTGATGGGGATGAGAGGAGTGAGGCGTGCTGTCTTTCACACCATAAATCTGAGAGTAATATTTAATTTTAATCATTTTTAAATTTTATTTTTATTAATAAAATGCACAAATCAGATGTGCAGCTCAATGAATTTTTACATATGTATGCAACCACGTAACCACAACCTCAATCAAGGGTAAATACTTCTTGTCTTCTGTCACCACAGATTAATTTTACTTGCTCTTGAACGTATGTTATCATAAGGCTACTTTTATTCAGCATAATATTTTGGAGATTCGTCCACATTGTTCATTTGTCAGTAGCTCCTTTTTACTTCTGATTAGTATTCCACTGTATGAACACAACACTATTTGATTCTCTATTCTTCTGTGGATGAACATTTTCCAGTTTTGGCCTATTATGAATAAAGCTGACGTGAACATTCTTTTTGTAGACTTATGTTTTCACATCTCTTAGGTAAATACCTAGGAGTGAGACTGCTGGGTCATTATGTTTTTCAAATTATGCCATTTTACATTCCCACTAGTGGTGTATAAGAGTTCTAGTTGCTTCATATCCTCATTAGCACTTGGTATTGTCAGTCACCTTAATTTTAGCCATTCTAATGGATGTGTAGTGATAACTCATTATCATTTTAATTTTATATTTTCCTGATGTATATTGATATTGACTACCTTTTCATGTACTTGCTGGCCATTCATTTATCTTCTTTTGTAAAGTATGTGTTCAAATCACTTGCCTATTTATGTTGGTTTGTCTTCTTATGATCAAGGTGTGAAAGTTCTTTATATATTCTGGATACCAGTTGTTAGAAATATATATTGCAAATGTTTTCCAGTCTGTAGCATCTCCTCTCACTTTCTTAATGGTCCTTTTTGTTGAGCAGAAGATTTAAATTTTGATGAAGTCAAATTTATCAATTTTGTATTATTAGTGCCTTTTGAGAAATCTTTGCCTAGCTCATAACACTATTTTACTTCTAAACTACCTATACGTACAACTTTGGTTTTAAAAAATTATTTTCTTAAGTAAAAAAAGAAACCAAGAGCAGAGTTCTAGTCTGTTCCCAGTTACCTCCAGTAACCATCCCAGCAAAGAGGCAGGAGCTATGAAATAAAGAGCAAAAATAAGCGCTTTGAAAGAATCTTGAAAGAATCTGTAACTTCTTGATGTTGTTATTTACTTATTTTGTTGTGATGATTAGATGACAAAACACTTAAAAACAAATCAAAACCACTCAGATTTGATCTTGGTGGGTGGGCAAAATATTTTTGGGTTAGGGTTGGGGACTGGATAAAATATTGTTGGTGGCTATTAGAAGGAACAGATAAAGAGGGGAAATTACGGTGAAGATTGGAGGGGCACCTGAGTACTCAGAATAAATGGGTGGTTAGTAAAAGTGCTGAAGGAATAAAAACGTGGGATCAAAACAACAACAAAAATAAAAGACATTTCCCACAACCACCACCCCTGAAATCCTATTTAGTCTGAAAGTTAAAACTTTAATACAACGGGTATAAAGAATGAACATAGATTTGTTTCCCAAATTTTGTGGTATTAAAACTAGAGTCGAGAGGCAGCGGTTGCCTAGTGGTTAAGTTCTGCGCGCTCGGCTTCAGAGTCCCGGTTCGCGGGTTCGGTTCCCGGGTGCGGACTTACTACACTTGTCAGTCACGCCGCAGCAATGACCCACACACAAAACATAGGAAGATTGGCACAGATGTTAGCTCAGGGCTAATCTTCCTCAAGCAAAAAGAAAGCTAAGCTGAAAACGCAGGTTTTTATGAGATTGCAATTCGTTAAGATAGGACACGGTGGAAAATATGTAAGGATTCGAAAAGAATTTATATTCAATTACAATTTTTTTTTGAATACTTAACAGTATAAAGTGTACTATTACTAGGTGCCATAGAAGCTTTTAAAAACCATGAACTACGATTAACAGGAATTCCTCAAGAAATTTGCAGTCTATGTTGGAGGACTGGAAATATTTATGAAGAGAGAACAGAAAAGTACAGGGGTATCTAACCTGGCCAAACGCGAGGTCCAGATAATTAGCATCACAAGAATCCTTAAAAGTGCACCCTTCTCCACCGCCTTCCCAGCTTCCTCCTGTTCCCAGTCCTGGGCTCCGCACGCCTGCCGACCGGCCCGTGGGGACCGTTACCCTCGCCAGCGCCAGCGAGCGCGCAGAGCGGGCCCCCTGCGCGGGGCAGAGATGACACAAAGGTCCGTTATTCCTCAGGACGTTCATGGTGCCCTGTAGTCGTGCAACCCTGCGGCGCGCACACACTGGAGGAATCCGGCGCACCGCCTACCGCCTAAGAGGGGCGTAGCCCCTCCGTCCCCGCTGTCGGCCGACCATAGAGCTTTCAGACCTCCAGGATTCCTAGAGAGCTTCCGGAAGTGCCTGTGGGGCAAGATGCGTGTTGGCCGGTGTTGTGCCGCCGCAGGTTTGGAAGTATAGGGGCTGGAGGGGCCTGGCCCGATTACAGCTTTCGACCCGTTTTCTCCCCGCCCTTCCTCAGGTGCGCCCACCCTTGCCAGTCTCCCTTCCCCACCCTGGGCAGCCCCTGGAACTCACGGTGAGTACGCTTGGGGCTCTGGGCCGGGGGAAGGGGAGCGCTTTGTGGCCAGACCAGGCCGCAGCCGAGGACAGGCCTGAGGGGTCTGGAGAGGGGCCCGAGCCGAGGTCGGAGTCCCTGGCCGCTTTAGCTGCCGGCGCAGGCCGAGTCCGCGACCCCAAACTTTTTGCTAGGGAACCTTTTATTGGCGTTCTCTTTCTTCATGGCTAATCGTTTTATAGTGTTATTTGCAGTTGAACTTATTTATGTTAAGATAGTAAAACGCCCCCACGTTATCTTTTACCCAACTATTTCCACCATCTCAGTTGTTTTTACTTAGCAATTTTGCATTTTTCACAGTAAAATTGTCACTTTTTTTAAAAAAGAAAGATCTGTTTTGCTTTTGGAAGCCCCACTTATCCACGGAAACGTATCTTTGCTCTTAAGTTATTCTACGCTTTGTAGTGTATACAGAAAATGGTGGTGTGTTGACTGGATAATTGTACAAAAGAAACATTTTTGACCACCTCAAGGTAATACAGAATTCAACCTTATTCAGCTTACTTCGTTTATTAAAGCTAACTGAAATAGATGCCTGGGAACTCTTTAGGAGGGGCCCCATTTCCAAAACTCAGGTCACTCATGAGTAATTTTTGTCAGGCAACATGAAGACGGCCACCACCACCTCTAAAAACACTGGATATTTCTGTTGTTTGATTAGTTCAGTTAAGTATATTTATGCAGTAATCATTGTTTTAGCAAATACACACATATTTTGAATTTTTCTTGTGGTTAAGTGTAAAATGTGGTAGATGTTAAAACGTTCAGCTTAGAGGTTTGAGATAACGATAAAGCACAGTATTTGCTTCACCTACCTTTTCTTGATCTTTAAAGCCTGGAAAATATCTTTCTTGTTTTGTTTGTTTTGTTTTCAGTTCCCAAACATCCCAAATTAAACTTAGTCTGAAGGAAGAAAAAACATTCTTTCTTCATCTGTTGAAAAAATAATGTTGTTAAAAGCTGAGTTGTGCCTTTAGTAGTCCACAGGATTATCGCATTTGAGATGGCAAGAAGCTTTAAAGATTGACTGCTTGAGCTTACTAAATCAGTAAACTTGACTAGGTATTAAAAGAGGATGTAAAAAACAGTTTTTATCCAGTATGCTTACCTACTTAATACACAAGTGTATACACAAAACTATTTGAGAGGAGGATACATAGTGGACTAATTTGTAGTATATATCTTTGTACTTGGTTTGTTATAGGTTGCAGTTGTCCAAAACTGTGTGATTGGCCAGGGAAGAAAATAAAACATGGAAAATTAGCTACTAAAAAGAATAATCAAGATGGGGAATGGAGGAGATCTGTTGGCTGATTTGGTATAAAATATGAACCTGATAATTAGATGACTTCCATCAGTTTCGCTGTTGAGACGTTATTTAATATCATTTATTATGATGATATTAATATATTGATTTAATGTTTTAATATGTCAGCAATATAAAGTTCTTGAATGGTGCACACTTAGCATTGAAGTATTTTATAGCTCGTATTGACGAGGATTGATTATAAGACAGAAGATGGCCAGTTGTTCAGCAGATAAAGACGAACCTTGGCTTTGAGGAAATTCATAAGAAAACAGGGTAAAACAATGACTGTGCAGCATCACATTCTAGACAATTAGAGCTTAGAATTTGTCCCATAGTAATGACCTTTTAAGCTTTTAAACCATAAATAGCTATTGTAAGAAAATTTAGGAATTTATTAAATTTTAATTGATTTTCAAAATAAATTATTTTAAAACTATGAATGTTAATCTTGTCTGTTCAAAACAAAATTGATTACCCCTTGTCTCATACCCTCCACAAAATCTCAACCTCTTGCCCAAATTCATTCTCCCCTCAAAATTTCACTATTCCAGGAAATCCCCCCACTTCTCTGTAAAGTCATCACCCATGAATTAAACCCTGTGATGTGAATCACCATATTTAATCTTAGCTTGTGCTTCTTGGTTTTTCCTGTCTGTATTTTACTCCCCATACTGTTCCCAGCCTTGTCTAATTTTAAAGACAGTTTTCAAATTCCCTTCCTTTTCTGTCCACACTCTCTAAGTAGGGGTTCTTAACCTTCCTGGAATTCTTGGATGGGTGTCAGGTCTATAAACTCTACTGAAATTGAATGTAAACTTTCGTGCCTGTGGGCTTTTTTCTGGGGAGAAGTTCTGTGTTTTCATTAGATGGAAGAGACTGTGAACCAACTCCACCCTGCCTTCGCCCCAAAAAACTCTGAAAGATAGAGGCACTGCTTTGCAGATGCATGTCAGGCACTATGTGTAATCTGATTTTCCTTCTGATTGCCTATCTTTTCTTTTCCTTTGTGGACTATAGGTCTATGGTTTTACCTTGGTGTTAGCATCTCTTGCCAACTACTTTTGGACATGCTACCTTTTGTTATGCTCTTCTTCGTTCTCTACAGTGCTGCCTTCAATTACATTTTTCTCCAACCCATGGTCTACAAAGCTGCCATTGTGATCTTTTTGGCATACAAATATATAGCTTCCCTGCCTAAAAAGAGATACAAAGGAAAAGGTCACTGCCACAAACATTTGCAGGAAAACCATGGCCACGGCAGACATTTACAGTACTGTACACAATGTGATAAATCCTGTATTTGGATGGTGTAGAAAATACCTTGGCAAGAATGAGCACTTTAATCTGCTTGGGGAGGGGCAGGTGTTGGGTGGGGATGACAGAGAAGACCTCATGAAAAAGGTAATAGGTAAGCTGAGATTTTTAAGTTAGAGTTGAATGGTTTCAGCTAGACCAGGATTCCTTGGCATTGACACTTTGGGCCAAATCACTCTTTGTTTTGGGGGGGCTATGTTATGCATTGTAAAAGGTTTAGTAGCATCTCTGGCCTCTACTCTAGATACTAGTGGCACCCCCTCTCCTCAGTTGTGGCAGATGTTTCCAGACATTGCCAAATGTCTCTGAGAGAGGGGGGCAAAATTACTCCCTATTGAGAACCACTGAGCTACAGTAAAGAGCTCTGCAGCAGAATGTAGGTGTGAGGAAAACACATTTGGAAATGAGTTTGAATGCTATATGCTTTATGAAGGTGAGTTTATAGCAGATAAAGTTAGGCAGGTTTACATATCATAAAGGGCCTTGCATACCATGTTGAAGAGTTGGGTTTCCTGTTGAAAGATTTTTAGGAGGTGAGTGATATTACATATTTGTTAAAACAGTCTCTGGCAGTATATTAGTCTCATAGGACTACTGTAACAAAGTACCACAAATTGGATGGCTTAACACAACAAATTTATTCTCTCACAACTATGGAGGCCAAAAGTCCAAATTAAGGTGTTGGCAGGGCCACGCTCTCCTAGCTTCTTGGTTGTTACTGGTAATCCTTGGCATTCCTTGGCTTATAGCTGCCTAACTCCCTCTCTGTCTCTGTAGTCACATAGCTGTCTTCTGTGTCTGTGTCTTTACGTGGCCTTCTCTTTCTGTGTGTCGATCTCTGTGTATCTTCTCCTCTTCTTAAAAGTACGCCAGTCATACTGGATTAAGGGCCCACCCTAGTCCAGTATAACAGCATCTTAACTTGATTATATCTGCAAAGACCCTATTTCTAAATAAGGTCACATTAACGGGTACAAGAGGTTAGGACCTCAACATGTCATTTTTGGGGACATATTTCAACCCACAGCAGGCAGCTTTGCAGAACACGAATGGGAGAAAAGCATAACCAAAAGCTGGAAGACCGCTTAACACTGCAGCTGCAGTGAGAGAGAGGTCCGATACCAAAGACAAAAGCCATGGACGGAAATCCCATAAAGAAATGGAACTCTGTAATCGAACTCTGTGGACCTCAGGTCTTGTATCTAAACCTCACTCTTCGACAAACATAGATACATTCTCTGTTAAGTATTGTAAATAATGGCCCTCTGATGTTCTTCAATTCTGTCAATAAGATAGAAGATATAGACCTCTACTCAAGGGGAACGTACAGTTAAGTTAGGAAGTCAGAACTCTTTTCCAACTAATAATACACAGTTATGGGAAAAGTAACATTAAAGTAGTACACATTTAAGAACTATAGTGTAAGAGGGAAGTCACTTCCGATTGGAGTCATCAAAAAAGGATTTTAAAGGAGAAAGCATTTTATCTTGTCCTTTTAGAATAGGTAGTTTGGGCACTAATGAAAGAAGTCGGAGAAGACGAATAAATGGAGAGATGTATCGTGTTTATGGGATGGAAAACTCAATATTGTTAAGATATCAGTTGTCCCTTAACTGAGCTGTAGATTCCACATAAATCCAATTCCAGGATTTTTTTGTAGGAATGAAGAAGCCAATTCTAAAATTTATATCAAAATGCAATGGAAGTGGAAAAGCCAAAACAATTTTGAAAATGAACAACAAAGTTGCAGGACTCTTAGTACCAGATTTCAAGATTTTAAAAGCCACAATAATCAAGGCAGTTTTATATTAATAAAAGGGTAAACATATAGGTCAATGGAACAGAATGGAGATTCCAGAAATAGACCCACACACATATGGTCAATTGATTGACAAAAGATACAAAGACAGTTCAATGGGTAAAGGATAGTCATTTCTGCAAATGGTGCTGGAACAACTTTGTATCTGTATGTAACAAAATGAACCTCCCTCCGTACCTCAAGCTCTATACAAAAATTAGTTCAAAATGGATCATAAAACTAAAGGTAAAACCTAAAACCATAAAACTTTGAGAAGAAAACAGGAGAAAATCTTCGTGGTCTTGGATTAAGCAAAGATTTCTTAGATATGGCACCAAAAGCACAATCCCTTAAAGAAAAAAATCACAAACTTCAAAATAATTAGGGATTTCTGTTCTTTGAAAGGCACTGTTAAAAGAATGAAAAGGAGGAAATATTTGCAAATCACATATCTCGTAAAGGACTTGTATCCAAAGTATGTAAGGAACTCTTAAAACTCAATAATAATTAAAAAAAACCCTGATTAAAAAAATAGGCAAAAATTTTGAATGGATACTTCACCAAAGAAGATATGGATGGCAGATAAGCACATGAAAGGATGTTCAACATTATTAGTAGGGAAATGCAAATTAAAACCATAGTGAGATACCGCTACACACCTATTAGAATATCTAAAATTTAGAAAAAAAAATGTTGATGAGGATATGGAACAACAGCAATTCTCACATATTTGCTAGTGGAATAGAAAGTTTTATAGCCACTTTGGAAAACAGTTCAGCAGTTTCTTACAAAGTTATACATGCACTTACCATATGACCCAGTAATTTCACTTCTGGATATTTACCCGTGTGAAACAAAAACTGTTCACAAGAAAGTCATATGCAGATGTTCGTAGTGGCTTTATTTGTAATCATCAAAAATGAAACAACTAAGAAATCTTTTCACCTGAGGAATGGATAAGGAAACGTACATCCATATAAGGAATAAACTACTGATACATGCGACAACATTGATGATCTCAAAATGTACTTAGCTAAGTGAAAGATGCCAGATTCAAAAGGCTACATACTGTATGATTTTATTTATAAAACATTCTGGAAGGTCATTAGTGTGTTAGACTAGACTTTTGTGTTATAGGTGTTGATAGGGCATCCAGGTTCCTTGGAGATGGAAAACCAATGCTGCAAAGAGAGTTGTAGAGCTTTAAGATAAGAGGGTCCATAGAAGTTCACCTTGAGACAGGAGGGAAGATGAGGAGCACAGATAGGAATGAATGTTAGGTGGAGAAGAGGAATGTGTTAGGACAGTTCTTGATGATACCTTGAGCTAAATTATATGGAAATTGGTCTCTTTTGTTGAAAGTGAGGGTCAAGTTGAGAGCTGAAGTGTGAAGAAACAGTACAGCTGGTGTAGCAAACGCTGAAAAGAGTTAAATAAGCAGCACTGAGGGCCAGCTGAGGTTAAATGCATGCTTTCTTAATTAGACCCAATCTACATGGTTTCCTGACTTTGTTTAGCCCTATTCCACGTCCTTAAAGAGAGAAAGCAGAAGGAAGGGGTTATTCCTCAGAAAGGTTTGGTGTGGCAGAAGGCTTAGAAGGTAAGGAGTTACTTCTGAAACAGTGAAGAGGATCACTTAAATGCCTGAGCCATGAAGTCCACATCATGGTAGGGAGCCTGATAAGATATCTTAGTAAATTATTATGACCTTTGACTTGCCTTAACACTATTTGTTATTTTCCCCAAGGAGTATCTTTAAAGAAGAGACCCTCGGAAGGGTCTTCTCTTAAGAAGATTATAAGAAGGTAGTGGAAACGAGCCTCCTGAGCTTTTCCGGCCCTAAATGGCTGCAGAATCAAGAAAGTCTTTAGCCCCATCCCCTCCAGACCAGGCTCCTGAAGAGGACCTTGTAATTGTTAAGGTGGAGGAAGATCATGGTTGGGACCAGGAATCAAGTCTACATGAAAATAACCCTCCTGGCCAAGAGCTGTTCCGCCTGCGCTTCAGAAAGTTATGCTACCAAGAGACACTAGGACCCCGAGAAGCTCTTATTCAACTCCGGGCACTTTGCCATCAGTGGCTGAGGCCAGATTTGAATACCAAGGAGCAGATCTTGGAGCTGCTAGTGCTGGAGCAGTTCTTGACCATCCTGCCTGAGGATCTCCAGACTCTGGTTAAGGAACATCAGCTCGAGAACGGAGAGGAGGTGGTCACGCTATTGGAGGATTTGGAAAGGCAGATTGATATACTAGGACGGCCAGTAAGTAGAAGGAGGTGTGCATGCTGTGACTGTGGGAGTCCTGGAAGCTGGGTGGGGGGACATTGGCACCACCATGGAAGTAAATGCTGAGCACGAGTTTCTGTTATAGGAGAATGAAAACAGTTGTAGTATAGTATGGCTTGTATTTGTAGAGTTCTTTTTAGTTTTGTAAAGGATGTAAATCCGTATGTTATCCTCAGAACATCTCTACAACTTATTGTTCCTGTTTGCCAGAAGGGAAACTGATGCACAGAGAACTTAAGTTACTTTTTCAGGGGCACCCAAATAACTAAAGGTAGATCTGAGACCAGAACTCAGGTTTCCTAGTTCTTTATCAAAAATTTTTTCCACTGAATAGCACTGCTTTAAGTTTCTGTTTATCATTCTCCTCCTCCTGCCTTGAGAGTGCAAAATATTTTTTTCTTTACTTTTACTTATTTTTTTTTTTTTGAGGAAGATTAGCCCTGAGCTAACGACTGCCAGTTCTCTTTTTGCTGAGGAAGCCTGGCCCTGAGCTAACATCTGTGCCCATCTTCCTCTACTTTATATCTGGGACTCCTACCACAGCATGGCGTGCCAAGCGGTGCCATGTCTGCACCCAGGATCCGAACCTGCGAACCCCGGGCCACTGAGAAGCGGAACGTGCGAACTTAACCGCTGTGCCACCGGGCCAGCCCTGAGAGTGCAAAATATTGATGTTGTGTGCATCAGGGAGGGCATTAGCAGAAATCTTTCCCGTCAGTACTGAGCAAAAATGATGCCTTTCTATGGTAATCAACATATTTGTGTTCCTTACTGCCCCTAGGAAGTAAATGAGACTCTGCTTCTCCCTTCCCCAAGCATGTATCCCTGTAGATGTGCTCTTGGTCATCTTACATTGTTCACTTCATTTCTCAAAGGGGTGCCTTGTAATGCAACTGTCCCATTGTTTCCAGGTCCCGGCGCGTGCACATGGACATAGGGTAATGTGGGAGGAGTTGGTGCATTCAGAATCTGCACCAAAGTCTCCAGATACTCAGCTCCAACCTGTGGCAACCCAGCAGAAATCTCCAGTGCTCCAAGGGCCACAAGAGAGAGGTGAGGGGCCAGATTTTATTGATGAGGGTAGGGGGAAGTAGAAAGGAAAGAAAGTACATTTGGAACACCTGTCTAGTTCCTGGAGAACCAAGAACTAGAATCAGTTCTATTTACAGACCAGTCATATGACCTGGTTTAAATATTTATCTAGGCTTCAAATACAGACTCTCAGTTCCAGTGGTAAACTAACGAACAAATTAAAGAATTTGGGGATTTTTAGGTATTCACACATTTCTGTTACCCCAATGTATTTACAATGTAGGCATTTTTGAGGTTTTGCTGGTATCATCAAGCCACTTTATTTGTAAATATTTCAGTTTGTATTTCCTCAAACAAGGGCATTTTCTTACATAACTGCAATAAATTCATCACAATTAGGAAATACAACACTACTAATCTAGTCCAAAGTTCATATTCACATTTTCCCAGTTGTCCCAATATTGTTCTTTCAGAGTCCATTCCAAGATCACACTTTGCAATTGGTTGTCATATTTCTTTAGTCTCATTTAATTTAGAATAGTTCCTCAGCTTTTCTTTGCCTTTCATGATCTTGACATTTTTGAAGAGTACAGGTCAGTTATTTTGTGAAGTGGCTGCAAGTTGGGTATTGTGTGATGGTTCCTCATATTTGATTCAAGTTGTGTGTATTTGACAAGAATGCCCCGCAAGTGATGATGTATTCTCAGGGATACAACAGGAATTTGTCCCGTTATTGGCATTGTTATCTTTGATAATTTGTTTAAAGTTATTCTTGCTAGGTTAATCGTTGTAAAGTTACTATTTTCCCCTTTGTAATTAATAACTAATTTGTGGGGAAGACACTCTTGGGTCTATGTAAATATCCTGGTCCTCATCAGACTTTTGTTGCTAAAACACTAGTTTTAGTATTCACTGATGCTTTTTGACTGAATCAGTGATTACTAAGACTGTTACAAAGTGATCATTTTCTCTTTCTACGTTTATTTCCTTATTGTAATGGAGAGTGTTCCCTTCTCATTTTATTATTTTTCTAATTTATCAGTATGGTCTCATAATTCTTACTCCATAAATATTCTATTACTGTCTTTATTTTTATGCTTAAATTGTCTCAGATTTGGCCAGAGGAGGCCCCTTCAGTCTGGCTCCTGTGCCCTTTTGACATTTCCCTGTCATTTTTTGAGAGCTTCCTTACTTTCTTACAGAACAAGATGTTCTACTCTCATCTTGTACTTGCCTTGCATTTCTTGTTTTTTTAGTAGTTCTATATAAATGGATTTTTAATATTTCTAAAGAAGCATAGAAACATTTTCAATTAATAGTATAATTATTAAAGTTCTAAAGCGTGTTGCCCAAGACACAGTGGTCTATGTTGATTCTGTTGTTGCACACTCTGGTATTTATGGGAAGAAGATACTGGCAGTCGTGGTAGACATTTCAGAAAGGTAATAGAATTAATAGAGAGAGACTGGTTCTCATATTCAGTTTGCCAAGAGATCAAGACCTAAAGAAATACTGTATACAGGCACAAGGATAGAATATAGCTTTGGTGGTGGAGAAGAAATTGTAAGGCGATCCCTGTTAGGAGACCAGCACACTTTCTGTTTTTGACATGTAGCTTGAGGCTGAGTGGGGCGTCAAAATGCTTGTGTTTTGTGGGCAACCATAGGTATGGATCCAGAACCCACGATATCAGCATTTCATATGCAAAATCTCTGGTATGCATATCTTCTGAAATACAAATAATTGTGGAATGGGTTACTCCTAGCTCCCCCAATCGCAGGACAAGGCTGGTATCATTCATAGCTCCTTTCCTCCTCTCTCAGCCATATCTACTCAGAGTCCTGCCCCTCCCCAGAAGGGAAGTCCTGGAGACCAGGAGATGACAGCTACACTTCTTACAGCAGGATTCCAGGTGAGTCGTGCTCCTTCTCACGGAAGTCCCATAGCTCTATTTGGCAGTGTTTGTGGCATCTACCCCATGTTTGGACTGTCTGTAGCAGTACTGACGCAAGAACTTGCCCCAGATTCTTTTGCATAGAGACAGATCGATACTTGATTTTCCCCCAATAAATCTTTTCTTCCCAGCTATTCAGATCCCTTTACACAATACATTCCCACCTCTTGATCCTCTCCAATTGTCCAACCGTGGTGGATCTCTCTGACACTCTGGGTTTGAGCTGTGGAACAGTCCCAGTCCCCAAATGGGGATCTTGTTTTGTTTCAGACTTTGGAGAAGATTGAAGACATGGCTGTGTCCCTAATTCGAGAGGAGTGGCTTCTTGATCCATCACAGAAGGATCTGAGTAGAGATAACAGGCCAGAGAATTACAGAAACATGTTCTCCCTGGGTAAGGAGAGCTCTGGTTATTATTATCATTTAAGTTTTTTGTTCATTTGTATTTTATGTGTATGGTAGCTCTGAGCTTTCTGAAAGACATATTTGAGTTTAAACTCAGCATCTAATAGAGAGATACAATGTTGAGACTTCTTGAGGTCTAAAATGAAACTTTTATTCTCCCATCCAAGATTTACCTTACAGTTTGTAACTGGGTATTGGTCTCTTTGCCAGTTGAAAATTGAAATCTTTTAGTGCTCTCTGAGTTCACTCATTTCTTCTGCTCCCAGTTCCCATAGGATCTTTACATAGATTTCTCTCACTTCGGCCTGAGGCTTTCTTCCATTTCTATCCCACTCCTTAGATCTTTTAGTAGTTCTATATTCCTTCCCACTCCCCAACTTCCACTTCTCCTCAGTTGGTACCTTCCCTACTTTAATACTCCTTCCAACAACCCTCTTTTTTCATAGCACTTCTTCCCCAGGTGGCCTGTCATACTTCTGTTTGACCCTGCTCACATCTCCCCATATTATGAAGGCATTTTGAAGACAGATGGAAGATTCACATTTACTTATAGCTATCCATGTGTGTTTTCCTTTTCCCCTATCTTGGATTCCTTTCTCCTAACATAGAGAATAGCAAGTGACATTGACTTGATGTTTATTTATTACATTTTTATTTCAGGTGGTGAGACCAGGAATGAGAACAGGGAATTAGCTTCGAAACAGGTAATATCTACTGGAATCCAACCACATGGAGAAACAGCTGCCAAATGCAACGGGGATGTTATCGGGGGTCTTGAGCATGGAGAAGCTCGAGACCTTCTGGGCAGATTAGAGAGGCAGCGGGGAAATCCCACCCAAGAGAGACGACATAAATGTGATGAATGTGGGAAGAGCTTTGCTCAGAGTTCAGGCCTTGTTCGCCACTGGAGAATCCACACTGGGGAGAAACCCTATCAGTGTAATGTGTGTGGTAAAGCCTTCAGTTACAGGTCAGCCCTTCTTTCCCATCAGGATATCCACAACAAAGTAAAACGCTACCACTGTAAGGAGTGTGGTAAAGCCTTCAGTCAAAACACAGGCCTGATCCTGCACCAGAGAATCCATACTGGGGAGAAGCCGTATCAGTGCAATCAGTGTGGGAAGGCTTTCAGTCAGAGTGCGGGCCTTATTCTGCACCAGAGAATCCACAGTGGGGAGAGACCCTATGAATGTAATGAGTGTGGGAAAGCTTTCAGTCATAGCTCACACCTCATTGGACATCAGAGAATCCACACTGGGGAGAAGCCCTATGAGTGTGATGAGTGTGGGAAAACCTTCAGGCGAAGCTCACATCTTATTGGCCATCAGAGAAGCCACACTGGGGAGAAACCGTACAAATGCAATGAGTGTGGGAGGGCCTTCAGTCAGAAGTCAGGCCTTATTGAACATCAGAGAATCCACACTGGAGAAAGACCCTATAAATGTAAAGAATGTGGGAAAGCTTTCAATGGGAACACTGGCCTCATTCAGCATCTGAGAATTCACACAGGGGAGAAGCCCTATCAATGTAATGAGTGTGGGAAAGCCTTTATTCAGAGGTCGAGTCTCATTCGACATCAGAGAATCCACAGTGGAGAAAAACCTGAATCCATAGGAGTTTAGGAAGAAACTTCAGTCATAGTTTGGGCATTATTCAGCATTAGAGAAACCACATGCCAGTAAGAGGTCTTTCAGTGTGGTAAAAAGGCAGAAAGTTTGTCATCATTGTAACCTTACCTAGGGTCAGAATCAATAGTGGTGGCAAAGTTAGAATAGCTCTTCAGTAGTTTGGGCCCAGTGCCTTGATGCAGGTTGATTAGCTTGACATTCTTGCAAAGTATCTGATGGAGTGGAGCTCCCGATGGCCTAGTGCATCCTTTAGAAACTTAAAATAGCATTAGAGCAAGTTGCTTGTCGTGGCTCGAGGCACTTAATTTTGTTTTTTGGGTGAGTAGCTGTAGGTTTGAGAGAGGCTGCTCCTAGTTCCTCTGCTTTTTCCCATCTCTGTGATCTCCCATTTATTCCCCTGAAGGTGCACTTGTGCTCCTAATCTGATCTAAGAAGCTGCTTTAGAGTGCAGAGCAGCCTCTGTATAAGACTTATATTTGTATTTAGCTTTCTAAGATGCTAGTTCTAGGGAAATTTTTACAGACACTTAGTGTATTTATGCTTAAGTGCGCATTCTATTTTATTCCAATGTTCCTGCTAGTCAGTGGAAATCCATGTTCCCATGCAAACTCAGAATGCTATATTTTTAACAGCACTCCAGCATTTTTCTTCATATATCACCTTCACTGACTCCACTGAGTCATTGAGCATCCATACGTATCCTTCACAACCCCCAGTCCCAGTACCTGTGTCAGCAAAGGAAGTGGACGCATTAGTGATGGTTGTGGGATGTTGCAGAGAAAGAGGTGAGTGGAGACTCAGCCCAGTGGCTCTTGAGCTTCGATGGTTGTACCTTTTGGTGGCTTCTGGCTCTCCTTCCTACCTTCCCACTGTACACTGTGGTACAAGTAGGTGTTTACACTATCCTAGTTAGGGCATCACCTGGGAGAAAGAGGAGACAGAGGTGCTTGAGGAAGATAGTAAAATCCTTACAAAGAATGTACACTTGTCCCTTTAGGCCCATTACAGTACTGCTTTCTCAGGTTCCTATCAGTCTGCACAAACCCCCTGACCAGATGGTCTGTCACTCTTGTCATTACCCTGGATCCACCTCCTTAGATGGCCTCAGCACCTCACTCATCATTCTCCATCTGTTTCTTGCCATTTGTTTTATATATCCACAGTGACAATCTGTCAAATACTTCACCTTAAAATTCCTCATTCTTCTGAATTCTGGTGTACTCCATCTGTAATCCAGCAAAGGCACAATATTAAACTCATCATCATCAAGCACTGTATTTCATCTTTGAGGCTTTCACTATACCAAGGGATATTATGTTAAGTAATGAGGCTAGTTTAAAGTAACACACCAGAACTTAGGCATCCAAACGTGGATTGTCCTTTAAATTGAGCATTCTAGTTATTCCAGTAGTGCTGTTATTCCAATAGTGCTACCACTCCTCCACATATTTGGAACACTCCCCAAATTCCCATTTAATAAACCATACAAGGAAACTCTCTATTACTCTTGAGTCACATCTCATTTTCGACCATTTGATTACCCACTTACTCACCAGATTTGGAATTGAGTAACTTATGGCTATTTCCAAAATTGGCTTTCAAAATTGGAATTGATTCCATTAATACTATTCAGAAGAATATGACCTACATTCTGATGAAAACTCCAAGAGAAGTTACTCAACTTCACCCTGTGGCTATCCTCAACAGGGACCACACTCATTAATCACGTTATTTTATGATTGCTATTTTTAAAAATCAGTCATAAAATCGTACATCATAGAGGTCCACCTTTTGGATCATAAATTCCTTCCCTGTAACATCCTTTGTCTACCCACCCCCTCATGGTCCACCTTCACCACTAACATCATCAAGGTTATTACACCTATTTCATTGAGCCATTGGTACCTACTTGTCATTTGTCGTCCTGGTTTCCTTGGTTAACTTTTTCAAAACAGTGCTTTCCATTATGCTTTATTTTATCGTCCCTTCTCTCTTTTCTTTGTGTTTTGCGGGGGGTTTTTGCCTATAGATTACCATTCCTAATTCCCTTGTAGTTGAAATTTCAAGAAACCAGAAACTAATATACCTGGTTGTCTCTAGATCCATGCTCTCTGTTTAAGTTGTGCCTTACCATAACTCTGTGCAAGATACTAATTCTGCCTGAGGCCAGTGCTGCCTATGTACAGATATTACATAGGATGAGTACATTGTCAGGAGGAGAAAATGTGTGTATGCATGTGCTTGTACACACACACACACCCCTCTCATATAGCGTAGAAGAACGTTTGCCTTCTATTTCATTGAAAGCTCTTAGCAGAGCAACATACTGAAATAACTATAGATGTACCAGTTAACATCTCTTTACTCAGAGTAATGTGTAGCCAGCTTACTTAAATCTCAGAATTACTATGCATCTGGCAGAAATTCAGAGAAAAGAAAATATAACCAGAAAGATTAATGTTATATTGGGATGAATGTGAGAAAAGACACGACTTGAAAAAACTATCAAGGTTGATTCATCACACCTGTAGAAATAACCAAGTAGTATGAGACAGTAGAAAAAGGCTGTTGTTTCTTTGGGGCATACGTAGAAGTCCATTCTTGTTCTCCACTTCTTACTCATAGCATTAGAATATTGTTGGTCAGTCTATAGGACCTTATTTTGAGCTCCTAACTGTGAGGGACATGCACTAAGTTCCTTTATCCTGCAGATTCTCTTTTTATGCTATTAATCTGAAATGCACTGTTCACCAGTACTTTCTTCTCGCATCCTCAGCTTCTCATTATAGGACCTGATATGATGAAGTGGTTCTTCTGTAACTCTGCTGCCATCCAACATAGTCCTAGGAGAGAGGCATCTTAGGTTTCAAAGATTTTCTCGGTTGAGCAAGGTGACAATGCTAGAATGTATTGGTTGATTCCCGTATGGAACACTTCGCTTTGCACTTGGTTCTAAGTCTCTAGACAATAATAGCTGACATTTATTGAGCACTTACTATGTGCCAAACCATGTTAAGCATTTCTCATGCTTATGATAGATATAATTATTATATTCCCTGTTTTATAGATGAGATGAGGCTTAAACAGTTGAATGAGTTGCCCAACATCACATAGCTGGTAAGTGATAGAGCTGGGATTCTAACCTGTACAGTCTGATTCTCGAGCCTGTGCTCCTGACCACCGTGCTACCATATCTCTAATGGACACCCTAACGCTGGTCAGCCATTTAAAAATTATGTATCCCTGGTCATAGGAGGTATAGGGGAAGGGAATGTGCAGTATAGTTGTAAGTCCATTACAATTACTGGAAAATTGGTTGAAAAATGCCATTTTGGTTTGTAATTATATCATCTTTAAGTGTTGATACTTTTGATGCTTTGTAGTACTAGAAAGCTAAATTGTGCAAGTAAAACATGTTTAAAAGGGTAACTGGGAGGATGAAGCAATAATAACTTACAGTTTCAAATACATTTCTCTCTAAACTGCCCCAGGGAAAGTAGAATGATGGAGGGAAATGAGATATCCGTGTACAAGGCCAGGCAGATGGACAGTTAGGATGACAATAGTATCTTCATCTACAACATAAAATGTAGAAATCCTTCAACTTCACTGCCCATTTCCAACAACCATTTTATTTTTCTTCTATCAGTCATGATTTTTCAAACATGTCATCCATTGTTCAACCCCGTTTCCTCATTCATCTGTTTTTAAAACTTCTCTTTACTAGTTTTTGTACTCAGTATTCCACTGAAATGTTTTCATAATCACTGGTGGATAAATATTAATACCTTTTCTGGAGCTCTTATCCTTCTTGGTCTATATTTCATACTGTTGAAGTTCCCCTGCATCTCAGGAATTCTCTTCTCTGGCTTGTGGGATCCTTTTTGGTCATATTTCTCCAATTTCTAGCTTTTATTTATTGGTCTTTTTTCTCCTTCTCTCTACTGAAAATAATCCCCATGTCTTAATTTTATTCACTACTTCTATACTCATTCTTAGTTATCTATTTTGATTGTTTGCACTTACCTCCTATATTTCAGTAACTTAATATTTCCTACCTTGTGGGTCATCTCTTAACTTGTGGACTTTTCCACAGGTCCCTACACAATTTGGTATTTGTAAACAGAACTCATCTCTCTTGTCCCCAAGCTCCCATTTTCCTTTTAAATAAGCATCGTTACTTAACTTCTTTACCCTGAATAGACTCACTACTCTTCATATTTCTTATCCTAGTCTTGGGTAAGTCTTTTTTTGCTCTCCACTCTCCAAATCCAAAATCTTGCTAAGTCATTCAAATTTTTAGTCAGTTTTCTCTTTGAGGTTGGATCTTTTACATTACTGCCATCCTCTCGTAGCCCTCTGCAGCTCTGTATCATCTGAGGCCCAGGTTATTGTAATTCTTTCTTACCAGTTTCCTTGCTCTCAAGATCCTCATTTTGTATGCTTCCAAGATGGTCCTCCTCAAAATCCATTTTCGTTAGGTCTTTTTCACTCAAGAACACCTAGCACATAATTTCCTATGAGAGCAGTGGTGTTCAGTGTTCTTCATTACCTTGCCCTCCATGCTTAATCTGCCTCAGCCCCATTATTCTCCAGCATATTCACCTTGATTTGTCACGTTCAAACTTCCTGTGGCCTTCCACTCTTGTCTTATAAACCCTGCCTCTGTGCCTTTCTCATGCTATTCCTTTTGCTTAGATTGCTCTTTGGCCCCAGCTCAGTTGATCACTCCCTTCAAAGCCTTGCTTCCTTTATATCTTCTGAGTGAGCTCTCCCTGACTGACTTCACCTCATACTGAGACCTCCCTTATTCCGTGCTGCCTCAGCACTTATCCTTTGAGTTTATATTGTGGTCCATGCACTTACTAATATGTTGCTTTGTAATTATTTTCTAGCACTCTGTATTGTGGTTTCACCTTTGTATTTATTTCCAAATTAAATTGTAAGCTCCTTGAGGGCAGGAATAATAACTTTGACATTTGTATCTCTGCACCCCCTAGTGCCTAGAACAGTGCTGAGCACACAGTAGGCGTTTAATAAATGCTTGTCGAATTATTGTGTGGATTATTTATGGTGTTACCTAAAGAAATTTTTAAGCCGTTTTCAAGGATGTACTTTTCTTACCACTTTGTGTGCAGATGTATTTCCGTAGTACATCAGTAACTGCCTATACCTAAGACTAAGACCAAAAAATCCAACTTTAGGAGATTATGTGTGAAAGCTGAAATACGAAGCTCTCCATTTGTTTGCCCAGACTTATTTATTGGTTAAAAAAGAAAGAAAATAGGAAACTCTAAAGATTACTGTGTTAAAGTTATCATTGCAAAAGTGCTTGAGGATAGGGTTTTGTATCTGAAGTTAGACCAGTGGTTCTCAACTGGAGAAATCTGGCAATGTCTGGAGACATTTTTGGTTGTACCATCAGTGGATGGCTGGGATGCTACTGTCATTTAGTGGATAGAGGCTAAGGATGCTGCTAAAAACTGCACACACAGGACAGCCCCCACAACAAAAAAATTGTCTGGCTCCATATGTTTAATAGTGCTGAGGTTGAGGAACCCTGGTCTGGATATCTAAGAAAAAGAATAGAGATCAAATATTAACATTACAATTACAAAAATTAGCTATGCCAAGCTTTAAGAGAATCTTAAGTGTGTATATATTTTGTAGTTTATAAGATTATTTAAAAAAAGCTTTAATGTTTGGAGTTCACAGCAACATACATGTTGGGGTGATGGTAAACAATAAAATTGCTGATGATGATGTTCTAAGGTTGCTTTCAGTATCAGATCTGCCTCAATCCTTATACCAAGTGGAAGGTGTCAGAGGAGTAAAGTCTAGTTTTAGTCTTCCACATCTTGGTGCATTATATAAAATCAAAGATAAAACACTGGGGGCTATCTCTTTAGCAGGGGGCCTGTAAATCATCAAAGATTTACCTTTGGGGACAAGACATAACCCTCAACAGTCCCTTGGCTTTTGTATCTGAAGTTAGACCAGTGGTTCTCAACTGGAGAAATCTGGCAATGTCTGGAAAATCAGCCACTGAACAGGATTAATTACCAACTCTCCAAGGAAACCACAAGCCAGAATGTTGTCAGAGTTTGTCAAGTAAAACACATTCCCACTTAGCAAGTTTTTAACAGACTGTTAATCCTACTTAGGAAGGCAGATATGTAGGGGGAGATGTGATTTCCTAAATTAAATGGCTTAAAAGAAGACCTTTCAAAAATATGTCTCCTTTTGTAGCTCTATGGTACTTCCTTCAACAAGTTTAAAAAGGATCAATCCCAGAGTTAGAAAATCAGTTCAATGTGTAACACACCAAAGAAGTAACTACATTGCTCTGTTGTGTTTAAGTATTCATAGTCTGTAGAATGCTAGGTTGGGAAGTGACTTTTGAGATCATTTTCCAACCTGTTCTCTAAATAGAGGTCCAGAGAGTCCACCCATTGCACTGGGTCACCCATTAAGTTAGTGGTACAGGTGGAAAGAGAATCCAGGTTTTCTGAGACTCTGCCCATTTCTTTTTTGGCTGGGTATGCCCTCAAGTCTGAACCTTGTTATTGTATGTTCTTAATTTATACTCTGCCACGGGATGGAGTCATACTTAGTGCCTCTACCTGTAATGTTTCATTTTAAGAATTACTCCTTTTATCAGCTTGTATGTCCGAACCAGTATACTGTCATCCTGCAAAAACAGAAACCAGTTTAAGAAGCAAAGTGTTTATCAAGGAACAAAGAATTGAGATTTCAGGAGCACAGATTCAGGTAGAAACCCAAATAGAGTCCAGTCCTGCTAGGGAGGACACTCAAAGTCCGGGGTGGTAAAGCATTTTAATTGGAGCTGGAGGCAGACAGCTAATCTTGGGTAAAAATTGAATTTTGATTGTATCTTCAAAAAGTTCACAATCAGTCTTTGTGATCAGGATGTCTGTTCTCCTGCTGACCTCTCAAACAATTGCTTGTAAAACAATTGTAGTTTTGGCCCAGTCCAAGGTTCAAGACAGCAAAGCAGTTTCTCCAGAGAGGCCAGCTCCATTTTCAAATAGCTCCACTGAAATCAATTTTGACAATACTGACTGGTATCTTGAGTTAAATTCTTTCATAAATGAGTAGTTTGAGGGATTTTTGCAGTATCACAGTAATGTTTTGAAAGCCCTGCTTTCATGGGCCTGGTCCCTAATCCTCACGAAAGCAGAGAATATGCAGCATTGGCTTTCAGATCACTAATAGTGAAGACCAGGGCTCTTGCGGTCCCGCCTGCTGGTTTTAGGGGTCCTGTAGGGCCCACATTGGAGATGTTGCCTTTTCCCATAAGCAGTGTCTTTAAATTCCAAGATTCAAGGGTGGTCCTACCCTGGGTAAAATCAGGAAGCAAAAATCACTTTCGGTGAAGGGTGAGGTAGGAAAGCCAAGTCTTGCGGATGGGCCTGGGGTAGAGGCGGTCCCAGAAGGATCGACCAGGACCTGGGCCTGAGCTCGAGACAGCCAGCCGGGAGCGAAACCAGGCCCCGCCTGGAGATTTCCGGGCTCCTGGGCCCGCCCCGGAAGTGCTGAGAGGGACTTCCGCCCCGTAGGGAGCGGAAGGAGCTGATTGCTGTTCTCGGTCTAGGGCCGACTGCTCTGCGTTTGGGCGGTGGCGCGGTGGGCGTTGTTCAGCTGCAACCTCTCAGATCCTCTCTCGCGAGGCAGGCCCGGGTGGAGTGCTGACGGGAAGCTAGTGAGGCTGCCCATCTTGGGACCGTGAGGATTATGGCTAAATGCAACATTCCTAGGAAGGGTATTTCACGCCATTCAGTGCTGCTGGAGTCCACATTTGGGACTGCTTCCCTCTCGGGATTATAACTTTGGTCTTTACGGTCTTCAGAGTTTTGAGGCCTGACAACAACGTGGACCCCTGATATATTTGGTATCACTGCGCATCAGACCCTCAGTTCTCCTTTCCAAACAAAAAGAAGAAACTGCAAATGACTGGAAATTGTTAGGGGCTCTAAGTTTAAGAGAGACTTCCTCTTCCAATTCTTCTTGTGCCCATTACATTACCTTTTGATTGCAGAATACACCTCTTTATTTCAGCTTGGCAATAATTTATTGCTCTTCCCCTTTAGCAGTCACTTTTCCATCCACGCCAGGGCAGAACCACTTTCCAGCAACGGTGATGCCGTTCTCTACTGACGACCGTGTCCAGGCCCTTGGTCAGTAATGCACAGAAGCACTGGCGGGGAGATTCCTGTGGCGCAGGGCCACACCTGCCATCCCAGTCTGTGATCTGACAGCCCTTCTTAGCAAATTAGCCCTTTATTTGATATTGCTCTTTTTTCTGCCGTAACCCTCAGTAATTAGCGTAACAACTATGGCAGTCTTTGCTTTTTCTTTGAGTAAAATAATTTCTTTTACAGAAGAAATGTTCTCGAAGAAGAGGCCCTCAAGAGGAATCTTACTGCATTTGGAAAGCTGCACGGCTGCATTTTAGAGGATCTGGTTTTGCTGGTTCCAAGGATTCTGTTAGCAGAAAACTCGCTCTGAGCTGGCTCCAGCAGCTCGGTTGACAATGGCTGAGGTCAATTCCCTATCATTCTTCCTGAGGAGCGCTAGGTCTGGGAGTGGGAGCAGCGTGCGGTGGGGGGTAGGGAGTTGTTGGGAAAGTGGCTACCTGGACGACCCGAAGAGTGAGTTGGATGAACCCAGATAGCAGGAAGGGAAGAGAGAGGTATTTTTCAAGTCATCTTAAAGCTTTTAGTCTCTTAGGGATTCTTCTCTTCTGTTCTCTTGTTTAGGCATTTAAGTCTAACGGGCTTTTGTCTAAGGGCTTTAAAATGGAGCCAGGAAGCTATTAAGGAAATGGGTCTTATAGACGTCCTCACGGAGCAGAACATGAACTTTTTAACAGAGTTAACACTGCAAGAAACCTGCGGTTGGTCACAGTGACGAACTTTTGCCTCCCTCTACCTAGCCTTAGCAATCAATTATGTTTTGCCAAGATTAGCTTTCTGCCGCCAACCCCAATTAATATTGTTTGTAATGCAAACCTCCCTCTTTTGCCTTTAAAAGCCTCTGCCTCTTACTCCCTAGCGGGACATTATTTGAGTTGTTACCCGGATCTGTGTACCTTGAACTGCAATTCTTTGATCCCAAAATAAACGCCTCTCTGCCTCTCATTTTTAGCTCTTTATTTTTAGGTTAAAAAACTTAATTTCTCTGTCCCTCCATTTCCTCATCTGTGAGGATGATAAAAGCACCTGCGTAGAGATGTTATCAAGATTACATGAACAGTACTTGATACATAAGAAGTCCTACCTAGATTATTTGTTGTAATTAATTCTTCCTCTCCTTATTTCCCTGGGACTGGCCTGCTCTGCTGATTTATTTGTTTATATGGTGATTTATTCACAATTTCATGTATTTAATTTTCCAGATTCCAGCTCTTGCATGCAGTTAAGAAGTAATCTAGCAAGAAATGCCAGCTCTGGGAGCAGGAGAATCACTGTCTCTCTAGCTCCTACTCCGTAATACACCACTGAAATATCAATTATAGGGATCCTTCCCCCTAAAGAAGAGTTGTAAGTGTTAAAATTGACATTCTGTGGTCTTCTGAAGGTTCTAGAAGTAAGAGGCCTGAGGAGACCCTTTTTTTTAAATCTTCTATTTAACGGAATCAGAATAAGTGTATTGTTGTGAATGCTTAGCAGAATCTGATTCAAAGTGAGGATGGAACAAGAGGGAAGCCAGCTCAGCTCTGCCGTTTCCACAATGTTATTGTTTAGGAGGTCCATCTTTGCTGCCTAGTTGTCTCAGATATAAGTTGTAAATATGTTTTCCATTTTTTATTTGTCTTTGACTTTGCTTAAGGTGGTTTTGTTTGTTTACTGTGCAGGAAATTTGATTCTTTGCATAGAGATTAGATTTATCAGTCTTTTCATTTATGGCCTCTGGATTTTGGCTCATAATTAGAAAGGCCTTCCTGAGGTTATAACCTTCTGAGGTTATAAAACACTTCTCCCAGGTTTTCCTCTGGTACTTTTATAGTTTCATTTGTAACATTTATAATTTTGATTTATTTGGAATATTTACCCATGCATAGAGTGAGGTAGGAATCCAATTTAAGATTTTCCAGATGATTACCCAGTTCTCTTCCTACATTTATTGAAAAGTCTACTCATCTTTTTCTTACTGATTTGCCACCTTTGTTATATGCTAAATTTCTGCCTCTGATTGCATCTATTTCTGGACTTTCTATTCTGTACATTTGTCTATCTCACTCATCAGTACTACACTGTTTAATTATTGAGGCTTTATAATATGTCTAAAATCCTTTAGGACAATTGCCCCTTCATTGCCCTTCTTTTTCAGAGTTTTCCCAGGAAGTCTTGCTTGTTTATTTTTCTATGTGAAGTTTAAAATCTACTTATAAAAAAGTTAGTATTTTTATCGGAATAGTGTTAAATTTACAAATTAATTTAGGGATTAGTTTCTGAGTGCTAAGCCCCAAGGAGCCATATGGTGGTTCATCTAGGAGGCAAGTGGAAGGAGTTGGGACTGTGACAGATGTAGGTTCAAATTTCATCTGTGCTGTTTTATTAGTTCTCTGACCTTGTAAAATTTATCTGCTTCTCAGTTTTCTTATATATGAGAGGAGGACTATAATGTCTACTTTGCAGGATTAAAGGAGATAAAAAGTATACAATGTCTTCTTCGGAGTGAATAGAATCCTTTCCTCTCCTGCTCCTTTCAGGGCATCAACTCTCGAACCACCGAGAAGGAAGCCTCCGCGATCCTAGAGCGGCCCCCAGGTGCCCAGGGGCGGGGTTCCGCGGAAGGCGACCTCTCCAGGCCAGTGGTGGCCTGAGTCGGTCGTCAGGTTGTGTAACTGCACATCTCCAGGTGAGTCTTCTGTTATCCTACCTCTCTGGTTTTGAGTGACCTCTGGGGCGAGCACCGCAGAGGAGGGGGAACTACCTGCTGCGCCATGTCGCCTCAAGCCTGTCCCCCGACCCTGCCCTCTGACCCCTGTGCCTCCCCTCACCCCGCCCCTCTTTTCACGCTCCTCACTTTCTTCTTTTACTGTCTTTTCCTTGCCTTCTACCCCTGCCTCTTCTGCTCCTTCCCCTCTTGCCTCCCCTCCCTTGCCGCACTGCCAAGGCCGACTCCCCAGAGGCCCTGGGAGCAAGGATGGCGGGGGCGCAGGGGCTCTGCGGCCAGAGCCCTACCAAGCCCGGATCTTGGGCTGAGGCCCGCAGTCCCCAGCAGCGTCTTCGGGGCTCGGAGGAGACATAATCACAGTGACCTGCCTGCCTGTTCTGACAGGGCCGATTTCCAGAGGCGGGGAAGGAGAGTAGGGGAAAGGAGGAGACCCTGTTTTCTCTTGGCCCTGTGTCCTCAACTCTCCTTTGTGCTCTATTATGACCTTGGTAGCTGAGGGACACGCAATTTTATCTAGATGTTCTTGAAATAGTTTCATTGTGCCTCAAAGAAAAGATCAGCTTAGCTGAATACTATGCTCGGGAAAGCTCCTTTCTTTTGATATCTGTATTGCATTTTTCCACCCCCACCCAGCTTTTTTCTTCTGTTTAAAAGATAAGAGCAATCGTTTCTTTCTTCTTGATAGCTTTTCTTTGAAGTTAAAAAGTTAAAGGTTTCTGATGACAGCTCACAAAAGTACTTTATGTGTACCTGTAGCCTTAAAATAATTTATTCAGAAAAAAATAAATATTTATCCTTTGTAGTTGCTTGAAGTCAATATCAGCAGTTTGGGGCTCTGAGGGGAATGTATTATGGGAAAAGAAGGAACATTGAAGCAGGAGTGGGAAAGGCTAATTCTAGTGTGAGCAAGCTGCAGATCAAGAAGGATTTGGGTAGGACTAGGGGTTCCCCATGTTTTGCTAAGGGCAGAGCAGCTTACACCACGTGCTTCCATGGTAACCGTGTTTCTGGACTCTGGGCAAAGGTTCATGTACATGTGACCTGTGCACTGAGTGAGCCTTTTTCAGTGTTGCTAAGGAGCTACTCTTCAGAGAAACTTGACAGAAGAGCATGGCTTAGAAATAGTACAGCTCCTAAGCCGTGGAGGATATAGTGTCTGTGACAACAAACCTGTGACCGATTTCTGGGGAATCCCTTCCTCCCCTCACAAATCAGAGGCTTAAGAAATACATGTTCATATAAAGAAATATTGGAAAGACACAAGAAACTAATAAAAGTGATTACCTATGGAGGTGGCAAACTGAGGGGGATCAGGGTGGAAACAAGACTTCTCTACATGTATCTTTTTAGATGATTTTGACTTTTGAATTGTATTTTACCTATTCAAAAATAGAGACAAATTTTTAAATAAAATGTTTAGAATAGTTTCTGGACTCTGGGCATTTTAGATTCACAGAAAAAATGTGAAGATAGTACGAAGAGTTCCTATATACCCCACACCCAGTTTCCCGTATTATTAGTATCTTACATTAGTATAGTACATTTATCACAACTCTGGAATTACTTTTGACTATTATTATTAAAGTCTACTTCATTCACATTTTCTTAGTTTTTATCTAATGTCCTTTTTCTATTTCAGGATCCCATCCAAGATACCATATTAAATTGTCATGTCTCCGTAGGTTCCTCTTGGCTGTGACAGTTTCTCAGGCTTTCCTGGTTTTTGATGACCTTTACAGTTTTTAGGAGTACTTGTCAGGTGTTTTGTAGAATGTCACTCATTTGCAGTTTGACTGATCTTTTTCTCATTATGATACTGAGGTTATAGGTTAAGTGGAGGAAGACCACAGAGGTGAAGTGCCATTCTCATTTCCTCGTATCAAGGGTGCATATTGTCAACTTGACTTATCACTATTGAGACCTAAAACAATTTATAAGATGGGAAAAAGCAGAGAGGGGATAATTTGTGTAATTTGAGTTTAGAGCAAAAGTTTTATCAAGTCTGGATAAAATTGGATTTGTTCCCAAGGAATATGAGAGTGGCAGCAATCAACCAAGTTCTCCACATGTTGGTTTGAACTATAAAGATGAAAGGGGCTGGTGGAGCCCCTTTCTTTGGAGTTAAAGGGTCTGTTCTATCACAGTTCCAGAGAAGACAAAGCATCGCTGTTGCTAAGATACTGTCTATCATAGCAACAGCTGCTGCAGTAATAGTAATGGTAGCAATAGGCAGAGCTTCTGTTATTCCCATGTCTCTCTTCCAACCCGCATATTGTGGACTCTTGTAAGTGGTAAAACACACCTGTCAAAGATGTTATTGTCATTTTTCCAAACTTACTCGTTATCAGTTGAATTTCTGATTCTTTCTGCCTTCTCTATTCCTTTACTCCTTCATCTGCTCTGCTGTCTGCAAATCTCTTCAATTCCTGTCTTGTTTCCTAATTTAATTAAATATGATAAAAAATATTTTTAAGTAGGAACTATATATTATTTTAAATTCACTTATATCCCAGACTCTGTGCTTTATAAAGAGTAGATTTAAATAGTCATTTGAGTCAGGTGTTCATTCCAGTAGTTCTGTGATGTTACTATGTTGTGGTACAGACTGAATAAAAACATTTGATCTGGCTGCCATATGATTGGTGTGCCCTGGGGTTGTCAAACATATTCAAGAGTCCTACTTAAGTCTGTTTTCAAAATATATTGCTTTAGCAGCAGGAAAGATTTAGATTTGAAAGGTCTGTTTATTATTTCAGGCATCAAGGCCAGAGGTATGAACAAGGTATTGATTCTGAAGGGAAGATTTTTGTAAGAATGGACCCACACCAGAAGGTCCCCAGCATATATAATGGGGATACTTTAGGGGAGATTAATGGAGAGATTCCTGAGTATGAAAAAGTCCCTCTGTATGAAGACCAATTAGAAAGGCACGAGGACGGGCCCACAGAGGAAAGACGGTATAAATGCAGTGATTGTGGAAAGAAGTTTGCCCAGAGCTCAGGCCTTGTTCGTCATCGGAGAATCCACACTGGAGAGAAACCCTATGAGTGTGATCACTGTGGAAAAGCCTTCAGTGTGCGCTCAACCCTCACAGTGCATGAAAGAATCCACACTGGTGAGAAACCCTATACTTGTAACGAGTGTAGGAAAGCCTTCAGTGTGAGGGCACACCTGATTATACATCAGAGAATCCACAATGGAGAGAAACCCTACGAATGTATTGAATGTGGCAAAGCATTTAGTGTGAGCTCAGACCTTATCAAACATCAGAGAATCCACTCTGGTGAGAGACCTTATGAGTGTAATGAGTGTGGAAAAGCTTTCAGTGTGAGCTCAGCACTCATCAAACATCAAAGAATCCACACAGGAGAGAAGCCGTATGAGTGTAAGGAGTGTGGAAAGGCCTTCTATGTGAACTCAGCCCTTATAAATCATCAGAGGATTCACTCTGGAGAAAGGCCCTATGAGTGTGGACAATGCAGGAAGGCATTCAGCCAGATCTCAACCCTTATTCATCACCAGAGAATCCATACTGGAGAGAAACCCTACGAGTGTGACGAGTGTGGGAAAGCTTTCCGTGGGAGCTCTAATCTTGCCAAACACCAGAAAATACATACCAAAGGGAAGTGTCAAAAGTGATTTATGTGGTGAAGATATTCAAAGGACTTTTTTTGTATCAGAAGTTACCACCAAAAGAAGGGTATGGTTAAAGTTAATGTTTTAATTGACGCTTGGTCCCTTGAAATATTAAAGAAGTGAGAAGTCAGTGAAAAATGACTCCATCATAATAATTACCAACTAAAGCTCTAAAATCACATCTACTTCTGAGAATGCAGTTTACAACTCATAAGGTAAAGCCATTTAAAAACCATATGCCATAATGTAGTTTGTTTTGGTTTAGTAAGAGCAAACTTCAGTATTTCAAGCATGGTTTTTATTTTTATGTATGAACCTGTTATTGTTATTGTTGTTGCTACCAGTATTACAAGTGAGACATTAAATTTTGAAATTGGAAGTAATGTTGGTGAGACAGGGACAACATATCCTCATTGAATCTGGACATACTAACCTATTGGTTTTCCTTTCTTTGCCTTTGATATCCCATTATGCTCTCAGGGTTGTCTAGCTGGGTTAGTGACCTCCTGGCAGAAGGTAGACTATCTCTTTTTAGGTAGCAATCCCAGTAGGTTGTTCTTCAAGATTATTCTTGCTTAGTTAACAAAGCCCTAGCCTTTTGACTTACTGATCCAATAAACCCTGACCTTAACTGAGCTTCCTGAACCAAAACAAAATAACGAAAAACCTCTTAGAGTCAGGTCCTCCTACCCTTTGCATTTAGTGTTTCTCAGAGTGTAATGTGGCATATGCAAAGAAAGACTGAGACGTATGAGAATAGGACAAGCTTAGGGAACTACTGTTGAGTTGCAGTTGGCGTTGGTTTTAGGATGACTTTCAAGGACCTGAGTGACTGTGTGAAACTTGATAACTGATATCAATCAGGAGAGCTCAGATTCGGGAGGTGGTAGAAAGTTGAGTTCAATTTGGAAAATGTCTTTCCTATGTTGGTGGAAATCCCAGGAGAACTATTCACCAGACTATACCCTAACTTCCTAGCCCGAATCCCTAGGCCTAAAACACAAACCCTGTATATGTACATATGAAACTCAGGAAAAAGATTTAGACTTTAAAATTACTTTTTTATTATTTTACTATATTAATAGGGATTTCTCACTCCTGGGTAACAGGCCTGAAATTCTTTTGATCCTTGAAACTTAATCTTGTGAGGGTCAAGACGAACACCAAATTGATAGAAATTGCAGATTGCTTTGGTCCATGCTGTGGACAGGTAGAAGGGAATAGTCTCTGAGAAGGTAAAATAGTGTTCACTCCTCAGAGTAGGACTCTATTGCAAAGAGATGCACAGTTTCCATGGATTCTCATCAGCAAATCAGGCAAGTCAGCTGCAAGACACACGGGATTCCATGAAGCTCTGAGCCCACTTGTGCCATCAAGCACTGAGGTCACAGATGCATGTGAAAGAGCACATTATGAAGTCTCTGGTACTGAAGTAGTGCTTACCACCCTGCGCGAGTAACTCTAGGCCTGGACATGGGGGCTGAAGGCAGAGAAGGACATGGTTCTGGAGCTCAAACTGTGTGGATAGAACCTCACTTAGGGCATGGGGCATATTGGAGAAACTAAGGCACATACTTAGAGGCAGAAGTGAAGGGCCTCAGCAAAGCACCAGGCAGTTGTCTTTACTATACTGGGTTGAAAGTGTGAATTTCTTTGCCCTGCTTCTTCCTGCGTTTGGCAATTGAAGGAGACTGTGGTTTCTCCTTACTCTGCCCTGGAGAGAGTTCCCTGTCATCCTGTGTCTTTGTTGTTATCACCAGTGTTTTCAGTTTTTACTTCTTTGGCCTCAGCTGTCTTGGTTTTTTCTTAGGATGGAGGTTTGCAAACAGAGTCTTCTGGGTGGAGAACACCCTTCTGGGATCAGCACTGAAGAGATGCCATATGCCACCCCAAACCAGCACAGTTGAATCTTAAGCAGTAACTGGTGAGTATTCTGAAGACTTTGAAGGAGCAGATGGTCTGGCAAAAGAAGTCCCTTTTACTGAAGAATTTAGTGTTATAAGATCAGGATACATGTAACATGTTATTCCTTGTGAGCTCAAATTAAGGTGTTAATGATTATCTGTTTTAGGCTGGATCTTGTGCCTGATGTTAGGAATACAAAGATAAAGGAAAAAAGCACTCTGCTGTACAGGGGCTTACAGTCTATTTGGCGACAGGGAGAAGGGAGTAGAAAGAAAACAACAATTACAGTGATAAAGCCACTGGGTTTGCACAAAGTGCTTTGCACTCAAGGTGTAATAACTACTCACAAGAGTGTTGGAAAGCCTTTGGAGAAGGATGAAATCCTGGAGAAAGAATGAGTTCTGCTGCCATATGAAAAAGAATGAAGGAAGGTACAGTGGGAATAGTATGTTAAAAAGCACAGTGCATCTGGGGGGAAAAGAAGGAAGTTTTCACTGACTGTTTATTGAATGCATTATGGAAGTAGTGACAGATGAAACAGAGAGAGCCAGGGGCCAGACCATGAAATGCCTGGATTTCTATTCTAGGAAGTATGAAACATCTTCTCTAGGCTAATGTTTTTCAACCACTTTATGCACTAGGAAATGCATTTCACATTGTAACTCAGTATACCATTGTTGGGAGAGACAGTCCTCCTTGGACCAGTTGCACTCCTACACATCTTGCTGGGTGTGCCAGCACTGCAAGGCCCTGGCCACTTTCTTACCCAGGCCACTTCTTAGTGTTGTTTATGCACCTGGTGTCCTTGAGAGATGAGGTAACATCTCTTGAACAAAGAGTAGGCTAGCTTCCTGTGTGCTTACTGGTGGTTTGGTGCTCTTTATGGAAAGTTGCTATTTGATTCTTATACATGTTGCAGGAATTATGTACATGTTCTCAATATGAGCTCTTCACACAGAGAATGCAAATATCCTCTCCAACTCTATGGCTTGCCTTTTTATTCTCTTAATGGTGTCTTTTGATGAGCATTAATTTTTAAGTTTAATATAGTCCAGTTTGTTAATCTTTTTCTTTCATGTGTGTTTTTGTTTTGTTTTGTTTGTCTTTGAAGATTTCTTTCTCTGCCTTAAGATCATGAAGATACTTTTTTCTTTGAGGAACATTAGCCCTGAGCTAACATCTGCTGCCAATCCTCCTCTTTTTGCTGGGGAAGACTGACCCTGAGCTAACATCCGTGCCCATCTTCCTCTACTTTATATGTGGGACGCCTGCCACAGCATGGCTTGCCAAGTGATGCCGTGTCCGCACCCGGGATCTGAACTGGCGAACCCCAGGCTCCCAAAGCAAAACATGCGCACTTAACCGCTGCACCACGAGGCCAGCCCCCAAATACTTTCTGTTTGGTCTTAAAAAGTTCTGTAATTTTGCTTTTCCATTTATATCTATAATGCATTTGAAATTGGTTTTTGTGCCTTTTCCCATGTGGATATCCAGTTTATCCTACATCATTTGTAGGTAAGACTCTCTTTCGCCACTGTTCTGCAATGCTAATTTGTCGTATATTAATTGTCCACATGTGCATAGATTTGTTTCTAGTTTCTCTATTATGTTCCATTGGTTTATTTGGCTATCCCTGCATCAGTACCACATTTTCCTAATTATTGTACCTTTACATTATGTTTAGATAGCCAGTGGAACAAATCATCCTACCTGAGGAGTCCAGCTCTAAATTTCTGTGTGTGATTTTTCAGACCTGACCACAGGTAATTGCAGAGGCTTTATCCCTCATGGGGGAAAGCTAGCCTCCCGCACTAGACCTGAGGCACAGCCAAAGCATGCAGTCTCTGAAGGGAGTTGCAGTCAAGGACTCAGACTGCCTGGCCAGTTATACTCTCAGGCATATCTGCATTCCTAGCCCAGGCACCTCCATTTGGAGGCCTGTTTATTAGGGGCCTTGCCCAAGCAACTCTGCCAAGACCCCCTTATTGGTGTGGGAGAACCTTGAAGACAGTTTTCTCTACTCTAACTTAGTACTCAGTACTTTTCCACTCTTAGCCTTTTCCCCTCTTCCTCCCCCTGCCTCCTGGGTCCATTAAATGACTGCAGCCTTTTGTGTGCTGCTCACTTGGCAATGCAACAGTCCCCACATTTGTGCTGATTCACTTGACCCTCGCCTGGCATGTTCCATGGATAAGAATGGAACACAGCAGGAGCCAGCACTTTCTCCTGTTGAGCTTCTTGATAAGGCTATTGCAGTAAATGTTTAAAGACTTCTCGTCAAGCCACACTGTGGCAGAATTCCACATAAAATAGAGGAAGATTGGCACAGATGGTAGCTCAGTGGCAGTCTTCCTCAAGCAAAAAGAGAAAGATTGGCAACAGATGTTAGCTCAGGGCCAATCTTCCTCTCAGAAAAATAAAAATTTTTTTAAAAGACTTGGCTGTTACTCTCATTTTTGCCTATGTTAACTGACCACTGCAACACCTGGCAGCTCAACTCTCTCCAGCTCAGCTTAGCTCTTGATACCATCTTATCCTACTTCACAAGTGTCTTGGATGTTCTTGACCCTTTGCATTTACGTATAAATTTTAGAATCAGCTATCCACTCTCTCCCCAAAAAATCTGTTGGGATTTTGATTGGGACTGTATTGAATCTATAGACTAATCTCGGGAGACTCAATATATATACATGAGTCTTCCAATCCATGAACATTTCTTTAGGGTCTTAGTTTTTCCCAATAATATTTTATTGTGTTTTTTTTTGCAGAGGCCTTGAAGACCTTTGTTAGATTTATTCCTAGACATTTGATACTTTTTCCCTGCAATTGTTAGTGGCATCATTTTTTTTTCAATTCCTCTTTCTGTTAACAGAGACTTTCAATTGATTTTTATATATTGAGTTTTTATCCAGCATTCTAATAATTTTATATGTGGATTCTTTTGGTTTTTATACATAACATTTGCAAATAATGTTTTATTTCTTACTTTCCAATCCTTACGTCTTTTTTTTTTTCTTGCCTTATTTTACTAGATGACCTCCAGTGTCATAATAAAAAGAAGTGATGGTAGCTGGAATATTTGTCTGGAAGAAATGCTCTTACCTCAGCTGTAGGTTCCCCTCTCCACTGACCCATCTTGAGATGAGCATTCTCCCATATCTCCAATGTTTTTCAGACTTAGAGATTCCAACTCTATGCTGACCATTTACTTCTCGGTGTGTACTTTCAGTGGAGGAGAAGTAGGTTCTGAGGGCTGCCAGTCCCATTGGCTCAAAAGAAATCATTTTCCCATTTGTTACTTTCAGACCCTTCACCCTTCTCCTGGATCTGGTTTTGGTAATATACAGTTGATTTTCATTTTTCACAGTAGTTGTGTTCTATAAAGTTGCCACAAACACTGAATTAATGAATACTGAACTCCTTGAGGAAATATAGGGTTAGATTCCTATGAGCGTCTGGTCACATTTTTGTCAATTGAAATGGTATTGCATTGCGTAGGTTCATTTGCCAAGGTCTTTATAAAACAAGCCAATCTTATCAACATTGAAAACCAGCTCTTCAGTATAACCCATTTCTTGTATAACACTGAACAGGTATTTTAAAAATTCTACCACAGCCTCCTGGTGGTAGAACCTGCCTTGCCTGCAAATTTAACATTTTCCAAACTCTATCAGTGTGTGAGCTAGCTAGCCAGCACTAGCTGAGAAGGGTTTATCATTTCCTGACCCTGGTTAACAAGATGGTAAATTTCTTTAGCTTTCAGGCTCACAGCAGTGCTCTCTGCTATGCTTTTTTTTTTCGTATCGGTTGTCATCTCATAAATACACAAGTTTAGCTGCTTTTCCCTATTTTCCATCTCTTCATCAAACACTATAGATGTTACTGTAGCACTTTCTGGAGCAGCCTCCTGTACAGATCATTAAATTTCCTCTTCCTTTTTCTGGATTTACTGTATTATTGATTTATTACTATTGAACTCAGGCAACAGCACTATAACTCATGTATGAATGAAGCTTATCTAGCACATGTATTTTCTCTGGAAGGCACATCACAGCCTTCTTATGCTTAGGAAAACTAAACAGCACTTCAGCACTATGCTTGGGGGGATTTTAAACAGCAAAATCACCTACAAAAAATGCAGCACTAATTAGGCCACAAAAAGGACACTTGTTTGCAGTATGAGAGCTGAAACAAAGGTAGAGTGTCATCTTGTTTGATCTCAGCTAGAAACAGCAGCAACTCAAATTTTTGCCACTCTGTGCATACCCAGGAATGACTGCAAAAGTGCCACAAGTGTCAATTAGGGGTAACAAGTAATGTTAGCAAGTACATGAGTTCACAAATATGGAATCCATGAATAAACAGGATTGACTCATTTAACCAATGGGTTTTGTGATGTGTATTTATGGAGTTTTTCAAGCTTCTCACAGTTTAGTTCCTTTGCTTCTATCTCCAGTACATAATAGTTTTCTCAGTGTGTCTTTGTGTGTGCTGTTCTTTCAGCCTATGATACTAGATTCTTTCAAGCAATCTTGTGGTATTTTTCCATACAGCTTTAATTCTGTGTAAGCTCTTTTCAGAATTCAGGGACTCAATTGGTACTCTGTTACTGTGTACTTATGTGATTTTCTAAATAGATTATTCATTTTTGAGTATATCTTAAGCATAACATTTATTTTTTGTTTATTTAAGATTTATACTATATTCAGTTCCAAAAAGGATTTAGGGAACACATACTTTCACAATGAAAATGGGACACTTGGGAATAAAAACAGATCCAAATTATATCTACTTAGATAGATATAATCTAATAGATTATATTATCTATTAGTATATAATAGATTATATCTATTAGTTTCTTGGGGCTGCCATAACAAATTACTACAAACTTGCTGGCATGAAATAAGAGAAATTTATTCTTACACAGTTATGAAGGCCAGAAATCCAAAATCAAGGTGTTAGGAGGGCCACATTCCCTCCAAAGACTGCAGGGGAGAACCCTTTCTGACTTCTTTGAGCTTCCAGAAATTCCTTATCTTGTAGTTATATCACTTAAAACTGTCTTCATGTGGGCCTTCACTTTCCTCTTTCTGTCTTCTCTTCTATCACTTAAAAGGACACTTGTTGGATTTAAGGCCCACCTGGATAATCCAAGATGATCTCATCTTGAGATCATTAATTACATCTGCAGGGACCCTTTTCTCAAATAAGGTCACATTCACATGTTCTGAGGATTAGGACGTAGACATTCCTTTTTGAGGGGTCACTATTCAACCTACTACAGATGGTAAATTTCTCTCCTCTCTGAGATAAATTAATTAATAGTTGAGTACTGAAGTTGAAGTTTTCTGGCCATTAAGACAGAATGGAAAATATGTTGGTTTATACTGTTTTCCATTTGCCTAACAAAAGAAAGCAGTTATATTTGACTGCAGAGATGACCTTTTTCCTGGAACTAAATTCAACTAAATATATGTTGCTTGAGTGCCTGTGTAAAGGATATTGAATAATAGTACGTTATCTTCAACTATAGTTTTAAATAGAGAAACACTTAAAATGCATCATAGTGAACCCTTGAAACAATTTCATAAAATCTTTTTTGTGTAGTTTATTATTAAATTATAAAAAGTGCACAAATCATAAGTATTTGTGAGTGCAGAAATTATAAGCAGTTTTGAGTTTAAACTAAGTGAACATGCCTGAGTAACCCATACCCAGCTCAAGAAAGAATATTCCCAGCATTCTAGAACACTCCTTTTATGCCTATGCTCTGTCCCATTCTTACTTCTCCAAAGGCCACCATTGTTATGACTCCTAAATACCATGGATGAGTTTTGCCTGTTTTTGAACTTCATACACATTGTACTCTTTGGTACCTGGCTTATTTCTTTCAACATTATGTTTGTGAGATCATTCCATGCTGTTGAGTGTAGTTTTAGTTCATTCTCCCATGAAGTTTCTAACTCAGTGAAGCATTTCTGCATGTGGCTAAGACAGTATTCAGGGTTTTGCTTTATATGATAATCATGCTTAATTATAAAAGGGTTAGACTTAGAGAATCTAAATGTATAGAAAGTTAAATGATTATCAAGTAGCTTCTCTCAAATTTCAAATGCCTTAAGCAAGCATTAGGTAAGTATTGGGTTGAGATTCTTGACTGAATTCTCTGACAGGAACCTATGATCACCTATTCTATGTAGCCACCTTTGGTCCTTTTTGTAATGATTTAGGGGGTGGATGGATGAATAGGTAGCGGAACTTTATTCTTGCCCAGACATAAGGCCAACCCATTCTAGCATGGGCACGAATAGTAGAGGAATGTATAAGTAAAGCAATTATTCCTCAGGAGAGAAATATTGGATCTTCTCAATCAGTTTGGGTGCTGAGTTGGGATTCCAAAATTCTTTATCAAAAAGCTTAAAAGAGACCACATTAGACTGAAAGATGTTTAGAACAAGTCTCACTTGGTGACTCCCCAATTTATTAAAAAGTCTTAGGTTGAGCTCCATTTGATATCTGCTAAACAAATGTACAAATATACTTCTGTTCCCCATTACCACTTCCAATTTTTCCCTTCTTCCACCTCCCATAGCACGTTGTTTCTTTCTTAGGACACTTACCTGACATTTTGCTTTGTATTTGTTTGCCTCTCATCCTGCTTATTTGATTACAAGTTCTTTGATTGCAGGGATTATGTATGATTCCTTATGGATTCTCTGCAGCCCCTAGTGCACTGAAATGGTGTGAGATTGTAGAAGTCATTTTAGGCTAATTACGATCAACTAGCTTTTTATTATGTAAACAACAGCCCCCTCCCCCCACCCAAACTCTCAGTGGCTTACAGTACAAGATTTATTCTTGTTTATGTTGCATGTCAGTTATGGATCAGTTTCAGCTCAACAGCACATTCTTTCCATTCTAGGATACAGGCTAGAGGAGTATGCCTACCTTGAATATGCTCCTGTTATGGTAAAAGAAAAACAATGGTAGTAACACATGATGACTTTTAAAGCATCTACTGGAGAGGAGCATATGGCATTTCCACTTACATTTCATTAGCCAACACAAGTCAAATGACCAAGCTTACTATCATCTATAGGGTGGGGAAAAATAATTCTTACCAAAAAATACAGTGAATGACTAAAAAAATTAGTATAATCTACCATTGATATAGTGTATCTACCATGATAGCCAATATTTATGGAATGCTTTCTATGCCAGGGCTTTTTATGAGTGCCTTATATATATTTTTTTTCTCAATAAAAAATAATGATATGAGATACATACTACTATACTCCCATTTTATAGCTGAAGAAATTGAGGAACAGAGACATTAAATAACTTGCCCAAGATCACACAGCTAGGAAATGTTAGATTCAGGAATTGAAACCAGAAGTCTAACACAACAACCTGTTCTCTTAACCACTGTGCTGTATTATGAAAGTTGTAATCCGAAGGTTGTTTATGCACCACAGTAGGCTTTAAGAGCCAGTGTATTATGCTGATAGAAACTTTAAAGGTATGATTCAAGAGCCCTTGGTCTCAGCCTGTCTTTACCTCTAAGTATCCATGTTACCTAGGTCAATGCCACCTAGCTGGGCCTGTTTCTACATCCTTAAAAACAAGAGAAACAGGCCAGATATTCTCTGATATCCCTTCTAGCTTTGAGATTTTTATAATTTCTCCAAATAGATAGTAAAATGCCTTGTTGATGTGATGACCCTCTTATTTAATCTGCTGTTTTATGTGTTGTTACACTCACAGGAGATCTTGAAGAAATATCAAGTCTCCTCCTCAGTGCCTTCCTCCTCTTTTACTTCTCCTGCTGCACATTAGTGATAATACTAATAATAGTAGTAGCTTCTATTTTTTGAGACCTATTCTGTTCCAGGTACTTTTTCAGGCTCCGTAGGTAAGTTATTTCATTTAAAAGTATAGACTATGGGGGCTGGCCCCGTGGCCGAGTGGTTAAGTTCGTGCGCTCCGCTGCAGGCGGCCCAGTGTTTCGTCAGTTCGAATCCTGGGCGCGGACATGGCACTGCTTGTCAGACCACGCTGAGGCAGCGTCCCACATGCCACAACTAGAGGAACCCACAACGAAGAATACACAACTATGTACCGGGGGGGCTTTGGGGAGAAAAAGGAAAAAATAAAATCTTAAAAAAAAAAAAAAAAAAGAAAAAAGTATAGACTATGTTTAGAAAAGAAGCAAAGCTGGAAAAAAATGATGCTCTAAATGTTAATTTTAAGAACATAAAACTAAGAACAGGAAAATAAACCCAAAAAAGCAGAAGGAAGAAAATGCTAAAGATAAGAGCAGAAATTAATGAAAAGCAAGTATATATTCTTTCTTAGACCTTTTATATATAAAAAACTGTGTTTTAGGTAGTTTCTGTAGGCTACTCTCATACTTGGACTCCCTCTTTCTGCCCCTGGGGAGAAGATGCTAATTGCATAATCAACTTGTTCTTTCAGATGGTGATTCAGACCTTAAACAAGGAGTCCATGTCAAAGCAGAGTTTTCCAGAAGTCCAGCACAGAGGATGATGCCTTAAGGACTAAATGGGAACATTCCTCAGGGGCTCCACACTGGACAAGTCCACGGGCTTCTGAATAGTTTGCCCAAGTGAGGGAGGAGCTGCTTTGATGAAGCACAACCTATATTGCCTCAAGCCAAGGAGAGGATCACTCTGAGGGAGAGACCTAAGACACCTGGGAAAATTCGCCCTGAAGTTCAGTCCTGTCAGTGCTCTGGGAGTGGGAAATACTTCATTCAGCTTGCACATGATTTTCAATTTCAACTGTAATAAAAGCAGCAGCCCCCCAATGTAAAGTGAGTGGAAAAGTCATTGTTCCAAAAATATCCCTCCCTTATAAAACAAACCCTGACCCACCAGCAGCCCTAAATAAACACCAGCATATCCAACCTGGAGGAAAGCCCAATGAGTATCGAGCCTGGAAAGACCTTCAGTGTATACCTAAGTCCCATTAAACAACAGAGGAGCCATCCTGGAGAAGACTCCCGTGAGAGTAAAGAATGTGGCAAAATCTTCAGGTACTGGAATGATCTTGTCAGACATCAGAGAATCCTTGTGGATATCTTCAGTATCAGAAGACTGTATGTGAGCTCAAGTCTCATTAAACATAAGCAAATTCATTTTGGACAGGAGCCTTATCTATGTCATGAATGTGGCAAAGCATTGAAGTTCTGTGATAGCTTTGTTAAACATTAGAGAATCTGCACTGAAGAAGACCCAAGGGTGTGAAGAGTATAGTAAAGGGTTCATTGTGTTTCAACTCTGGTCACCAACCAAAGAACCCATGCTGAAAAGTACCATTGTGAATGTGGTGAGTGGGGCAAGACCTTCATTTGGAAGCCAGCACTTAGTAATTACCAAAAAACCCACACTGGAAAGAAACCCCATAAATGTAAAAACATAGGAAGGCCTTCACTAAATGCTCAATCTTATACATCAGAAAATCCACACTGGAACAAAACTGTGTATGTGTGACCACTGTGGGGAAGCTTTCAGTCAAAGTTCAGATCTTATCAAACATCAGAGAGTCTTATGAGAGAAGTCTTATGACTGGGACACGTGTGGGAAAACCTTTTGATGAACAACTCTCTTACCAAACATCAGAGGATGCACAACAAAAATGAACCTCAATAGTCAGATGTGTGGTAGAGGTAGTATAGGACTTTTTCAATATCAAGCATCACCATTAAGAAAAAACCCAATTGCATATAATCACTTTAACTGGTATTATTTTATGGAACTAAGGACACATTTTATTAGAAAGAGACTTTGTCTTGTCACTTCCTGGGCAAAGTTGAATTAAAACAGATCCAGATGTCTATGGACGTTTAACTCTCTTTGGCATGGTTTTTCATTTTCTGTAGTGAAGGTAGAGAGTAGGGGGAAGCCTTTATAACTAATCAAACCTTGGATAATCCAAACATTATTTATTACATTTATTGGTTTTTGTTTGGAATTCATGATGCTAATTAAAGTAGTTTTTTCTAAGAATAATTTTCACATTGATTCCTGGGACCCAACAAGTATACCACTTCTGTGAGATTTACTCGCTTTTACTTTTTATAGTGTTAGTAGATCTGGGAAAGGCTGCAAATAAATATCTACGTTTGGTAAGCCATTTCACAGAATTTTCTGTCCGTTTGTAAAAAAAAGAAAAGAGAGAAATGTGAGTAGGCCTAGTGAACTTGTGGTATATTGAACAACAGACCGTATTTACTTTGTTTACCTTTGTGTGTCTAACATATAGAATAGTGACTGACACAGAGAAGACCCTCCAACATGCTTGTTGAATGACTGAGGAGTTCTGTTCATGGGTTGGTATCAGTTCAGGCTGAAAAGGGACCTGTAATAGTTTACCATAAGATCTGCCCCCTTCCTAGACCTGGTCAATGAATGACCTTCTAAATAATCCAGGCTCAAAGAAATCACAATGGAAACTAGAAAATATATTGAATTGTACTTCTGACAAAGATGGAATAACAAAGACTGAATTTTCTCTCCCACCATATAAAAGCTAAAAACCTGGACAAAATTAATGAATAACCATTTTTAAGACATTAGAAATCAAGTGATGTAGGATAGCAATCCCTGAAAGCAGGAAACAAGTGAAATGAATACTGTAATTGCCCCAGCTTACTGCCATGAGGGGATTTTGACTGTTACACAGGGAGAGGGAACCTAGGTGGAACTGGCAGATTGTCTGAGATGAGGATACAGTTGAGAGTCTGAAAAGACCAAGGTGGCTATAGTTCACAGGGCAGAATGATAGAAAGTGCTGTACGGAGAACCCCAGAGACTGTAGAGTCCCTCTCCAGTCTTCAGGAGTAAGTATCAGGGCATCACATGAAGAAACTACCCTGGCTCAGAGAAAGAACCACCCAAAAGAATTAAAGGAAACAGTACACAGCATTACACAAGACTGAGAATAGTACCTGATCCTGCCAACAAGACTGAAAAATGCTCTAATTCACAAAGCATTGGGTAAAGTACTCAGGAGGAGTCTACCTCAGTATTGAGGAATACTTAGCTATGTTAGTTTCCTTTTGCTGCGGTAACGGATTATCATGAACTTAGAAGCTTAAAAGAACACAAATTTATTGTCTTACAGTTCTGGGAGTCAAAAATCCAAAATGAGTCTCACAGGGCTGAAATCGAGCTGTCAGCGTGGTTGCGTGCCTTTTGTGGAGCTCACGGAGAGAATTTATTTCCTGGCCTTTTACAGCTTCTAGGGGTCACATATATTCCTTGGCTTTTGGCCCCATGTCTCCATCTTCAAGCCAGCATCAGGTTGAGTCCTCACATCATATCCAACATCTTCTTTGGCCTCCCTCTTCCACTGTTAAGGACCCTTGTGATTATACTGGGCTCATACAAATAATACAAGATAATCTACCTCTATTAAGGTCAGCTGATTAGCAACCTTAATTCTATTTGCAACTTTATCCACTTTATAGATCTTCTTAAAGAACTAGTGTTCACTTTTTTGTATTGTCTATTTTTTGTTTCCTATTTCCTTGATTTTTACTCTTTATTACTTTAATTTTTTACAAAAGTAATTTATTTCTTCTTGAAGGAGCCTTGGTAGTTTTTGTCTTTCAAAGAATGTTTCCATTTAACCTAAGTTGTCAAATTTATTGCCATGCTAGTTTTCATAATATCCATGTATTATCTTTTCAATATGTGTAGAATTAGTACTGATTCCTCTTCTTCATTCCTGGTATGCATAATTTGAGTCTTCATTTTTCCAGATCATGTGAGTGATATCAGTGGAAATGGTGGAGTTAGTACCTCTGAAAATCTTCATAAAACCAACAAGAATACTGGCAAAATGTCAGAATCAACTTTTTGTGAACTGTGGAAATTAAGAAAAAGCTTACAGTAATCCAGCGCATGTTTATTCAAGAAAAAAATGACTAAATCTCAGTAAGAATAGTGAGCTTTGTGGTGTTTTAACTTGTGCTATTTCCATTCCTCGCTCTCCGCACTCAGCTCCACAGTAGCCTGAAAACCTACAGCCTGCAATCATGATGAAAACCAGCAACCCTGCAGCCACCGGAGGGACACAACAGTGTTGGAGTGCCTTCAAAGCACCATTCCCAAATTGTCATTATTTGACCTGTCTGATGGTTCCCTGGAAGATCCCACTCTCCAGGCTTGTCTTTATTTGACAAGCCTTTATTTGACAATTGAGTGGTCATCCGTGTTAGCTAATTGCCTTTATCCAAATGAAAAAGAAAACTTCTCATGTTTATAACAAGCAAGTACTTATAATGTGGAGCCAGGCATCTAGTTAACTACCACCAAGTGGGGAAGGGTGAGGGTTTGGAAAGGGAAATGAGATAGGGGTGCTGTCTTCCTAATGTTTACATTTCAAAGAGGTGGAGCCCAGGCCATTAAGAAAAACATTCCTGGGTGTTAAACTAGGAGAGTCTTATTTAGCTTTTAAAATGATTTACATCCCTCTAAGAGACAGAGAAAGATTTTACAATTCTACAAGTTTTCTAAATAAAATGCTCTAAGATAAGGGGGGGTGGATCTCTTTTTTGCACTGGGAAATATTAAATATTTTATTTTTAGGTTTATATTTACCCTTACAACTAAAAACTACAAAACATTGCTAAGAGAAATTGGGGAATGCCTAAATAAATGGTAACACATCTCATGTGAATGGATTGCAAGATTTAATATTGTTAAGATTGCAATATTCCCAAATTGATGTAAAGGTTCAGTTCAATCTCCTTCAAAATTCCAGCTGCCTTTTTGTTCCCCAAAAATTGAAAAACTGATCTTAAAATTTCATATGGAAATGTAAGAGACCAAGATTAGCCATAGCAATCTTGAAAAATAAGAAAAAAGTCAGAGGAATCACACTTCTTGATTTCAAAACTTCCTACTGAAAAAGATTCTTTGCTTGGGCAAATTTTAGTCAGCCTCCTGAACATTCTCCTAGGCACATCTGTGCACTTGCTTGACAAATCTAGCTTTAGCAAGAACTCTGCAAAGTCAGTGTAACCAGAACCTCCCACCCTCAATGTCTGATCACTCTCAACACCTGATCAGGTTTCTCATCCTTCATCATCTCCCAAGTGATGTCTGATCACCCTGGCCTGTCTTCAGCAAGAATCCTGATAGGTCAGTTTAGCCAGAACCCTCCTTCTCTCTGTTTCCTCATAGTAATTTTCCTTCCACTGGCCCCCACCCTGCTTCCTGGCTATAAATTCCCACTTGCCCTTGCTATTCCAAGTTGAGCCCAATCTTCCTCCACCACTGTAAAATCCCATTGCAGTGGTCCTGAATACAATCTGCCTTACCACCTTTAACAAGCATCATTGAATATTCTTTTTTAACACTACAAGGCTTCAGTAATCACAACTATAGTGCTGGCATAAAGATAAACATGTGGCTCAGTGAAATAGAAATGAATGTCTAGAAATTAACTTACACATTTATAGTCAATTGTTTTTTATTTATTTATTTTTTAGGAAGATTAGCCCTGAGCTAACATCTGCTGCCAGTCCTCCTCTTTTTGCTGAGGAAGACTGGCCCTGAGCTGACATCTGTGCCCATCTTTCTCTACTTTATGTGTGGGACACCTGCCACAGCATGGCTTGATAGGTGGCCGTAGGTCTGCACTCAGGATCCAAACTGGCAAACCCCAAGCCACCGAAGCAGAATGTGCTAACTTAACCTCTGCGCCACAAGGCTAGCCCCGACAGTCAATCGTTTTTTGACAAGGTGTCAAGATGATTCAATGGGGGAAGGTAGTCTTTTCAAGAAATGGTCCTGGGACAACTGGGTAGCTATATGCAAAAGAATGAATTTGAACCCCTACCTAACACCATAGGAAAAAACTAACTCAAAGTGGATCAAAGACCTAAGGGTAAGAGTTGAATTTTAAAACATTTGGGAGAAAACGGGTGTAAATATTTGTGACCTTGGAGTGGGCAATGATTTCTTAGATAATATTAGAAGCTCAAGAAACCAAATTAAACATAGAGAAATTGAACTTCATCCAAATTAAAAACTTTTGTGCTTCAAAGAACACCATCAACAAAGTGAAATTTTCTCCCATGGAATGGGAGAAAATATTTGCAAATCATGTATCTGATAAGGGTCTAGCATCCAGAATAACAACTCAGCAACAAAAAGACAAACAACCCAACTTAAAAATGGGCAGGGGCCGGCCCCGTGGCCAAGTGGTTAAGTTTGTGTGCTCCGCTCCTGCAGCCTAGGGTTTCACTGGTTCGAATCCTGGGCGCGGACATGGCACCGTTCATCAAGCCATGCTGAGGTGGCATTCCACATGCCACAACTGGAAGGACCCACAACTAGAAATACACAACTATGTACCAGGGGCTTTGGGGAGAAAAAGATAAAATTTTTAAAAAATGGGCAAAGAGGGGCTGGCCCCGTGGCCGAGTGGTTAAGTCTGTGCGCTCCGCTGCAGGCGGCCCAGTGTTTCGTTGGTTCAAATCCTGGGCACGGACATGGCACTGCTCATCAAACCACGCTGAGGCAGCGTCCCACATGCCACAACTAGAAGGACCCACAATGAAGAATATACAACTATGTACCGGGGGGCTTTGGGGAGAAAAAGGAAAAAATAAAATCTTTAAAAAAAAAAAAAATGGGCAAAGAATTTGAATAGACATTTCTTCCAAGAAGATAAACAAATGGACAATAAGCGCAAGAAAAGATGTTCAGCATCATTTTACATTAGGAAAATGCAAATCAAAACCATGAGATACCATGTCAAACACACTAAGATGGCTATAATCAAAAAATCAGAAAGTAGCAAGCGTTAACAAGGATATGGAGAATTTGGAGCCCTCCTACTTTGCTGGTGGGAATATAAAATGGCATAGCCACTTTGGAAAACAGTTTGGCAGTTCCTCAAAAACGTAAACATAGAGTTGCCATAAAATCCAGCAATGCCGCTCCTGTGTATATCAAAAAAAGTTGAAAACAGGCATTCAAATAAAAACTTGTACATAAACAGTCATAGCAGTACTATTCACAATAGCCAAAATGTGGAAACAATCCAAATTTCCATCAATGGATGAAAGAATAAATAAAATGTGATATAATCTTACAATGGAATATTATTCAGCCATAAAAAGGAATGGAGTATTTATATTTGCTATAACATGGATGGACCTTGAAAACATTTTAAGTGAAAGAAGCCAGACAAAAAAGGCCATACAGTGTATGATTCCATTTTTATGAAATGTCCAAAATAGGCAAATCCATTGAGACAGAAAATGGATTAGTGGTTCGCAAGGACTAGGGGAATGGGAAGTGACTGCTAATGGTGTTTTATTCTTTATTTTGGGCTGATAAAATGTTCTAGAATTAGATAATGGTGATGATAGTACAAATTTCTAAAGATACAAAAAAAACACTGACTATTACACTTTAAAAGGGTGAATTTTATGGCAAGTGATTTATATCTCAATAAAAAATATTAAAATCTATTCATTTCACAAAGGGGAAGGAAACACTCAATTCTAGTCCCCTCTTATCCTTTCATGTGGGGGAATAGAAATACCAAGTCCAGCCTTCTCTAGACTTCCTCTCTCACCTAAGGAGTGAAAGAAGAATAAAAACTAAGAACTTGTGAAGGTCACAGTCCAAGGCTACGGGCTCACTGAAAGACTGAAACCAAGACATAGGACTGTAGAACACTTCTCCTCTCCCCATACCTTACCACCACATCAACAGGGATCCTCTATAACAAGAGGGGAACATAACTGGAAGAATTACACATCTTAGAGCTATTTAAGAAGTCTATAAGGAAACTCAAAAGGGTAAGACAGAAACAAGGACACCAGTGCAAATTTTAGCCTCTGACACCTACAGCTACAGCAAATAATAAATACAGCCTAATTCTAACCTACAAAAACATAAAACCCCACACTAAAGGCCTATTTACCTCAGTTCCTTGTACCCAGTATAGTATATCTGGCTTTCAAAAAAGAAAATTACAAGGCATATTAAAAGACAAAAGCCACAGTTAGAAGAGGCAGAGCAATAATCAAAACCAGACTCAGATATGGCAGAGATGTTGGAATTAGCAGACTGGAACTTTAAAATAACTATAGTTAATATGCTAAGGGCTCTAATGGGAAAAGTGGACAACATGCAAGAACAGACTGGTAATGTAAGCAGCGAGATGGAAACTCTAAGAAATAATGAAAAGGAAATGATAGAAATCAAAAACACTTTGACAGAAATGAAGAATGCTTTTCATGGGCTCATCGGTAGACTGGACAAGGCCAAAGATAGAACCAATGAGCTTCAAGAAATGTCAACAGAAACTTCCAAAACTGAAATGCAAGGTGAAAAAAAGAAAAGGATAGAACAGAATGTCCAAGAACTGTGAGACCTGAAAAAAGAAAAAACATAATTAATATGCTAAGAGAGGAGGAATGTAATCATATAAAATGCTCAATTAAAACCACAAAAAGAAAGAAAAAGAGTGGAAGATAAAAATACAAACAAACAACAAGAGCCATGAATAGAAAATAGTAATGAAAATATGGTAGGCATTAATCCAGTTGTATCAATAATCACTTTAAACATCAGTGGTCTAAATATACCAATTAAAAGACAGAGACTGTTAGAATGAATTAAAACAAACAAACAAAAACAAGACTGAACTGTATGTTCTCTACAAGAAGCCCTCTTTAAAGACATAGATTAAAAGGAAGGAGATATAGAAAGATGTTTCATGCTAACATTCATCAAAAGAAAGCTGGAGTAACTAATGAATTTCAGGCAAAGTCAGCTTCAGAGCAAGAAAAACTATCAGGGATGAAGAGGGGCTTTACATAATGATAAGGAAGTCAAGAACACTTAACAATCTTTGATGCGTATGCACCTAACGAGAGTGTCAAAAAACATGAGGCAAAAACTGATAGAACTGCAAGGAGAAATAGATAACGCACTACTGGAGTTGGAGACCTTAACATCCCTGTATTGGTAATTGACAGTCCAGCTGGCAGAAAACCAGTAAAGACATAGTTGAACTCAATAACACCATCAATCAGCTGGTTGTAGTTGATATCTATAGAATATTTCATCCAACAACAGCAGAATACACGTATCTCTCAAGCTCCTATGGAACATTCACCAAGATAAACCACATTCTGGGCCATAAAACATACCTTAACAAATTTAAAATAGAAATCATACTAAATATGCTTCCAGACCACAATGGATTTAAACCAGAAATTAGTAACAGAAAGATAGCTGGAAACTCCCAAAATATTTAGAGATTAAACAACATACTTCTAAATAACACAAGGGTCAAGGAAATCTCAAGAAATTTTTAAATGCTTTGAACTAAATGAAAACATCAAAATTTGTAGGATGCAGCAAAAACATTGCTTAGAGGGAAATTTATAGCATTGAATGAATACATTAGAAAAGAAAAAGATCTCAAATCAGTAATGTAAGCCTCCACCTTAGGAAACCAGCAAACGAAGAGCAAATGAAATCCAAAGTAAGCAAAAGAAAAGAACTAATAAAAATTAGAGCAGAAGGCAATGAAATTGAAAACAAGAATCCAATAAACTCAATGACACCAAAAGCTGCTTCTTTGAAAAGATCAGTAAAATTGATAAACCTCGAGCCAGGTTAACTAGGAAAAAAAAGAGAAGACACAAATTACTAGAGTTACGGTGCCAGGCTGTTTTTGCCTCACCCCCAGAAAGCCAAACACTGAGATGACAGGATTGCAGAGAGAGAGAGTTTAATCACAAGGCAGCCATGTGGGGAAGCGGGAGTGTGAGTCTCAAATCTCCTTCCCCAAAAATAGGGACTCGGGGATATTTACGGGATTGGGAGGCAAGGTGGTCTGAAACGTGGAGATAGGTGATTGGAGGTGAGGAGAGGTGAGGTAATTGATGAAGTGCCCAAGCATAGTCAGACGCCATGCCACTTCAGAGGACACAGGCTCCCAAAATGGCATGTAAGCATGATCTGTGGGTAGAGTTTTTAACTTCTTGAGGTCAAAAGGTTGCCTGTGGGACATTTGCATGGATCCACTTGATGAGTTGGCAGTCTCAACCAGCCTGGAGTGGATAAAGGGGTTGTGATTCCTGAGAAACAGCTCAAACACCCATTACCATGGTGACCCAGGTGCCAGAGATCTTATCTATAGGAACCCAGTGGGAGTCAGATAGCATAGTGCCTAAACAGCACAGTTAAAAATGGATGGGTTAAACAGCTAAAAGCTGTAATCAGTAATTGCAAAAAGGGAAAAAACCTTTAGTTCCTAGCTACCTAATCATCAATGGCTAACTCTTTACCTATTTCACTAGTATCAGAAATCAAAGAGGGCCATCACTATGGACTCCATAGACATTAAAAGGATAATAAAGGAATATTACAAACAACTCTATGCCCACAAATTTGATAATTTAGATGAATTGTACCAGTTTGTTGAAAGACACTGTGATTCTGATTCCAATTACAACGTGTGGGAGTTTTTTCCACTTTTTTTGGTAAGCCTAAAACTGCTCTTAAAAAATTAGGTCTACTAGTAAAAAAAAAAAAAAAAGCTACTACAGCAAAAGACATCATTAAGAGAGTGAAAAGGGAACACCCATCATATTCGGTGTTCATATAACAAAGAGCTCATATCTAGAATGTAAAAAGAGGTTCCACTCATCAACAATAAATACACTACACAAAGGGCTCAGAGCTAATGCCTAGAGCACTGTGAGTCTTAGCAAGCTGGGGGGTGAATTCAACTTTACGGAGAGGCTCAGAGTTCCTCAAGGGAACGTAGAGGCAGAGAGAGGAATAAAGAACCAAACGCCACAGCACGAGGTGCTCTGCCTGCCCTGGATGCACCCAGAGGGGAAAACAAAGCCAGGGCCGTAGTACCGAGGATCATAGAGAGGACCGAGCCTCCGGATTCCTAGGCGGACACAGGAAGTAACTCAGGGTCCAGGGGTCTTTGGCTCTGCGCGTCGTGGGCTCGTGCTTGACTCCAGGCCATGGTGGCTTCAGCTTTTCACTTTGTTATTACCACCAGAGGTCGTCTTCAGGGAACACCAGCCATCCCCAGAGCTCCGGGTGAGCGGTTCGGGCTTCTTCCCAGGCAGGCTGCGTAACGCGCCATCTCTGTTGTCTGTCCCGGCAGAGTTGGGGTGGGGAGGGAAGGGTCTCTGCGGCTTGGGTGTCCTATCCTCCCCCCAACACGTGCACGCAATGATTGATAACGAGCTGCAGTGATGATTTGGCCCTCTCTTCGTTTTGGATTTATCACTGTTATTTTGTCATAGTATAAAATAAACTAGACTCGGATTTTGCTTGACAATTCTAGTTCTTTCCTGTCACGACAGCACTACACAACAATGGGGGGGGGGGCGGGAAATGTCTCAAATGACAGGTGCTTAATACTTTACTCCCTGAATGAACACAATGACCACTTTATGGATCTTTAGTGTATTATCCCCTGGATAAATAGTATGATTCCTTTAAAAGTCATAAAGGTTTCACTGGAGAATTCTATGACTGCTGATGTGTATGTTATCATAGTAAGTTTACTAAGGTGACAAGATCTGCCTTCCCTTACCTTGCTAAGGATCATGAAGCCTTCTTTTTCTCTACTGGAGTGCCCCAAAACCCATCCTGTCCTGCTGAAGGAGTTCTGTGAAGGGGTGCTAGGTTATGCATATACGTAAAAGAAAGCCTTGGAAAGTGGGCTATGGTGGCCCCCAGCCTCTGGCTCATGTGCTTTTCTCTTCTTTCTTCCTGTAATGCAGTTCTTAAAAACTCAAAAGTTTTTAAATCCTGAGGGTGTGGCCTTATTTTCCACAGCAACAGAAGTTCTAATGCTGCTATTTATGTAGCATTTTCTATATATTGGCAGCCAAGTCCACTTTCTCAATGATCCTTACTTGCTGTGGATGTTACCACATTGCTACTACACTACTTAGGAATATTATCACCATGGTGCTGAGTCTTCATTACCGGTAATACAGGTTCTTGACTGCTCTGGTTATTTTGCTGTTTCAGTAGTGGGTTCTCCTCCCACAGGAGTGCTCTGATCCTAAGATTCTTCAAGACTCCTGGGATATAAGACAAGTGAATCCTATCCCCAGCCAGTGAATGCAAGATGTCCACCAAGTTGAGAGAAGATGCAACCTTGACTCCTGTAGTCCACACTCCAGAGGAGGAGGCGGGTCTGAGTATAGTGAGAGTGGAGGAAGAGGAGGACCATGCTTGGGAACAGAAGACTGGACTTCCAGGGAATGTGGACCCTTATCAGGAACTTGTCCACCAGCACTTCAGACACTTCTGTTACCAGGAGGCCCCTGGACCTCGAGAGGCTCTGAACCAGCTTCGGAAGCTCTGCCGAAAGTGGCTACAGCCTGAGATGCACACCAAGGAGCAGCTCCTGATCATCCTGCCCACGGAGCTCCAGGCCAGGGTGTGGGGATATCATCACCGGAGCGGAGATGATGTGGTGACTGTGCTGGAGAATCTGGAGACAGCACTTGGAGATAAAGGACAACAGGTGGGAAAAGGGTAATCCATTGTTCCTTTATGAGAGCACCAAGGGTCTGCCAGCAAAGAGAGTGTAAGCAAGAGGATTTTATGACCATTATTTGTTGAGCTGAAGTATTGTCTTTCTGTTTTTTCTTTGAAGCTACGCTGCTTATTTCTTTTGTGAGTTGATTTCTTCATTCTGCTTCCTGTGCCCATAGGAAATTTTCTTTTGACGTTTTAGCTCATGCCATATTTCTGATCCTTTCATAAACCCAGCTCTACTTGTGTGTCCTTAGGTACAAGCCAATGCACACTACAAACAAGAAGTGCTGTGGAAGGCAATAGGACCTGTAAGCCTTGCCGATCAGTCACTGACTGTCCAACTAAAGTGTGATCCTTGGAAGCATAGTCCTCTGCAAGAGAATGGTGGGCCTTAACACGTGAGTCCTTGTGGTCTTTCGGAAACAGAGTCTGCAGTGTCTGCTAGAAAGCAGTATTTCTGGCGAGAAAAGTGCTATCTGGGGATAGCAGACTAAATTTAACACCAAAAGGTTATTTACAAAGTGAGCATATCCAGAGTTGACTTAATTTTGAATTGGGATTTCTGATATTTTTTTAAATTCTGTTATGATAGTGGTTTAACAACTCTGACTGAAAAGTCACAGGGAGCTGTTTTAAAAATACAGGTGCCCAGATCTACCATGGATTTACTGCAATGGGCCCTGGTATTATATTTTTTTAACTAGTTATTAAAAGTGCTATTATTATGGGACAATAATGGTAGCTTACATTTAAAAATTCAAGTAGTATAGAAAGTTTTAAAATGAAAATAAAAGTGCCATTCCCGAGTTAACCACTGTTAACATACTCTAATATATATTTCTAGAACTTTTCTGTACATACTGAAGTCCCTCTTCCCTTTTTAGGGCAAATGGTATCATACTGTATTGACCATATTTTCTTGTTTTCTATATTCTTGATGCTCTGGCATTTGGAACCTTGATCCTGGAGAGACTGCGCTTCCCAGGGCTAGCTAACTCCTAGAGATAGCAGAGGGCTCCCCTGGGAGTACACCTTTCATATACAAACCAACCAGTCCAGAGCCCACTCCCCTAACCATCTCCTTTATCAAACTCTCACACACCATGCCAGTATTCCCCCTGCCCTCAATCACCCTAGGGCCAGGTACTGGACAGCTAGGGACCATCTCTATAGCCCAGAGCCTGACAGAATTATTCAAACTATCCAATCCTAAGCTTACTCAGCATACCTACCTTGTCTTGCTCTTCCCTGCCTGGGAAAACTCCAATAAAGGCTCTAGACTATGCTCTCCCCTCTTGCCCTTCTGCCTCCTGATGGGCCTTGTGCTTTCTCACATGGCCCTTCATGGCATGTCATGCCTCCTGTTCTTAGGTATCTGTGAATATAAAGAACTTCTTCTTGATAGTCATTTCCATGTCTGCCTGTCTTACTATATGTGATTAAAACAAATCCTTGGTACATTTTAGCACACATACTATACATACACTTTGCATTTTGCTTTTTTTACCTAATGATAATATTCAGGACATTATTCATTCATGCAACAAATATTTATTGAGCATCAACTATGTGTCCAGTAGTAATCTAAGCACTGGGAATACAGTGGTGAACAAGATAGTCAAAGTCTCTACCCTCATGCAACTTAAATTCTAGTTAAATCACTGGATACCACAGTCTTAGTTCCTTTGTTCAGTTGCAGTGGGTGTTTGTGGCCTACATACAAAAGGAAGAAATAATATTCTTCTTCTTTTTTTCTTTGAGGAAGATTAGCCCTGAGCTAACCACTTCCAACCCTCCTCTTTTTCCTGAGGAAGACTGGCCCTGAGCTAACATTCATGCCCATCTTCCTCTAGTTTATACATGGGATGCCTACCTCAGCATGGCTTGCCAAGTGGCGCCATGTCCACACCTGAGATCTGAACGGACAAACCCCGGGCTGCCGAGAATCGGAACATGTGAACTTAACCACTGCGCCACCGGGCCGGCCCCTAAATAATATTATTCTTATCAATAGAGTTACTTCATTCTTTTTGATAGGTGTTTAGTTTTCTGTTGTATCCGTATATTGTAATTAATTAACTAGTCTCCTACTGATGTACATTTAGGCTGTTTCCAGTATTTTTTTTATTATAAACAATGCTTCAGTGGGTGTCTTTATGTTAAAAATCTTTTATCACTTGTGTGAAAATATTGGGAGAAAAAAATTCCTGATAAATACAGTCAGAGGTTGACAGCCACTGGATTGAAGCAGGAGATTCATTACATGGGCAACAAAGCTACAGCGATTACCTCTGGGAAAGGAACAGGAGGATACAGGGTGATGGAGAAAGGTGAATTTGGACTTTTTTGCTTTTATACCTTTTGTACTGTTGAAATTCTTACCATGAGTATCTATATCTTTTTTAGTAAAAATAAAGAGGACAGGCTTTGGATTCAAATAGATGGGTTCCAGGCCAGGCTTTACCACCTACTAGCCATGTGATCACAGGCCAGTTATTTAATTTCTAACTTCCAGGTTCCATATCTGTTACCCAGCTCACAGTGTTGCTGTGAGCATCACCAAAATCTGGCTGATCACTTGGTGTTTTATCTCTCTATTTCTATTGTAACAAACCACCCCAAAACTTAGTGGCTGAAAGGAACAACCATGATATTATCTCTCACAGTTCTGTGGGTTGACTAGAATAAGCAGGGTGGTTCTGCTGCTGCACATGATATCAGTTTGAGCTGTAGCTATCTGGGGGCTTGCCTGGCCTATGATGCTCAAGATGCTTTACTCACATGTCTCATACCTTAGCAAGAGAGGGCTGGAAAACTAGGCTTAGTGAGACTCTGAGATGGATGGGCATCCAGTTCTCATTCTCTCACTCCCTCTATAATCTTTCTAGCAGGGTAACCAGACGTCTTACAGGATAACTCAGGGATCTTAAAAGCACAAAAGCACCTTTTAAAAGTCTTAGTCCTTGAACTGACACAGCATCACTTCCAACACATTCTGTTCGATAAAGCAAGTCATAGGCCAGCCTAGATACTCTGTGGGAGGGGAATGGACTACACAAGGGATGAATACTGGAAGATATGTTAATTGGGGACCCTTGAAGACTCCTGGGAAGTTTTCATTTCTTTCCTGCCATTCTGAGTTTTTAGATCTGGGCGGGGGCCCAAATCCTTTTATTTATTTATTTTTGTTCTCTATGACTCATAGGCAAAAACCATTAGGGTGATAGTTCTTAATTATTTAGCACAACCCCTGATATTAGTAAAGCATTCAGTAATGTTATTAATTATTATTACTAATCTGTCATCAAGACCTCATGTGGGACATGTGACATTTAAATAACTGCCATGCTCTCTCACAGCAGGTGAGACCAGGAACATGGCTGGTGAGTTGGCTCCAAAGCAGATTTCTGCAGAAAGGAATTCCTTGGATGTGTCCCAGTATACAAGGTGTGGAGAAACTTTTCAATATGAGAGTAAATCAGAACAGCAAAAGGTCAACCCTACAAGAGGAAAACAACACAAATGTAAGGAGTGTGGGAAGGGCTTTGCTCAGAGCTCAGGGCTTATCGGGCACTGGACAATTCACACTGGGGAGAAACCTTATAAATGTAATCAGTGTGGAAAAGCTGTCAGTGATAAAGCAGCCCTTCTTTCACACCAAGAAATTCATAATAAAATAAACATTATCAGTATAATGAATGTGGGAAAGCCTTCAGTCAAAACACAGGCCTGGTTCTTCATCAGAGGATCCATACTGGTAAGAGGCCCTATGGGTGTAAAGAGTGTGGTAAATCCTTTAGTCAAAGTTCTCACCTTATTGGACATCTGAGAATCCACACTGGAGAGAAACCCTTCAAATGTAATCAGTGTGAGAGGGCCTTTAGTCAGAGGTCAGGACTCATGGAACATCAGAGAAGTCACACTAGAGAGAAACCCTATACATGTAAGGAATGAGGGAAAGCTTTCTGAGGGAGCACCAGGCTTACTCAGCACCTGAGGATCCACACTGGGGAGAAGCCCCATCAGTGTGAGGAATGTGGACGAGCCTTCATTCAGTGGTCAAGCCTTGTTCGTCATCAGATAATCCACAGAGGGCAGGAGTCTGTGTCTCTATTCTAATTGTAAGGCCGTTAATCATAAATCAGGCACTACTGAACTCTTTAGAAAGCTATGCTGAATACAGACCCTATCACTGTGTAGCAAATTCAAGAAATCAGGGATGTGGCATCTCCGTTCCCATTGTTATTCTAGGTTGTCAAACTAGGAGAGTGATCTCAAACATCAGATTGAAAGGAGCTGGGAACTGGAGCTTCCAGTCCATTGTCAGTGGAGCAAACTGCTCACGTATTGGCCTGACTCAGCTGTAGATGCTGCTATTTCTTCTCCTTTCTTTTGATCCTTCTCCTTTGTGGTCCTTCACACTTTTGCTTTTTGAAATGACTGTCGTCAAAAACCCTGAATATCCAGATGATACAGTTTCTCTCAGATTTTGAACAGAGGCCCACTGAGACTATTACTGTGCATACTACGCAAAGGAGAACTTATCAGAATGAGTGGGAAAAGTGATGCTATTTTAAAAATTATATGAGGGGTAAGCTGGTAAGTTAAGTTTAAAAATGACTGCTCAGTGACGCAGCTTGCTGTTTGTTCACCTCCCTTTCACCCTATTGGTGAGGGAGGGAGTCCTACCCTAGGATTCTGAGGATGGCCGAACACATGACACTCAACACCGGACACATGGGATTGACAACAGTTTATTAGTCACTTATACTCACAGCCAGGGGAGGAGGACAGCACACCACATAGGGCCACTCAGGAGCACAGTGAATAAATAGGGGTTTTGAGATTCAGGCTTTTTAGTAATGAGATGATGAGGTGATCCCTAGTTTCCTCAGGAGGATGTAATTGGTTTGTTTGAATAATTTCCTGGGCAGGCAAGGAGGTCAGACCTGTAAGGTTGAGGGCCAGGAGTGCAGCTAGTCCAGCTGATGGGGAGCTAGCCAGGTGAGGGTCGTTTTCCCGCTGGGTGGGAGGCATATCTGACAAGAGCAGAGGAACTCATGGTTGAGCCTTTGGATCCCTGTGAGGCTCAAAGATGTCAGGGCAGAACATGAAATTTTAGGCCTTACTGCTCACGCTGTCAACTTATGGAAGAAGCATAGTTTTTAGGAAAGTTATCACGTATATGGTTATCCTCAACGCTACTCTTTATTCATATGTCCTCTTTTTCTTTTGAAATCTCAGTGATAAACATCTCTCCTCCTGTTTACCTCTAGGGAAAAAAAACCCAGAAATACCTTTGACCATCCAGCGCTCCAGGTGGACTTGATCACATATTGATAGTGAGACTAAAGAGACATCAGGTACATCTGTAATGCTTCACCCTTCTGCCTTTCTCATGCTAAAAACCCCTAGATACTTCAAGCTCAGCTCCCTCACTGACCACAGTAGTCATCTGGATGCTTGTGTCCTCATTATGTTTTCGTTTATCTTTTCAGTCTTTGGACTAGACAGTCTAAGAAACTTTACTGTTGTCTTCTCTTTTGACTTTGAATAAAATATGCTTTTCACTATTAGGAGGACTTGAGAAATTAGAAAGTTTATAAAAGTTGGGTATTTCACTATATTCATATTTTTATGGGAATAGTACAAATAAATATCAACCATGAAAACTCTGGAGGTGCTAATTGTTCACCTCTACTGCCGTCAAAGCACTTATTTTGTTTTGCCTTGTTTCAAGGCTCAGGTAAGAAGTACTGGTGCGGTTGAAGTCTACAGGCCAGAGGGAACAGTCAAGAAACATCTATGACAAAAATAAGAGAAAAGTGGATAGAACATTAAATCTCCCTGAAGTTAGGTAGCTTGAAATTTAAAATATAGACTTTCACAGAATACTTGTACATTTGAAAACTTGTACATTTGAGGAATTTTCAACCAACTGGATGAACTCTCCCAAGAGGTGTGTTGATACGCTGAGCTTTTCTGAAAGTGGGAACTATGCCAGAGATGAAAACTGGCATCCTAAGGATCAGCTACATTTGGCAGACTTTTGTGTAGCTCATTCATTGTTTTTAAGAATTGAATTAGTTGCCAACTTAAAAAATGTAGACACTTTATGTAAAAATCTGGATTTCCATATTATTTTGAAAAATTAAGATCTGGTGTCACTGGGCCAGACCTCTGTAGATGCGCTCTCCAGTTCATTCCAGTCTCCACCCTCCAGCTTCATTATCTATCTGCGCCCTAGAGACATTTGAATTTGCTTATCTCAAGAATGACTACTTTAGAAGAGCGTTTTATTTAATGGCAGAGAAAACTAAACAGAAACAAGGGGAAGTCATCCTTGACCTTTTTGATAGGTTGTTTGTAAAAAACATGTAAAAAAAGAGGAAATTTAAAAAATCGGATATTTCTTGATTTAGTTTAAAAATAGTAAAAACATATCGTAAATGTCAATAATTTGACCTTTGTGGGCTTTCCTAACCTTAGAGCTCTCTCCATAGTGACTTGGCTAGTACACATTTCTGAAGATATTATGTGTTTAAAGAATGGTTATGGCATTCATATGTCATGCATTTTAAAGGTATATACAAAATGTAAATAAAACATGGATTCAAACTTGATGAATTTATAATCTATTAAGAAAGACAGATGAACACAAATCAAGAAACAATTCTGCCTGGGAGAATTGGGAAAGTATATAAAGAAGGTGGGCATTTGTGGGACTTTAAGGATAAATAGGATTTTGGTATTGTATCAGTTATTGTATCATTTCTGGTGGAAATGTCCACTAGGATGTCCTGCTGGCACCTCAGACTCAGTCTCTAAAAGTTTTTATCCCTTTCCCTTCCACCACTACCAGCCCCCATAGAAACAGACCCACAGCCAACAGGAGGTCCAGGAAATTGGAGAGTGGGAAGAGAGTGAGGTCAAGGCAGGTCTTCCTCTAGCTGCCTCCCTCCAAGGTTGCTTTAGGTTGGCTGTATTCCTCTCCTAAGTCTGTCAAGTAGCCATATCTTATCTCTGGGTTCCAGGAACTGCTTCCTCCCCTCATAGCTTCCTACAGGTCTCAATGCTGGACAAGAGAATTTGGCTGACACACCTATGAATCCTCCTAAAACTAGCCTTGTGCTTCAGAATAATATCTGCTTTTCATTAGCTAAAGAGGAAAGGAAATGATAGTTTGGATTACTGGGCAGCAAATATTCATTTCCTTGCTTCCACTGTGGGAAGAGTATAGTTCCCGGTTGGTTGATGTGGGAGTGGGCATGGACCTTGCTTTGGCCAATGGAATGTTAGTGAAATAAGCAAAGGCCTTAAATGTGCTTAGATTTATATTGTGTCATCTTAGCTAAGCCAGAACTATATTCCCACGAATTCTTTTCCTTGCATAGCTCTTTATTAGTCTGGGTCACAAGAGACATTGGAGATTTGGAAGGCAGAAACGAAGCAGTTGCCGTATTCCTTTAGGCTCAGGAGGTCAGTGCAGGACATGAAGCATCGTTACAGCTTACACTGTCTATCTACTGCTTCATCTGCCGCATCTTCCAGCTTCAGTTTCTCTGATTCATGGGCCAGGCAGTTGTTTAATTCCATCAAGAGCCCCAAATTTTCCTGGCAGACACCCCCATTATCAAAGTTGGAGAACTGGATGTGATGAGAGACTGATATGTCTTCTAGCTTGCAGCTTGTCCTTGTTTCTCCCACTTCACATCCATCTTCCCCTCCTGACTGCCTACTCTGTTGACTTCAGACTCCAGGACCACACACATCAAAAGAGGCTCACAGACTGTTTAACCAACTCCCGGAGTAGTGTAAGGCCAAATCCCTGTAATAAACCCTTTACCATATTTATCGCCTAGTGGTTCTGCTTCTCTGATCAAACCTTGACTGATACACCTTGGATCTTGTGCTCCACCAAGAGAAGTTTGCCCTAAGTTGATGCTGTGGCTTTATCTTGGTGCTCAGAACACAAGCAGGGCAGAAAAGAGCCTACCTTGTAGCCCAGAGTCAAGCCCTGTCTACCTGAAGCCTTACCACAGACTACCCAGCCTATCCTGATCCATCCTAGATCAGCAGCAGATCTGTGAGCAAGAGAAAAAATACTTGGAAGCCCATGAAATTTACTGTGGTTTGTTACACAGCGTTATTGCGGCAATATCTAATACAGGAAATGCCTTTATCTCTGCCATTTGTTAATTAGCTGGTTAGCATTCTCCAGGCTAAATAATGGAATTTCATTAGGTGGGACCTAGAGAAAAGAGAGGTCTGAGAGGTTAAACAAACATATGAAAACACACTTCCAATTGTAAAAAGAAAAAAAAATTTTACAATAATTTACCAGAGAGTATACAAGATCCTTGCTTCTGACACTTAAAGCTTAGAATATAGTGGAAGCATTGGGCTCAATAAACAAAGGAAATAGAAACCTGAAGACCTAACCTTCTCTCGTTAAAGCCCTCTAAACTTATGGTGGAAAGGGTTAAAGAGGGGAGGGGAAAACAAGCCTTTCTTGCACTATTTGAAACATTACAAGCAAACAATCTGAGAGAAGTTACACTGACGACATCCCAAAGTCTAGCTATAGTGTTCCTTCCTTAAAGGGAGAGGGTTCCGGACGCAGGGCAGAGGAGACGACAGCGCCCAGGAAAAGGGCAGAGAAGAGACAAACAGGTTAGTGATGCTGACCGCGAACGGCCTGCCTCACGGGAGCCCCCCTTATGGAAAAGAGCAATCAGTTTTTGTCTTTATCATCAAGAATTCTTCCACTAGATTTTCAGTTAAGAGATCCTGCCGAGTTTGCAAGACGCGAGAGTCCGAGACCTTTTTGTTAACTGCAGAGATCCAGGAACCGACTTTAGCTTATCCATCAGCTGGGTTGCTGCTTCCATGGCCTTTCGTTCCAAACTGCTCGAATTTAAATCGCAGCGTAACTGCCGGCAGGGTTACCCGCAGGCGCCAGGCACGTGGGCGGAGGCGGGGCGCGGCCGCGCGCTCGGGGGCGTGGTCTCCGGGAGGCGCCGGATGCTGGGCGCGCGCCTGAGCGGCTGGTTCCTGCGGCCGCTGGTCTGCGACCCCGTGGGTCTTTCTCGCCTAGGTCTCGGCTTCGACTTTCGCAGTCCGGGAGTCGGGGTCCTGCGAAGCTCCTGACGTGCTGAGCCGCGTCGGGGAGCCAGCACCGGCCCCGGGTCAGGCTGGGGGACGCTCGGCATCCTGAGTGGCACGGGTCTGCGTGCCTGGGGGCAGGCGTCTCTCTCGGATGCTTGGGAAGGGCCGGCTGCAAGGCCACCAGACGGGACCGTTTACCCGGGTTGGGAGCCCTCCTTCCGAAGCTCGGACGGAACCCGGGCCGCTGGCGCTGTGTGACTCTGAATGGGATTTCTCTCTCAGTTTTGCCAAATTAACATGAAAACAGGTGAATGCTCTACGGACTGTGATTCGTGACTTTTTTATCTCCCCCAAATTGGGTCGTATGTATTCAAGTATGGGAAAACTCTGTGCCAACAGATAAGTCTTGAAAGCTTTGCTTTAGGCTAGGTACCACATACCCGTACTTAATGTCGGATTTGGCGGAGTCTTCCATTAAACCCAAGTCAGGGAAGCTTAAACCCTTCCATTAAGCTCGTGTTCCCCCTCCCCAACTCCATAAGGTATTTTTACTTACCACCATCTAACATACTAGATACTTTTTATATTTATTGTGTTTATTGATTACCCCATCTGGAATGGACGCTCCATGATGGCAGGGATCTTTGCTTTGTTGACTAATGTATTTCAAACACTTAGAACAGTTTCTACAAGGTAGGTCTCTAGTAAGTATCCGTGGATTAAATGAATGAATAAAATTGGTTACACTAGTTACAGGTCTTCTTTCTTGTGTGGGTTCTGCACGGTATTTCCCATTTATCCTCTTATCCCTTAATTCTTATTCCCCAGGGTGCCCTCAGAAGCCTCCAGTTGAAACTCTAGCAGAAGCCAGGTCGGATGGCTGTAGACACAAGAAAGCCTGCCAGCCTGCTGTTCAAAGCCCCATGGGGTCAGCAGGGGCCTGTGATGGGGAAGGTGAAGTTGGAGGATGACCACCCCAGGAATCAGGGTCTCAGCTTTCCAGAGAACCAGCTCCCTGGCTGGGAGATCTTCAGGAAGCAGTTCAGACAGTTCTGCTACCAGGATTCCCCTGGATCCCGTCTGGCCCTGAGCAGGCTCCGGGACCTCTGCCATCAATGGCTTAGGCCAGAGACACAGACCAAGGAGCAGATCCTGGAGTTGCTGGTGCTGGAGCAGTTCCTGTCCATCTTGCCTGAGGAGCTCCAGGCCTGGGTGCAGGAGCATCATCCAGAGAGTGGGGAGGAGGCAGTGACCATGCTGGAGGATCTGGAAAGAAAGAGAAATGTACATGTAGGAGAGTAGTCTGATATGGTTGTGGGAAAGCTGAAAGTAAAGCTTTCTGAAGTGTGGAGGCTCAGAGAACAATGGGAAAGCCCAGCATTCAGCAGGGAACAGAGCTTCTTGCTAAGCTAGCGCTCTAAGGAGGGGAGGGGTGGGAACCAGTAGATTCAGGGATGGTGAGTAAAGATACTGAAGGCAGGGGCCGGGCCCGTGGCCACTTGGTTAAGTTCTCACTCTCCACTCTGGTGGCCCAGAGTTCCACTGCTTCGGATCTTGGGCACGGACCTATGCACCGCTCATCAGGCCATGCTGAGGTGGCATCCCACATGGCAGGTCTGGAAGAACCTACAACTGTAATATACAACTATGTATATAGCGGGGCTTTGGGGAGAAGAAGAAGAAAAAAAGGATTGGCAACAGATGTTAGCTCAGGTGCCAATCTTTAAAAAAAAAAAGTTACTGAAGGCATTCCATGAGCATTGTGCTCCTTGTTTTACAGGTCACTCAACATTTACAGCAACTAAGAAGTAGGTCATTATCACACATGGAAACTAAGTTCAGACAGGTTGTGTAACTTGGTCAAGGAAACATGGCTAGTAAGTGAAGTGACAGAAACAAGATCTGATCAAACTTTGTTTTGCTTACCTTTCTGGCTGCTTCTAAGTGCCCCAGCAAGTAAATGAGGCTCTGGTTTCTCTCTACTTCTTCCTAGTCTTGGGGGATATTTCTTGTGGACTTCTCCCTGAGGTTTAGTCCCTGTTAAATTCATGATATCCTTGCAGGCTTATTGAGTTCTGCTTGTCTCCAGGTTTCAGCTTGTGCTCTGGAACAGAAAATCCTTTTGCAAACAATGACCCTTCAGACACTAGATGAAGAATCTTCATACACCTGGGTTTAACTCCGAGCGATCCAGCTCAAGAGCAAAGGACCTGAGCCCCAACCATCAGAGGAAAGAGGTGAGGCAAGAATTTCTCTAGGGAATTTGGACTGAAATGAACTTTGAGTTGGTTTTTTTGTGGAGTTTGACATGTTAATTTCTTGTGATGAGGGTTATTAAAGGTCATGACAAAGGTAACATTCTAGCTAATAATGATTAAAAGGTGATAAGTCATCTCAGCATAGCGTCAGTAGTATGGTCAGTTTTAAATATCCATAGCTGAATTTTCTGCATATAGTTTAGTAGCAAATATTATTTTCAAGTGTTTTTTTTTCTCCCCAATTCCTCCAGTACATAGTTACATATTTTAGTTGTGGGTCCTTGTAGTTGTGGCATGTGGGACGCCGCCTCAGGATGGCCTAATGAGTGGTGCCATGTCCGCACGCAGGATCCGAACCAGGGAAACCCTGGGCCGCCCAAGCGGAGCACGTGAACTTAACCACTCGGACACAGGGCTGGCCCCTATTCTTAAGTATTTTGATGCATACATTCTTCAGTAGACCCTGTAGAATATTAATACTGTAAAATTGTATTGATTTTTTTTTTAAAGTTACCTTTTATTGTTACCAAAGAATTATATATGCATTGTAGGAAGTTAGAAGATACAGTCACAAAATAAGAAGATAAAGCATGATATTCTATCACCCAGAGATTACGACTGATGACTTTTTATTTTATTTATGTATATCTTTTTTATGTGCATATGTATTTATATACGTATATGTACGTGTATACACACCTTTTACCAAAAAGAGTTCATGCTCTATATGCTGTTTTATAACCTGTTTTGTTCTGTTGATAATCTTTCCTATTCCCCATCAATACATTTTAATGTTATCTAAACTCAATCCAAATTCAAATTGACCCATTTTTCCCAATATGTCTTTAAAGCTGATTTGTCCAAACCAGGATAGACTCTAGGCCCACATTCTACGTCTGGTTGTTATGCCTCTTAATTCTTTTTTACTTTAGAACAGTCCTCCTCACCCATTTTTCCCCATAGCCCAGACGTTTTGACCAGCCCAGGCCAGTTTCCCATCCTCTGGAGTTTTCTGGTTGCTTCCTCATTGTATCATTTACTTTGCTGCCCATATACCCTGTATTTCCTATAAACTGGAATTTAGATCTAAAGGCTTGAAGGATTCAAGTTAAACATTTTTGGCTAGAATTAATATTAGGTAATAGGAGACGTTAATACTGGCTGACCCACTATGAAATCACCGGCTTAGAATGGTAACAGTGGGATCCCTCAATTGAACGGCTGTTTTTTCTCCTTGTAACTAACTATATGGTATCACTTTGGTACTTTGTGAATGGCCAGTTTCCTATCAATAAAATACAAAATATTTGATAATCCTTATATGGGTCAACCATTTTATTAAGGGCTGCAGAATGATTTTATAATTGTCATTCCTTATATGTTATTAACTGGTATTCTTTATCATGAAGCTTTCCCTCATCAGATATGTCTATTTGGTCACTTCCTACTAGGCAGTCATGAGTGATGCTCACTTTTTCCCCTTTATTTAGCAATTTTCAAATTCAAAGAGTGATTTAATAGGCACCTCAAATGGCGTCATGAGATTTTAGGACTTTGTGTAGTATCATTAACTTTTTAGGAATTTTCGTTGAATCGATGTGTCTCAAACCACCACCGTTATTACTCTTTTGAATGCTCAGATTGGCACATCTTTGGCTTGTGTGGATGTCTTCAGTGTTACTCATATCTCTTGATTGCCATGACCCTTTTAATTTTGAATGTTTTCTCTTTTTTAAAAATAAATTATTTTTAGCGAGGTATAATCAACATAACATTATATTTGTTTTAGGCAATGCTTTCTTTTTGAACAAAATAAATTGTTCTGGGCTCCCCTTGTACCTTCCTTATACCCCAGATCTGGTATCAAGCATTTCTGAACCTTGGTTCCTTTTAATGAAGAATAAAGTCTGGGTGCTAGGGGTGTTTTTTATCACTAGGGTAACACTGCTTCTAGGACATTTCATTGGCAGAGCTAGATGTACATTTTTTTCCTAAAAAACATGAGTTCATATTGAAGCTTTTCAATGTGTGGTTTGTTTTCCCTCATCTTCTCTTTTTAATTGTAGTAGTTTATACAGTTAAGAAGCTTTGTATTTTTGTACTAGTGGTATATGCTTTATCAATTGCTGCTTAACAAATTATCACAAAATTAGTGGCTTAAAACCACACACATTTATTATCTCATAGTTTCTGTGGATCAGGAGTCTGGGTTGGCTTAGCGGAGCCCTCTACTTCAGGGTCTCTCACAAGGTTGCAATCAAAGCTCCAGGGCTGGGGTCTCATCTGAGTTGTAACTGGGGAAGGATTCACTTCCAGGCTCATATGGATGTTAGCAGGACTCAGTTCTTTACAAGGTGTTAGACAGAGGGCCTCAGTTCTTTGCTGGATGCTAGCCAGAGGCCACCTTTGGTTCCTTGCCACATAGGCTTCATTCTGTGGCTTTCTTCATCACAGTCAGCAAGCCAGCAAGGAAGGTGTCCGTAGAGAGTCCATTAGTGAGATGGAACTTAGAATATTATGTAATCGCAGAAGTGACATCCTGTCAACTTTAGTACTCTATTGATAACTCGCCATGCTTTATTCTTTCTCAGTTCCACACCTCTGTTACTACCATTCCTTCTACCTTAACTGACGTTTCTCTGAACCCCTAACACTAAATAAAGAGAAGATATACTATCCTCTCTTAAAATTACCCTAAAATAAAAATTAGCCTTTCCAGCTGTCTTTTAAATTATTTTTGAGTTGTATTTTCCCCTCAAATTGTATGGTCTGTTCTTTCAGATGGTGGTGTGAGGACTGAGAACATGACATTAGACACAAAGCAGGAACTTTGTGAAGAAACAGAACCACGTAGGGAGGGGTCTGATGGACATCATGAAACTATGTCTCGGCCCACCAAATACAGAGGAGATGGTGGGCCTACTGGAAGTTTAGAAATGCAAGATGGGGATGCCACAGGTGAGAAAAGATAGAAATGTGATGAATGTAGGAAGACCTTCATGTCTGTCAGAGGCCTTCAGATGCATAGGAGGACCCACACTGGGGAGAAACTGTACTCACGCACAGAATGTGGAAAGGCCTTTATCAGACGTGCAGAACTTACCCAGCATCAGGGGCTTCACAGCAAGGAAAAGCCCTATCAATGTAAAGAGTGTAGCAAATGCTTCAGTCAGAAGGCAGGCGTCCAGGCGGCCCCATGTTTCGTTGGTTCGAATCCTGGGCGCAGACATGGCACTGTTCATCAAACCACGCTGAGGCAGCGTTCCACATGCCACAACTAGAAGGAGCCACAATGAAGAATATACAACTATGTACTGGGGGGCTTTGGGGAGAAAAAGGAAAAAATAAAATCTTTTAAAAAAAAAAAGAAGGCAGGCCTCTTCCAACATCTGAAAATCCACACTGGAGAAAAGCCCCATCAATGTAGTAAATCTGGCCGATGTTTTAGTCGGAGGTCAGTTCTTACAAAGCATCAAAGTCTCCACACTGAAGGGAAACCTTTTGAATGTCTGGACTGTGGGAAAGCCTTCCACCACAACTCAGACCTCGTTGAACATCAGCGATTCCACAACAAAGAGAAACCTTATGAGTGCAATGAGTGTGGGAAGGCCTTTAGGCAGTGTTCACATCTTATTGAGCATCAGCGAATTCACAGTGAAGAAAAACCATATGAATGTAAAGTGTGTGGAAAAGCATTCACTCGGTATGCAGGACTTAACCAACACCAGAGAATCCACACTGGAGAGAAAACTTCTGAATGTCCTGTATGTGGACGAGCCTTTAGCCGGAGCTCAGAACTCATAATACATCACAGAATCCACTCGGGGAAAAGCCCTATGAATGTGCCGAGTGTGGAAAAACCTTTAGCGTGAGCTCAACCCTTATCATACATCAGAGAAGTCACACCGGGGAGAAGTCCTATAAATGTGACAAGTGCTGTGAAGCCTTCAGTCGAAGGACAGGTCTTAGTCACCATCTCAGAATCCACACAGGAGAAAAAGCTTTTCAGCGTTCTGAATGTGGACGAGCCTTCAGCTGGAAGTCAGATCTCAATAAGCATAAGAGAGACCACTCTGAGGAAAAACCCTATCACTCTGAAGAGTGTGGGAAGGCCTATAGGCAGAGAACCACACTGATCCAACATCAGAAAGGCCACATTGTGCTAAGCCCTGGCAGTAGAGCGGATGGGGTGGAACGTGCAGTGGAAGCTCAGCCCTGATTAAGCACCAGAGAATCTACTACAACTGGACACCTTGCCCAGGTGTTTGGTGATAACTTCAAGTAAAACCCAAGATTTTGTTTTTGCTGAGATAAAATGTTTCTTGAATTTCGTTATTTAAAGAACATCAGAGATGCCACATTGAAAAGTTTTTATAAAGGTCATAAATGCTGGAAAAGTTTCAAATTTAGAAAAATAAACATCAACAAGGAATTTGCCTGTAATTAGCTTTATTAAAGGCAATGAAGTGTCGGTTAATGCAATGAAAAAGTACACAAGGGCAGCTGTAAAAAAATATATTTTTCTACTGAATTCAAGTTTTGTGTTTTGTTTTTTGCAGAATGTTTTGATTTCTAACTAGCTTTAGCATGGCCTGATGTTGAAATTACTTCTCTGAGAACCAGTCGAGGACGGTGGAATATCTAAGAGCTTAGAATGTGTGAGGTGAGTTGTCTCTGTTTCCCTCCCTGCTTAACCAAGCCTCTGACCACAAGTGGGTGGCCTGCAGAAGCTTTCTGATCCCCACCCCATAATTAGCATATCCTGGTAAATAAAGGGTGGGTTATATTCTAAGTAATGTGGAGGGCATAGAGGTTTTGGCCTCCAGTAGCTCAGAATCTAGTGGGGCCATCATAGCTAAAGCGCAGGGCTTAGGTTTCTCATTGTGAACACAGCTCCTTGAGCTGACAAAGGAGAAGAACGAAAGGGAGGAGGGAAAACCAATCCTTTCATTCTAGCATTTTCACCTACAAATTATATTTACGCAACTGAAAGCTCTTTCAGCTTCAGCACTACCTGTGTCCTCAGTCAATGACGTGAGGGACATCTTTGCTAAAGCTGATAATAGTTTTCAAATACTAGAAGAATATTTCCTCACTTTTTTGTCCTATCCACGATGTAACAGCTATAGATGTGACACACTTTTAAGTTTAATCTTCGTTATTAACATTTTCTTCAGCACTTTCTTAAATCTAGACAGCCAGCGAAAGAATAGACCCTGCTCCTCCTTTCCTGTGACTGATGTTTGCATGATGTATCTTTTTCCATCCTTATACTTTCAATCTTATATCGTTAAATTTGAAGTTTCTTGTAGACAGCATATACTTGAGTGATGTTTTTTAGTTCACACTGCCAATCTTTGTCTTTTAACTGGTGCAGTTAGACAATTTCCATTTAAAGTAATTATTGGTATTTTAAGGCTTAAGTCTATCTTTTATTTGTTTGTTCTCTGTGTTTTGCTTCTCTGATTTCTTTTTCCTGCCTTCCTGTGGGTTACTTGTACATGTTTTTAGGGATCCATTTTGATTTGCATATAATGATTTTGAATGTATCTCTTTACTTAGTATCATTGTCCTTGCTTGATAAAAGCTGTTATTTTGAATTGGATTTCAACCCACCTACACTCTACACATTTCTCTCCAAGAAATACATCATTTTTTGTTAACCATGATTTGAGAATAATCCTGGACAGTAATACAAACATTATAAAACTATGTGGGAAGGTAAACTGGGTTTGATCCTTTACAAAGTCTGTCTTTGTTAGTTTTCTCTATGTTACCTGTTAGTCTTATGCCCCAGGGGAGTCACTGATGAGACCCAGCAGAGGGAGCCCTGCTACTTTAGCTAAGAATGGTCAAGAGCAGGAATCTTGATTTTATGTACTGATATATCTCAGCTCTTCAGTCAGTACCTGACATGTGTTAGTTGCTCTATAAATATTGCATGAAGGAGAGGAGATTCCTGGGCCTTGAGCAGCTCTGAATTATCAGTGGCTGAGGCCAGAGACACGCATCAAGGAGCTGATCCTGGAGCTGCTGGTGATTAAGTACTTCCTGACCATCCTGCCTAAGAACTATAGGTCTAACTTCAAAACATAACCCAGGGGAAATGATACCTTTGCTGTGGAGAAATCTGGTAGACAACACCCTAACCAGGTAATCAAACAACATAACTAGTTGTGGAACGAACATTGATATCGTATGGCTCCTGATAGGATTGCTTCACTGAGAAGGACACACCATCACTTCTGTGGTATTCCTGGCAAAAATACAGAACCTGAATCTAATCATGAGGAAACCTCAGACAAACCCAGATTTGGGGAGGGGGGCGGGGAGTAGTTCAATAGAACAACTGGCCTATGCTCCTCAAAAATAGCAACATTATGAAAAGCAAACAAAGAGTGAGGAATTATTTTAGATTAAAGGAGATCAAAGAAATACAACTAAATTCAATGTGTGAGCCTAGGTTGGATCCTAGATTGGAATAAGATTTATATAAAGGACATTATTGGGACAATTGGCATAATTTAAACATGGTCTATACATTCAATTAATAGTATTGCATCAGTGCTCAATTTCCTGAGTCAATAACTGTACCGTGGTCACAAAAAGGATGTCCTTGTGTTTGGAAGATATGTGCTGAAATATTTAGGGGTGAAGGATCATGGTACTGCAACACACTTTCAAGTGGTTTAGCGGTTTTGCAAATAATAGTAGCAGTAGTAAAATATATGTGGAGGAGAAAACAAAACTGGCAAGCATTAATAATAGGTGAATCTGGGTGAAAGGTATATGTGTTTATAATACTGTTCTTACAAATTTTTCTAAGTAAAGGTTGAAAATAAAAGCAATACCTCCAACGAAAACAAACCCAGAGAGTGGTTCACATTTAAGAAAGGTTTTTCTCTTCAGATTTCTTCTTTCCAAGAGAGGGCCAAGTGGGTGAAGTAGTCAAAAAGTACAAACTTCCAGTTGTAAAATAAATAAGTCATGAGGATGTAATGTACAGCATGGTGACTACAGTTAATACTGTATGGTATATTTGAGAGTTGCTAAGAGAGTAGATCTTAAATGTTCTCATCAAAAGAAAAAAATTTATAACTGTATGTGGTGATGGTACTAACTGGATTTATTGTGATCATTTTGCAGTATATACAAATACCATATCATGTTGTACACCTGAAGCTAATATAATATGTCAATATATCTCAATATATCTATATATCCCCCCATCTCACAACTGCCAATCTGTTCTCTGTATCTGAGTTCAGTTTGTTGTTGTTTTAGAGTCCACATTTAAGTGAGATCATACAGTATTTGTCTTTCTCTGGTTGACCTATTTCACAGCATAAGGCCCTCAAGGTCCATCAGTGTTGTTGCAAATGGCAAGATTTCCTTCTTTTTTATGGCAGAATGATATTTCATTGTGTGTGTGTATATATATATATATATATATACACACACACACAAACACTAAATTTTCTTTATCCATTCAGCCATCAATGGACATTTAGGTTGCTTCCAGGTCTTGGCTGTTGTAAATAATGTTGCAATGACCATGGGGGTGAAGACATCTTTTCAAGTTAATGTTTTCATTCTCTTTGGATAAATACCCAGAAGTGGAATTGCTGGATCATATGGTAGTTCTGTTTTTACTTTTTTAAGAAACCTCCATACTGTTTTCCATAGTGGCTGCACCAATTTACATTCCCGCCAACAGGGCACAAGGATTCCCTTTTTTCCACATCCTAGTCAACACTTGTTATTTCTTGTCTTTTTAGTGATAGCCATTCAAACAGGTGTGAGGTGATATCTCATTGTGGTTTTAATTTCATTTCCCCAATGATTAGTGATGTTGAGCAACTTTTTATGTACCTATTGGCCATCTGTATGTTGTCTTTGGAAAAATGTGTATTCAGATCCTCTGCCTATCTTTTAATCAGATTGGGTTTTGTTTGCTATTGAGTTGTATGAGTGCTTTATGTATTTTGAATATTAACTTGTAATCAGATATGTGATTTGAAAATATTTTCTCTCATTTGGTAGGTTGCCTTTTCATTTTGTTGAGTTTCCTTTACTGTGCAGAAACTTTGTAGTTTGATGTAGTCCCACTTGTTTATTTTTTGCTTTTGTTGCCTTTGCTTTTGGTATCAAATCAGAAAAATCATTGCCAAGACCAATGTTACGGAGCTTACCCCCTATGTTTTCTTCTAGGAGTTTTATGGTTTCAGGTCTTAGATTCAAGTCTTTAATCCATTTTGAGTTAATTTTTGTATATGGTGTAAGATAGTGGTCCAAGTGTCATTCTTTTGCATGTGGCTGTCCAGTTTTCCCAACACGATTTACTGAAGAGACTGTCTTTTCCCCATTGTATATTCTTGGCTCCTTTGTCGTAAATTAATTGACCATATATGCATGGGTTTATTTGGGAACTTCTGTCTATTAATATATGTCTGTTTTTATGCCATACTGTTTTGATTACTATAGCTTTGTAATACAGATTGAAATCAGGAAGCATGATGCCTCCAGCTTCATTCTTCTTTGTCAAGATTGCTTTGGCTATTTGAGGTCTTTTGTGGTCCATACAAATTTTGGGGTTGTTTGTTCTATTTCTTTGAAAAATGCTATTGGAATTTGATAGGAATTGCATTCAATCTGTAGATTGCTCTGGGTTGTATGGTCCTTTTAACAATATTAATTCTTACAATCCACAAGCACAGAATATCTTTCCATTTATTTGTGTCTTTTTCAGTTTCATCAGTGTCTTTTCATTTTCAGTGTATAGGTCCTTCACCTCCTTGGGCAGATTTATTCCTAGGTATTTTGATCTTTTTGATTCAGTTGTAAATGGGATTGTTAATTTCTCTTTCTGATAATCGGTCATTAGTGCAGAGAAATGCAACTGGTTTGTATATTGATTTTGTATCCTGCAACTTTACAAAATTTGTTTATTAGTTCTGACAGGTTTTGGTGGAGTCTTTAGGGTTGTCTATATACAATATCATGTCATCTGCCTATAGTGACAGTTTTTACTTCTTCTTTTCCAATTTGGATGCCTATTATTTCTTTTTCTTGCCTAGTTGCTCTGGCTAGGAGTTTTAATACCATGTTGAATAAAAGTGGCAAGAGTAGACATCCTTGTCTTATTCCTGATCTTAAAGTAAAAGTTTTCAGCTTTTCACTGTTGAATATGATGTTAAGAGTGGGTAATGTTAATTGAGAGAATCATTAACCTCTAATGCAACTTGGATGGTCAGGTCACTTTTCTTTGATGGACCAGCTTGTGTTCTCGTTTAATCACCTGCTTATCTCAAGCCAGTTAGGAGAAATTAACACTTAAGAATATCTACAACTGAGCAATTGCTTTGTCAGAACTCTGGAAGTGAGGAAAAGGTAAGTTAGTTTCTGCCTTTAAAGAGGAATTGCCATCCACAGTCTGAAAGACCTGAATGCAAGCCCCAAAGGAAGAAGGACATTTTGAATAAAATTGGGAAAGACAAAAATAGTGTAAAATGTCTGAAGATCAGTCACTGAAGCATCCTCTGGGGAAGGAGAAAGAGAGTGTTTGGCCTGTTTTTCCCATAATTCATTGGGAAGCAGACATTTCTCTGAGAATTGTCTTCAAACGCTGAATAAAATGAATGGAGCAGCATCAGTTTAATGTAATTTCTTTTTTTTTTCCCCCCAAGATTTTTCCTGTTTCTCCTAAAGCTCCCCGGTACATAGTTCTGTATCTTTAGTTGTGGGTCCCTCCAGCTGAGGCATGTGGGACACTGCCCCAGCATGGCCTGATGAGCAGCGCCATGTCCATGCCCAGGATTTGAACCAGCAAAACCCTGGGCCACCAAAGCAGAGCGTGAACCTAACCACTTAGCCACTCAGACAGCCCCTAATGTAATTTCATATAAGGTATTTTTATCTCATTAGAAATGCCGGTCTCTAGCCTTCAGCACTGGGTTATCAACCTACACAAGCCCTTGATAAGGCACAGCCTGACCCACAGTCAGTAAAATCTTATAATCCGAAGTCCCTCAACAAGGACAACTATCACTTCCAGAAAATGGAAAGAGGATATCTTGGGATTCTATTCTTTAACTTTAGAGATATGAGGGTTTGTACTCTCTTAAAAGTAATGTTAGGGTCTGGCCCTGGGGCTGAGTGGTTAAAGTTCCACGCGCTCCCCTTTGGCAGCAATTTGAATCGGGGTGCAGATGTACTCCACTCACCAGCTGCACTGTGGACGTGTCCCACATGCAAAAAAATCGAGGAGGATTGGCACAATGTTAGCGCAGGGCAAATCTTCCTCAGCAAAGAAAAAGTAATGTTAAAGGTAGAATTTTAGGAATGTAATTTCTTTTAAAATAGAAAACAACTTTTTCAAAAATAAAGAACAAAAGGCAAAACAGCAAGTGAGCTTTGATTCATTAGCAAGTCTGGAAAAGCAATTCCTGCAACTACCAAGCTGGCCTCACTTGGCAGAGAGATGGGGGTCTTAATCTCAAGGTCCAATCAGCACCCAGGGAATGTTCCAACACTGGACCAATTTCTAGGAAGCTCCTCCTGCATCCGGCTAGTTTGCATTCCAGGGTAAGACAACGTGGCAGCCACTAGCTCTCCACCAGATTTTTCCTGTATCTGGTCTCCCAGAAACAGAAGAGGAGAGCCAATTGTCTAGTGTGGTCTTGAGAATGTCAGAAAGGTACTTGGGTGGGTGAAAATTATGGCCCTCCTAGGATCCAGATCTTAACATGGGAAAACCTCTGCCTGGTCACTGTCCACCCTAAGGTCTCCCACCCCACACCCTCACCTCCCAAAACCTAGATTTGAATGTTTCGAAATTCTAAGTTCCTCTATTAACAGTTTACCTACAGAAAGAATAGGAGGGGTATGCAGCAAAAGGGAGGATTGGGCAGCTTTCCTGGGATCTCACACCATAGACTGACCGTCTCAGAAACCCAAGTGCGCATCTCAGCGGGGTCGAGAAAGGCGTCAGGCATGTCTCCACCACCGAAATCCCCAACATACCACCAGTTATCCTCCTGGACTTTCTGTTCCGTGCGTCTGGGGACACATAATTCTCTAGGAAAGGGTGGAGCGGACCTGGTCCCCAGCTCCCTAGCGGCTGCAAACAGGGGCAGTTTTGAAACATTCGCTAAGATTCTCCCTCAGGTGAGAAAGGTTCAGCTCTAGGCAGCTCATTTGAATGGACGCAGAGATTGTGACTAGGGGAAGAAGAGAGACACCGCTAGCACTTTATAGAGCTGGGTACAACCACAGCTTCCCCATCCAGAGAACCGAACCTTTGACAGCCACCAGAAAAATCGAGAGAGGCCTTCACCTGCGCACCGAGCAGATTTTGTTTCATGGCTTTTGGGTTGGTGTTTGGAAAATTGGGTCCTAAGAGTGGCTTCTGGTCTTCGCGGAGCTCTCTTTCGTTTTGTCTTTCGACACCACAGGTTTCGCCCTCCACCTTCCCCCTCAAGCCTAAAACAAACCACTCAATCAAACTCGATTGCGTCTCCATTGAACTTTAGGGAAAAATACTCGGAAATTTCCGCGTTTGAAATGCTGCGTGGTAGTTAAGAGCATGGACCGTGGACGCAGATTATCCCTTTTAAACCACAGCTCGGCCGCTCTTTGAGGTGTGCGCCTGGGCTGGAGGAAAGGTGAGAGCGCCCACCTTACAAGCGCCGGTCTGAGGTGCCACGAATCGTGCGTGTAAAGCGCTTTGGAGAGAGCTCGGCAGAGTCCGCGCTATGTAGGTGTCTGCCGTTATTATTACTACCCTGCTGTGAAAGATTTTAGAAAACAGAAACCAGGAATTATGTAAACCTACAGAGAGCTACCCTCCGCCCCGCGCCCCCCTCCCCCCCGCCCCCGTCTCCAACCTGTACTCCACCGTCTGCGCTTTCCGGGGAATAAAGTTAAAGCTTCGAGTGTGCGGACGTCGCTGACGAGGAGTGTTCAAGTTCTCGGTCAAGGGGTAAAGGCTTGGGGCCAGTGGGCGGGTGGGCACTTCCCACGCAGCTGTGAACCCATGGACCGCGATGTTTCCCAGTTTCGTAGTTCTATCTCATGCCTTTAGTTACCGATAAGGAATTTCCTGCAAATAGGGTATTGAACCTCTCCCTCAGCTTTTCTTGTCAGCAGAGTTATTACATATGTCTTTGCTTACCTCCTTATACTATCCTTGACCATAACCTCTGGCATATTTATGCAATGAAGATAAGTGAAACATTTTGTAACTTTTTATTATGGAAATCTTTAAACGTACAAAAAGTAAATAAATTGATATGATGTAGTCTCATGTATCCATCACCCAACTGCAAGAATTAGCAATATTTTTACCAATCTCATTTTATATGTATCCCAACCTTTTTCGTCCTGTATTTTAAAGCAAAATCCAGGCATTATACCATTTTATCCATAAAGACTTCAATATGTAAGAGAGAGAATTTTAAAATACATTCACTGCTTATTTACTGGGGATGTCTAGTAGGGGAAAAAGTAGCTTCTTCAGATTTCTTTGATTTATCCTATTTTATTTTCATCAGTGTGTTAATTTTCTTACAGTGGTCTTAAAATAAAGAATCAGAAACATAATTCCATTGCACAATGTTGGTAGGGCAGAGTTTTGCTTACACGGTGAGCAAGATAATTTTCCTTCTAAGGATCAGTGTTAAATACGAATTTTATCCCTATTTATTTATTTATTTTTGAGGAACTAACTGCCCTGAACTAACTGCTGGCAATCCTTTTTTGCTGAGGAAGACTGGCCCTGAGCTAACACCCGTGCCCGTCCTCACGGCCCATCCTCCTCTCCTCTAGTCCGTCTGTGGGACGCCTACCACAGCATGGTGTGCCCAGCAGTGCCAATGTCCGCACCCGGGATCCGAACTAGCTGACTCCGGGCCGCCCAGAAGCATAACGTGCGCACTTAACCTCTGCGCCACCGGGCTGGCCCTTTTATCCTTATTTAATTTGAACTTAATCAGTAACATCCTTCAAGAAAACAGTCACCTAAATCTTCACGTTCATGGCGATGTATGATATCTTCCCTCATTTCTCTGCTCTGCTTTAATGCCTTGCAATCGTCTCCTAAAAGTCTCCTTTCCCCAGATTTCATAGTGCTCTTTATATTTAACCCGGCACGTTGTTTTAGTCAAAACACACTTTTCAGAAGCTGGCAATTACGATATTCAGTTTTCAAGACTGCTCTGCCACCTTTGCTAGGAACACATCTACTAATAAATTATTTTTATTCTGGTGAATGTAGATTCAAACAAATTGGCTGTCAAAACTTTTGCAAGATTGGAAGTTTTCTTAAAAGTTTTCTCTATTCCTTTGAATAAATTATGTACACCTTACCCCTGCAGTATTTAAATAAGTGGACAAAAGAAAGAATAGAGTTGTTAAAAATGGGAAATAAACCAAGGAATTAGCAAATAATTTCCTGTGAATTAGATTTACTGTAAGAAAGAGAAAATTCTGGAATCTTTACCATTTGTAGTTAAAATCTTGAACAAGGAGAGAGAATTACTCATTAAGGATGTAAATCTGATTTTTTTTACAATTCTTTAAAAAGCCAAATTCTTCTGCTAACTCTAAAATGAAACAAAAGACATGCTACTTCAGACATTTGGCCTGAAACACAGGGGACTAATGCAGGGCACCTAATGAGAATTTTGCTCATATTCTGCTTCAGATGGGTTTGTAATCAAGTTTTGATTTCTGGACTTTATATGCCCTCCCTGTGGAAATGGAAAGTGTAACCCAGATCCCCACTGAGAAAAGGTGGAGAAGTACAGCCCTGATCCTCTGTAGTTTGGTGAGATGTAAGAAGCAAGGTTGGGAAGCTTTGGTAGGAAGAAAGCCCATGCAGGAGTTTGAGGTACGAAACAGCGATTACAATCACTGTGCTACGGAACACAATTACAAGGATGCTTTCCACTGTCCTGAAGTAGTTTGTGGAATCAGACCTCTTGCAGGTAATGCCTGTCAGCTTGATCTATAAGATGTCAAGATGAAACTCTATCCTATCAGGTATAAAAATTGTTGTTAAACCTAGTGGTCATTTCTTAATTAATATCTTCATTTCTGAGCAGCCTTTGGCTCTGTCCACCACTTTTCTGCCTTTAAATAATTTCTTTAAATTTATCTTTACTTTTTAAAATTAAATTACCAAGTGACGCATACTCATGGTAAAGAAAAAAATTAAATCTTGGAAAAATGTTTAATATAGAAAATTTAAAACCTTCAGATCATAGCTGTTAACAACTGGCATACGTCTTCAGGATGCTTATTTTTATATCAATCAGAGGCTTCCAGAAATAGCAAAAGGTTCACATCATCTTCTTCCCAACATGTAAAAAATAAAAAAATGCCAAATAAGATTTGAACATATTGGGATATATTTAAAATTCTTCATCCATACACAATGGTGGTATGTATAATACATACATAGACTTATACATACATAGTACTCCTTTGAGGATAACTTAAAAAGTCTAAGTTTGGGGCCTTCATAAAATTGAGGCTGAGGGGCCTGCCCATTGGCTAGTGGTTAAGTTTGTATCTTTGCTTCGGCAGCCCAGGGTTCAGGAGTTTGGATCCCAGGCATGGACCTACACACCACTCATCAAGCCGTGCTGTGGCAGCATCCCACATACATGATAGAGGAAGATTAGCAATGGATGTTAGCTTAGGGCCAATCTCCTCACACACACACAAAAATAAAAATAAAAATAAAAAGGAAAAATTGGGGCTGAAGCTAAATGGTTCTCACTAATATTAAATATCTAACCTCTCAGTCTATCACTTAAACAAAAATACTATATATACTGTTCTGCAACTTGCCTTTTTTTAAACTAAGTGGGAAAATATTTGTAAGTTACTACATGTAGATTTGTATTATTGTTATTAATGGTAACATACTACTCTAATGTTTTGTTTAATCATAAGTTATTTAACTAAGTATTCCATTTTGGTGGGCATCAGGTGGTTTCTAATGTTTAACTATTATAAGTAGTGTTCCAATGAACTATGCATAATATGTGTGTGTGTATTTTTTTCACACTAGTGGTGGCATTTCTCTAGCATAATTCTCTACTAGTTGGTTGACTATTGGGCTTAAGGAAAGGACGAAGGAAGCACATAAACTTTGCACATTTTAATAGGTCTTACGCTATTGTTCTTCAGTTTGATTGGGCCAATTTACACCTGTACGGACAGTATTTCAGAAATCTGGAGTGGGAGCAGGGGAAGGAGAATGATATGTTATTGTTTTAAATGGCATACCCTACAGATAAATTAGGTAGAGTATCTTCAAATAGATTCATCAATCATTTGATTTTCTTCTGTGCATTGACCATATGTGTTTTTTGGTTATTTTTTTCCAACTGGGTTTTCTTTTCTTATTGAATGTAATTTCATGTAATTAATTATCAGCTTATTATTTATTTTATTCGTAATAAAAACAACTACAATAATGTCAAGTGGCTTACACAGTGATTACTATTTGCAAGGCAATTTTCTAAGCATTTTACTGATATTAACTAATTTAATACTCACCACAAACTCAGGATTTAAAAAAAAAAAACTACTAGGATTATTAACCCAAGAGATTTAATTGAACATATTCATTCTAGTTACCTTTATTCTGATGCTTAGATTTTGTGTTAAATCTAGAAGATTTTATCCATTCATTTAGTTATATTGTTGGTGTACTCTTGCACTGGTGTAATACGATTACCAAAACAAGTATATATTTCCTGCCCTCTAGTTGGACGGAGAATGGTCTAAACCAAACTTCAGTGAAACTCTTTCTGTGTTAGTGGCAGAAATTCCCCCCTCAAAGCTTCCTCTAGGACCAATTCTGAAGTTACTGGCGTGAAATGAGGTTGCCCTTGAGTCTCTGAAGAGTGAGTGTGAGTGGCACTGGATGATGAGACATGTAACAATATGCTCGCCCCATTCAAAGGAATAAATAAGGCTGTTTAGTTTAGTATTGTGGACGAAGTACCCCTAATGGTTGTTTTGTGCTAACCGAAGACATTTTGAAATTCGGTGAATATGGGTGAGAGAGAAAAGAGTCCCTCCCAACAAAGTTGAGAACAGAGCTAAGAGGTTTGATAGGGAGCGAAAAAGCACCAACATTTTGGTAGAAAAGAAAGTTCCCCCTTCCAAAATTCTGCACTAAATATAAAAAAGCACACAAACTCTCAGGAGTGAAGAGGCTTCCTGAGGGTCACATTACCACTGAGGTTCTCGGAGCCGGAAGGGACGTTAGGGGTTACCCAGTTCGGCTCCCCAAGTCAGGGTTGGAGTTAGTGATGTGGCTCGGGAAAGAGCCACAACCAGAATCCTGCACTCTGACTCCTGCATCGGGCCTTACCCACCCCACCCGCCCTGCCCGGTGCTGCCGATTTTGAGTTATGATACAAACGACTCCCCCTAAGGGCTTTTGCACTTCTCTACTTTTTTCCGAAACACATTCTCGCCCGTTGCTGATTTATCATAGACTGATCAATGCCAAGTCCTAGAGAGGGTAGCGAAAGAGAAATGAGAGCGTCTTCTGGCCGTCGGGCATATTACAAACGCAAACAGAAGGAATCGCAGAGCCAGGTTTCTGGTACCGCTCAGAAAGCAGGAATCCCAGACGTTTTGATCAAGAGGCAAGAAAATGAATTCCTCGAACGCGAACGCAGCGGCTGAGGGACTCTGTGGAGGTCGGAGAGTTTGCCTCCGAAGCACGCAGGGCTGCGGGCTGGAGCTGAGTCGGCGAGTCAGGGTCGACTGGCGTCTAATAATGTGTGCCAGGCCTGGTTCTACCTGTTATTAGGTATGAGCCAAATACTGCACCACTCTAAGCGTCGTCCATCAGTTTTGTGGTGGTGGTGAAATGCACTTTAAGATACCTGACTCAGACTGTGGTTGTGAAGATTAAGCCAGGGAAAGGGCAACGAGATACATTGCTACCAACTGTCTGGGAGTACTGCAGGGAGGAAGAAATTGAACGGCTGGTGCTTCTGCATGACGAGGTGGCCGAGTGGTTAAGGCGATGGACTGCTAATCCATTGTGCTCTGCACGCGTGGGTTCGAATCCCATCCTCGTCGGCTGACTGAGCATTACAGTGGGAAAGCATCTCCTTTTGGTGAGTTAATTCCTTACTCACCACCCAGTTGAGTAATTTCCTCTAATCCTCCCTGTTCTCTGCTTTCTCAGTAGCACTTTCCGTGGCTGTGAACTTAATTTATCAATTGATTTATTTGATTTATCTTTCATTCCCCTACCAAATTTTCATTCGAAGTTTTGCTTAGCAGAGACTCCCCATTGAGGACACAACTCACGAATTAATTGAGGACCATAAAGAAACATTGCCTAACAAATTTAAAGGAATTGATAAAGTTGTCCATAGAGTAATGTACATGAAATTATGTATACTGAACTATATGGTTATTTAAGGCGTTTTCAGGCTAATTTTATCTCTACTGCAATCTTTGTTATATCTTTAATGCTAATTTTAAAAGCAAACATTATTGTCTAAGGACCCCTGTCTTTGACAAGGAGGCATATGTGTCTCTTAGAGATACGACATAACTAAAAAGTACACGCCATACAGTTCCAGTTAGGGCTAAGTATTTCTTCCTGAGAAAAGCAAAGAAAAATGTGGGTATTGTGTAGTTTCTACCTGTGACTTCCATCTTGGCAGACCGGTAGAAGGAAAAAAAAAGAATAACATATTTCTTCATTTTATTTATTTTATTATTTCCATTTCTTTGATATGTACTACATTGACATGATTCAAAAAGTATAAAAAGCTATACAGCAAAGTTTTGTCACCAATTATCCTTCCCACAGGTTGGGTCCTATTAGTGTCACGTATACCCTTTTGGATATGCCGTTTTGCATGTGTGTCTATCTATATCTGAAATATAAATATCTAGAAGTAGATATGCTGTGTTCTATGATTTTTTTACTTTTAAGATAATGCCACATTTCCTCCATAGAGGTTGTATGATTTACACTCCCAATCAACAAGGTGGAAAGGAGACCAGACCATAGCTGCTTAGGCAGCCTTATAATAGGGATTATTATTTCAACTAGCATTGTCACAGGTCATCTAAATGGAAGCACAAACACCCGCAGTGAAAAGGAAAAAATTAGGAATCCTGAGTTCTCATAAACTTGGTGGCCTTAATTTTACATATTGAATTACAAGTTTTCTATATAACCACCAGCAATTTATAAATTGGGCTGATTAAATATTTAAGATTTAATGGATTCTAGTGTTCGTGAGGTTGAGCCTTTGTGTGGTTTGAGGGTAGAACTCGTTTGTTTTATTAGAATGAAAATTTAAAATGTCTAAATCAGAGGTCTGAAATTGGATCGCTGGATTCAAAGCATCAGCTCTTATGCAACAGATGAGATTACTCTAGTTTTCAAAAGTGGTTCTCAAAAGTGTGGTTCCCCCACACAATGGCATCATCATCACCTGTAAACTTGATGGAAATACAGACTCCAAGGCAGGGGCCCAACAATTTATGCTTTAACAAGCTCTTCAGGTAATCCTGATTTGTGCTAAAGTTTGACACTGCTGCTCTAGTTTTGTTTTGTTTCAAAACACGGTTAACCTAGTTTCTGTCCATCTTAGTAACATCTTTTCTCCTTAAGACCGGCGTTTCTCCCATCTTTCCAACATCAGCATGAGTGTCTATGCTGAACCCTCTCAGCTCCTCCAGGATTACTCACTCTTACCCCTACTCTGTCCATGTCCCCAAAGCTAGGACCCACAGAGCAAACTAACGTGATGTTGAAGACACCAGCCAAACACCACCAGGAACAAACCTGTAGTCTGACAAAATCAGTTTATTGAATCAACGCAGGGACAGGATACTCCAGAGTAACCGGGAAGTGCCGCTCAACAAGAGGAATGAGAAGCGTCTTTGCTTAAGGATTGAGTTTCCGCTGAAGGGTTGGTTCTGAGGAGGCTCTAAGTGAAGCGGAGAGCTGGATTGGCGGCTGTTGCAAAAGCGGGATGAGGAGAACCGGGGATTAACTAGGGATTGGGTATTGTCATGAAAAGAGGGCGGCTTTAGGTATCCCCAATAATAGGTGGGTGCATAAGGGCGCGTCTGGAGCGTTGTAAGGCGGTAATCATACTCTCAAGGAGGGGGCCGCTGTGGCGTTTTGCAGCCGCTGCGTGATCCGGGGCAAACCGTGTTCCTGTTAACTTTGCAGCTGTCTTTGCCGGTGTCTGTTTCCAGCCTGACAACAGCAGCGTTGCTTTTTTCTTTTTCAGTCGGAGCCAATTTCCTTCCTTTCCGTCTAGACAGGTTTTTACTCTTCCAGTGGACATTTCCTGTCCGTGAGCCTCGGCTTCGGGGAATCATTCTCCGGTGCTCCGGCTGTGGGCGTTTAGGAGACTTTGGAGAGGACACAGACTGAGGTTTCCTCCGTTTTTCCCGGGCCCGAGGGCCCAGAAGCCCCGGCGCGGGAGCACTGAAGGCCGCAGGGGGCGTTCCACCTGTCTAGACGGGCCCCGCCCCGCGCGCCCCGCCCCGCGCACCTCCCGGCCCCGCCCCGCCTCCCGGCCACGCCCCTCCACCTCCCGGCCACGCCCCGCCTCCCGGCCACGCCCCGCCCCGCCGTCTCCCGGCCCGGACCGGTGAGGAGTTTTCCCGCCTCCGGGAGGACTGGGCGCTTGGACAGCCGGAACTTGTTCTCCCCAATTCTCGGTCCTCTGCTGGTTTTCGAGGCGTTTCCAGCCTCGGGTTGGGGTTGGGGTGGGCGGTGGGGAAGGACGAAGGCGGACTAGCGCGATTGCTGGGTGAATGGGGAGATCCCCTCCCCCAGAGGTGGGGAATGACCTGAAAGCATGCCCCGCAGTGGAGAAAGCGCACCCGCCGCCGGCCGGAGGTCGGCGGTAGGGTTGCCAGATAAAATACAGAACGCCCAGTTAAAACTGAATTTCAGATAAAGAACGAAGAATTTTTTATGGACAAATCTGTCAAACCTAGCCGGTGGCTCCGCGTGTCGGTGAGCGGGCCTCTGGGCAGGGCGGGGGCGGGGAGAGGGTCCTCCCTGGGAGGATCAGGAGGCCGGAGCCGTGCTCCCCGAGAAATGTTACCATCCCGCCCTTTCCGCCCGGCTCCCGGGGAGTCTGTAAACTTCCGAAGGGAAATGTCCATTTCTGAGTTCTCCAGCCCTCAGCCCGCTTTGGGTCACAGAAGAGAGGCATTAAATTTTGACTTGAGAACTCCTTCGCTGTGAAATACAACTTTCTCACCCCTTGAAGCTGAGCATATCATTAAGTCGGAAAGGAGTTTTACTCAAAAGAGGGGAGAAATGGGCTGCTCCAAGTCATTTACCAGAGAGGTAAAGGCAAAACCGGACCCCAAGGCCGCAGGGAGATGTGAACTCGGATCGTGGGATTCAAAGTCCATAATGCTGACTGTTCCACAAGAGGACAGCTGCCTTGCGGTGTGTATCGTGATTAACTGAAATGAATCGGCAGCGTCTTAAAGAGTTTCTGACGAAAACGGACGTTCTTATGACGTTTACCACCAAGCTCTGCGGTGGTACCAGCTCCTGAGACTCTCAGAAGAGCTGGGTTTGGGTCAAGATAAAGGAAACTGGAGGGTAGGTCCCAAGTTCTGTTCCTGGCGGAGAAAACTGACCAAATGAACCGGGATTCGTCTGTAAAGTCGCTGTCGCATACTTCTGGAGGGAGAGTAAAACGCCTTTCAGAGAGCAAATTGGCACATCATTTATCACCCTTTTAAAAGTAGACGTCAGACTTCAAAAACAGACTAGCACATTTACGGTCAACTGATTTTCATCAAAGGTGCCAAGGTAATTTAGTGAATCTAGAAGGAAAGGAGTCTTTTCAAGAAATGGTGCTGCAATAGTTGGGCAGCAGCCATGGGAGGGAAAAGATGATGAATTTCCGTTCTTACTTCACACAATATTCAAAAATTACTCATAATGGCTAATAGACCTAAATAAAACCTAAAACTAAAACTTAAAACTCTAAAATTTCTAAAAGAAAAGAGAAAAACTTTATGACTTTGAGTTAGGAAAATATTTTAAAACTAGGACACAGAAAATGTAAAACATAAAAGAAAAATAGAAAAATTGGACTTTATCAAAATTTAAAACTTCTGTTCTTTGAAAAGCACTGTTAATAACAATGAAACGACAAGCCTCAGACTGGGAGAAAATATTTGCAAAGCACATATCTGATAAAAAGACTTGTATCCAGATTATATAAAGAACTCTTACAACTTAACAATAGGAAAACAATCCCATACCCCATTAAAATGGGGGAAAGATTTGGATTTAGACCTCAACAAAGAAAATATATAGACGGCAAGTAAGCACATGAAAAGATCTCAGCGTCATTAGTCATGAAGGAAATTCAATTAAAACTACAATAAAATACCATTACACATGTATTAGAATGGCTAAAATTTAAAAAAATAATAAACCTAACTGCTAAATGCTAATGAGGATGTGGAGCAGCTGGAACTCATACATTGCCACTAGGAATACCAAATGGTACAGCCACTTGGAAAGGCAGTTTGGCAGTTTCTTATGACATTAAACAAATACTCTATGACTCAACAATCCTGAGTATTTATTCAAGAGAAATGAAAACATATGTCCACCTGTGAGTGAATGTTTATAGCAGCGTTATTCATAATTGACAAAACTGGAAACAACCCAAATGTCCATCACCTGGTGAATGGATAAGCGAATTGTGGTACATTCGTGCAGTGGAATATTACTCAACAATGCAAAGAACAAACCACTGATACAGACAGCAACATAGCGGAATCTCAAAAGCAGTATGCGAAGTGAAAGAAACCAGAAACTAGACCCAAATCCTAATGGTATATGATTCCATCCCAGAGAAGGCAAAGAATATGAGTGAAAAATCAGATCGGTGGTTATCAGGGGCTGGGAGTGGAAGGAAAGACTGACTAAAAAGGAGCAAGGGGAATATTGGAGGGCGCTGGAAATGTACACCTTGATTGTAGCAGCCTTTACATGACAATAAGTGTTTGTCAAAATTCATCTAACTGTACACATAAAAAGGTGATTTTTACCATATGCAAGTGGTGTCTTAATAAAACTAACTTAAAAAAAAAAAGGATATCATCACTCAGCAATTCCATTTCTAAAACTCTATCCTTTAGAAATACTTGCATAAGTTCATCAAGGTGTTTGTCAAGGAATGATCAAAGTAGTAGTGTTGGTCACAAATTATGCGGCCTATAAAACAGATGGCAACTGACATAAAAAGTACGCTGCAGAACAGTAATGTATAGCAGTTTCTATTTTTGTAAATATAATTCTAGAAGTAGACATACAATTATATATTCATTTATAAGTAGCTTGGAGGACTACACGTCGAACTGTTGGTGCAGATTTTTTTTTTTAAGAATTGAATTGGGGGTCCAGGCACTTTTCAATTACTACAGAATTTGCTGTTGCAATGTTTGAAGAGGGTGGCAGGCAGAGGAGCATATAAACTTTTATCATTTTTCTTAAAGCACATCTGCATAAGACAATTAATGGCCAGTTATATAGGACTCAGGAGTCATTTTTCGATGCTGACCCCCCACCGGGCTGAGCTCTGTGGTGGCAGTAGAGGGAACAATATGAAAGAATTAAAAGGTAAAATCCCAGATTGCAAAAATGTGTTGTCCTTTCGGCTGGGGGAGATGGGGTGGGGGCTGCTAAAACGCACAGGGGTGTGTGCATTTAATAGTGGATGGGCAAGGAGAGGACCACCGCCCCTCCCCCCCCACCCCCGCCCGCACCTTGGGCCTAGAGATTTTCAACCGTTTGGGGGGTCACCCCTTTAAGAACCTTAGCAAAGACCCTCAAAATTCATGGCTTCGGGGATTTTCTGGCGACTACTCAGAAAACTCAAGGCAGGACCCTAACCTGGGGGGATGGATAGGATGGAATCTCAGGGCAAAGAGCAATGGAGGCGTTGATCTCCAATCTTTGCTGGATGAGTTCCCAGGTCCTTCTAGGCTTAAAATGTTCTGAATCAGAAAGAACAAAATTTAGGAATCAGTGGAGTCCGAAGCAGCAAGAACGACACAGTGGGAAAGAAGAGCTGTTTAATAAACACTCCTCTGGCACCTCTTAGGCTTTGCGCGCTCTGAACCAGGCGCTGGAGCGGGCTGGGAGCGCGGGGGAGGGGAACACTCGGGGCACAATCCTGCGGCCCCTGCTCTCCCACACCCCTCGAGAAATCCCGCGGCTGCGGCCTTTCGCTCTGTCAGTCTCCTTTTTGCTCTGTGTCCAATTCCTTGGTTCCTTCCTTCTCTGGCACCTCCAGTTCCCGAGAACTTTCAAATACCCTGGCTGAAACGGCGCGCGCTGCTGAAACGGTGTGAGTGAGGTGGCAGACGTGTGGCCCCCTCCGCTCCAGTTTCAACTCTGAGGTCCCCTCTTCTCTCAGGGACGAGTTCTTACAACGCTCTCCGTCGCTGGTCACAGCCAGAAGTGTTTGTAACCGCAAATGCAGATGAAATTTAAAAATACCACTTTATTAAACGCTATGCAAAATAACTTAGAAACCTGGTTCAATGCATATATTTCCAGAAAATATAATATACCAAAAGAACCTTAGAAGAAAGAAAATCCACACGGACCAGTTACAAGTGAAGACATAAAAAGTTGTCAACAAACTACCTCCCTAAAAGCATCAGACATAACAGTTTCACAGGTGAATTCTAAGAAACCATTTACAGAACAGATAATTCCAATGCATTTAAAACTGTTCCAGAACAGAGAAAAAGAAAAGAATACTAGATTTTGGAGGGAAACAATCTGAATATTGATCTTGAAAACCAAAATATATTACCAACAAGAAAACCACATATTCTTATTCTCACTTATGCTGAATCTTAAATAAAATAGTAGAAAACAGAATTCAGCAGCACATTAAAGGAATAAATAATTTACCATGACAAAATGGGGATGAGCAGAAAAATTCTTTAAGAAATCTTTAAACATAATTCACCATATTAACATATTTAAGGAGAAACAGCATATAAGCATTTAAACAGATGTTGGAAAGACATTTGCTTACATTAACATCCAGTTTTGACATTTGAAAAAATTTTAATAAAAAAGAATAGATGGTTCCTTACATAACATAATAAAACATACGTAACTTACATCAACCGTCATCATCCTGCTTTTCAGAGAAAACATTATATGCCTTCCCTTTGAAGTAAGCAACATGCTAGAAAGCTGTCCACTCTCATTACTATTGTTTTATATTATTCTGGAGGAACTAGACAATGTATTTAGCAAGAGAAATAAATACACTTGAAAGAAGGAGTAAAAATTATCATCATATTAGATATACAAAGGTACCCCAGGATTTGTTTATGAAATTAAATATATTTGTAAAAATAAACAAGAGAAGTCACTTGCTTTCCTACACACACATGCACACACACACACACACACACACACACACACTGGACAAAAGACCCCATTTACAACAGCAGCAAAAGAGATAAAATATTGAGAAACTAATTTGATGAAATTACAAGATCAATAATAAGAAAACTTTAAATGTTGTTGCCTGACCCAAGATATGGAGGAAGAGACATATCAATTTTTTCTTACTAGTTACTCTAGGTATTTAATATAATGCCAACAAGAATTAAAGTGGAATTTTGTTTTCGAACTGGGTAAATTGCTTCTAAAGTTTATGTGAAAAGTAAACAAGCATTAGCAGCCAGGAAAACTCAGAAAAGAATAATAACAAGGAAGACATAGGCCTTCCAGGTATTAAAACATCTTACAAGCTACTGTTAAGTTAATTAAATAAGGAGACCATTAGATTGAGGTGGCTCTAATGCCGTATGTAGCAGCCTATGTAAGCAAACCAAAATCTAAACCTGTAAATGCCTGAAGATTATGAAATCAAAACCTAAGGACAGCCAGTCACAAACTAGGCTTTAAGCTATAGCCAATCAATAATTTCCTTGTTTTGTTTCCACCTTTTCTCTATAAAAGTTTTTCCAGAGCTCCTGCTGGTGGAGCACTCCTAACCACTTCTGGTTTGGCACTGCCCATTGGAATCAATTTTTGCTCAAATAAACTCTTAAAATTTGTAATATGCTTCAGTTTATCTTTTAGCATTACAGTGAATAAAACATTGTAGTACAAACAACATAGAAAATCCCGAAGTAGGCACAAATATTTAAGCACAAATATTATAAAGATGACATTTCAAGTCAGTGGAGAAAATATGGATTATTCAATAAATGGTACTGGGCCATCTGGGTAGATATCTGAAAAAAACAGAGTGTAATCCACACCTCACATCTTACAACTGGATAATTTCCAGGTGGTTCAAAAATTTAAATAGAAAAAAAATAAAACCATAAAAGTACTAGAAGAAGTCACCTGAGAATTTTATTTTATAGTTTTAGCACAAGGGAGGGCTTTCTTAGTATCACAAAAACCATAAAATATTAGTAAATTTAACTACTTAAAAATTAAAAATTTCTTTGTAACTAAAACCGCTACAAAGTAGAATAGAAAAATTCCAAATTATCACAAAAGGATAATTTCCTTAATATATGATGATCATACAAGTCAACAAGAGAAAGACCAAAAGGAAAAAGGGAAAGGGTATGAACAGACTGTTCACAGAAAGAAAATATACATGAATATTAATTTACTCAATCTGGTTCATATTTAAAGAAATGCTAATTAATGCTACAATGACTTACGATTTCTTATCTATCAGGTTGGCACAGATCAAAAAGTTTGGTGAGATTGGAGGCGATATCACTTTGGAAATTGTTAGAGAGCTGTAACTTTTTAAAACCACTTTGGAGGGCAATTTAGTAGTGTATATCAATTTTACAAATGCATATATTCTTTGACTCAGAATTTCTACTTCTAGGAATTTATTCTAGAGATAATCTGAGACATGTGTAAGATTATGTATGTATGAAACTATTTAGTTTAGCACTGTTTATATAAATAGAAAACAATTGGAAATAGCCTCATTTCTCAGCAACTGAGGACTGGCTAAATGAATCTGCATAATGGAATATTATGCAACTGTCAAAAATAGAGGTAGATCTATGTCTATGGCAATAGGAAAAACTCCAAGATTTATTATTCAATAAAACAAGCAAAATAGGGCACAATACGCATAATTTTCTACCATTTGTGCAAAATAATGTGGATGAATTATAAATAAATATTTGCTTCTACATGCATAAAATATCTCTGAAAAGCTACATAAGAAATCAATAGTTTTGGCTGTTTCCATAGAATGAAATCAGGTGAATGGGGGTAGGAGTAGGATAGAGATTTTTCTTTAAAAATGTTTTATTTTGAAAATGTTAAATAGAGATCTAGTACATATCCAGAATTCCTTATCCACAGTTCTAAAATCCATAACATTCTGAAAATTATTTTTTTCCATAAATTTGGCACTAAAACTCACCTGGGACAAATCATGAAGTGAACTGAACTGAGGTTCCTTATAATCAATCTGAATTCTGAAACACATCTACTCCCAAAGGCTTATGTATAATGCATAATGAACATTCATATACTCACCTCAATTTCATAAGTGTTCACATTCTGCCACATTTGCTTTCTCTCTCTCTGCTGAAATATGTTAAAGTAAACTATAGATGTCATGACATACCACCCTTGAATATTTCAGTAGCCATCTCTAAAAAATTAGGACATTTTCCTATGGAACTACAATATCATTCCCAAACCTAACAAAAGGAAAAATCAGAGAGAGATTTTTCAGTGTATGCTTTTTTGTGCATCTTGTATTTTGACTCTGTAACTTATTCGATAGACAATAAAATTTAAAATTAAAAATAAACTAAGGAACATTAATACTTAAAATTGATCAGAAAGCTATGGGATCTGCCCAAGGTATCATTAAGGAATAGGGAAGAAAGAGTCACAAGAACCCAGCTGAAAGTAGACATTGAAAAAAACAAATCATCTCATTTTAACGTCCAGCTAAGCTGGGGCTGGTATGAGCAGGGCTTTTATCAAGTCAGTACTGACAGAAGCATGGTGGGTATGGAAAGCCAATCCAAATCCAAAACAAATAACTGCTTTCAAGAAAAGTTTTGCTCTCTCCATCAAGGAGAGAGTTCAGTGTAATCAACTTAGCACCAGATGACTGCCTGTCCCAGGATTGGCTGCGGCTCTTGCAAAGTGGACTCTCAACAGTGATGGTATCTAGATTAGTCTTAGTGAAAGAAAGGCTTTTGAAAAAAATTTTTTGAGCCTATGCACATCCTCCATCCTGGCAGCCATGGTCGCTATGTTCAAAAGCTTCTTGAGCAAATAGAGTTGGCTGAACAAACAGCAGCTAACATCCATAGGGAAGATCAGCTTGCCCACTTGCTTATTGAAACCCTCTTACACAGCAGGTTAATGAAGATTCATATGGGCCACAAATATTTTTACACTTGGGTCTATCCACATACTAGCTAGTTCCCTCAATCTCTTTGTCACTAATCCTCCAAATCTTTTTTTTCTTCTCCTCGCTCTCCCCCTTCCCTCCTCCTCCCCCCCTCTCTTCTTCTCCTCCCCTTCCCCCGCCTCCCCTGCTCCTCCTTCTCCTCCTTCTCCTTATGGTGTAACCCACAGCAGAGTCAGTATCCCAATATGCATGCTTCCAGATTCAGATAACCCTCAATTCAGATAACTAATCTAGTTAGACTTGCAGTCAATATTTCTTCTTGTCTCTGAGCTGACTGGCAATTTAAATATTTTCAGTAAGAATTCCCAATTCTAAGTTAAAAATAATCCGTTCTGTCTCAGGATGCTTATCAAAGTACTGCTATAGGGAATCTTCTCCCAAACAGACAAGTAGGAGCCAGTCTTTCTCAGGGCCGTTTAACTACAGAGAAGTTCAATGCACTGTTCATTTGACCCTAGAGTGGAGGCTGCCTGAGTCTTATAGTTGACCTACTTAACAAACACACATAAACAAGTTAGAGAGCCTAACCAACTGTCAGTGAGACATTTGGGAGTTTCATACAAATATGAAAACTGTGATTACTTGTCACATATGGGCATCCATAACAGAAGAGAATAACATATTTAAACAACCTATTCAAGTCCAGGAGAAGGTGAGCATTTACTCATCATATGCTCTAAATCCAGTTAGTTAGGAAAGTTTGTACTGAGGGCTTTGCAAGTGAGGTACGATGTGGGAGAAAGTGATCAGGGTTTTGAGCTGATTTTCTTCATGCTGGTGCTCTTAATGATTACACACTTTGGAAATCTGGAAGAAGCTGAAGTAAAGGATGAAGCTTGAGTTTATTTAATGCCCTCAGGTGGCTGGGTTGAGGAAAATAACTAAAGAAATTTACAGAGCTACAGTTTTGGAGTTTAAATGCATTACAAAACCTCCATTAACACACGAGATAGTTTCTGACTGCCGTGGTAAAATAATGAGGGTCTCTGAAAACAAAACAAAACATAGTTTAACCTAAGCTATACCAGCATTCTGGTTGACATAATAAAATTGATCACTGACTAACAGTACTTATAAACACGCTTGTTTGTTCCAGTAAAACTAATTTAATTGGTTTTGGACTGATTTTTTATTACTACTAAAATTCAGACAACTTTTGTAGCAAAAAAACAAAAGATAGGAAGGGAGAAAAGAAAGAGAGAGAGAGAGAGAGAAAGAGAGGGAAGTGGGACTAAGGGTGAGATCTCACCTTTTAATTTATTAATTTTGGCAGTCTGAGTTTTTTTTTCTTTTTAAACCATAGGTAATGTATTACTTTTTAAATGTTTTAAAAATAAATTTTTCAATAGTCTATGCTTCATCTGTGTTTGCAGTTTAAACCTGTATGGGGCCCACACATGTATGAAATTCTGATCACGTGACTCACTGCTGAAAAAGAACTGGATACCCAGGAAATCGGGGGTTGATGCCCCGGTGAGGCAAGCGCCGGAGGTAGGAAACGAGACAGGGAATCCTAGACCGGCCGGAAGTGCCTCTGCTTGGTGGGCCCCGCGCGGTGGGCAGGCGTCTTCCGGGCGGGCCATTGTCCGGGCTGGGCGCTCGTTCCCACGCCCAGGCAATAGCGCCAGGCTCCCTTTTCGCCGTTTGCAGGTCTCGTGAGTCCGCCCCTGGAACCTACGGTCTGTTGGTGCGCCTGAGAAAGGGGTGTGGGCGGTGACCCTCAGCCCCGGGGAGGGCGGAGCAGGGGGAGGCTGTGGCCTGTGCTCGGCAGCTCCGGGCGCCCCCTGGACCAGGCTCCTCATCCCCGGCTGTGGGGACAGGGCACGGGAGAGGGCTGTGGGAGGCCTGCGAGGCTGAAGGGTCGTGACCGTGAATAACCACAGCCGGATTAGGACTCAGAGTAGGAAACGCCTGGAGTCTGGGGACATACCTTCGGGGAGAGGAAGTCAAGAACAAATTAAAAATGACTGTGCAGCCTTCGCCATGGAGAGCCCGTATACCCTCTCAGACAGAACATTTTGGTTCTAAAAGCAGATGAAGGGGCGTTGAATGGACCGATTTTCATTGCGGAATGTGACACTTCCCGATTCCCTTTCCCATAGTTCATTGATTCTCAAACCGCAGAGTGCATGCAGATCCCTGGGGAGCCTGTTAAAGATGCATATTCGGGGGCTCTCTTCCCCCGCCCCCCCCCATCCCCAATTCTGATTCCCTAGATGTCTGTGGCAGGCCTGCCTGGTCAAGCTGGAATTCAGCTGCTGGGCTGCACTTCCTGAGGTTTTGGAGACACACAGGTCTCCTGGGTCTCAGGCACCGCCTGGGTATGAGCAGAAGACTTCCTTCCGGCGTCTGTGGATTCTTAGGATTGTCCTCACAAAGAATTTGATCTTAGGCTCCCTGCTAAACTTCCCCTGGCCTGCATTTCTTATGTAGTGACATAGTGATTGTGGTCATCAAACCTCAGAGGGTGATTGTGAGGATTAAATATGGTCCTGTGTAGAAAGCATGTTGTGACTGTTTGGCAGTGCTGACCATTACTCGCAGGCAGCAGCCGAGCAGGGTGGAAAGCTCACAGGACTTGGAATCTACCAGAATTTTCCTTTCTGTCAATTTAGTGAAAATGATACCAACTCTAAATGGTTGTTTTGAAGAGATTAATTTTAAAAACTCAAGATTTCAAAATAAAAGTGAGTTCATTCATTTAATCAAAGACAGGAACAATATTTCCATTTATTTTTTTCTCTGCTTTGGCTTTTATACAGTGGGGCTGAACTTTTTAACCATTCTGAGTGGTCTGTGTGGTGCCTAATTCTTCCATGAACTCCATAAGGTATTATTTGCTATTTCTTTTTCACATTAAGAAACTGGAGCTTGAAAGAAGCTAAGGAATTGGCACACAATTAGTAAATGTTAGAATCAGAATAAAACCTAGGTCTGGATAGCTTGAAAGCCTGTGCTCATTATGCCTTATGTTTTCCATCATTCCCATCCTTTGGTCACCAAGTCACTTTACTTTCATTGAAGGGCTTTAGGGTCTAGGATAATTGCTTATATCATCAGTTGCTGTCTTCGGCTATTGCCTTTTTTCTATATAAATGATTTTTACTGCTTAGGAGGAAACCTTCAGAGGTGCTTCTGAAACAAGCTCCAGCTGGAGGGTACTTTTTAAGTTATTCAAGGTCAAGATGAATACAGACTCAAAGGAGGTTTTATCCCTGGATGTTCAAGCTCCCGAAGTGAGGGAAGAACTTCTCAGAGTGAAAATGAAGACAGAAAGTCACCTCCAAATGCAGGAATCCGGACTGAAACGCAATAATCCACTGGCAAGGGAAATTTTCCGGAGGCGCTTTCGGCAGCTCTGCTACCAGGAGACCCCTGGACCCAGGGAGGCTCTTACCCGACTCCGGGAACTTTGCCACCAGTGGTTGAGGCCACATGTGAGCACTAAGGAGCAGATTTTGGAGCTGCTGGTGCTGGAGCAGTTCCTGTCCATCCTGCCGAAGGAGCTGCAGGGCTGGGTGAGGGAACACTGTCCGGAGAGTGGGGAAGAGGCTGTGACTTTGCTGGAGGATCTGGAGAGAGAGCTTGATGAACCACAGCATGAGGTAGGAAAAGTGATTTGCTAGGGAAGAAGTATGTGCTGGTTACCAAGGACCTTTGTATCCTCTGCTTTGTATCTCCTTGACTTTGGTGATAGAATTTCCCGCTTATTTTTGGGAAGCATTTCTATAGACAGTTAATTTCTTCAGAAGTCAAATCTTGTCTCTTTGTCCTCAGATGGTAGCCCACAGACGGGGACAAGAAGACCTCGTTAAAGAGACAGTGCCTCTTGGAGAGCAGACGTCACTGAGCCTTGAGTCTGAGCCTAAGGAGCCCCAGCTCTTATGTGACCCTGCTCAGGAGCCCCGCTCTATTGGAGAGGCAGGTGAGGGACAGAGTTTATCTGATGTTGAACGTATCCCACCTGGTCAAGCAAAAACACAAAACCTAGAGCTGGGGAGACAGGCGATCAGAAGACTTTACCAGATAGCAACAATGCTCAGTGCTTCTAAGCGTCTAGGGTGGTCATCTTTGTCCCCTCCCCCTGCATGCAGTCTTGCCCCTTGGTACCATCCTGGAAGCTCTCTGGTCTTCTGGCACGTGATACATTAGGAAGACTTTCAGAAATCGCTATGGAGAGCAGCTTTAGAGAATGGGCTTCGAGGCTTGACAGACATAGGTTACATCTTGGCTTGGCCTCTTGGAAGTTGCTTGTACTTGTGCAGGTTTCTTAACTACTTGATGTCAGTTCCCTCATCTGCCAAATGGGGTGGATAGTAGTATTGTCTTAGTCCGCCCAGGCTGCCGTAACAGAATACCACAGACTGGGGGGCTTAAACAACAGAAATGTATTTCCTCATAGTTCTGCGTGCTAGGGATCCAAGATCAAGTTGGTTTCTGGGGAGACCTCTCTTCCTAGCTTGTAGGAGGCCACCTTCTTGCTGTGTCTCACATGGACACTTCTCTGTGCACATGCGTGTGGAGAGAGAGCGCGCCAGCTTTTGTGTTTCTTCCTCTTCTTGTAAGGACATCAGTCCTACTGGATTAAGGCCCCACCCTTATGACCTCATTTAACCTTAATTACCTTCTTAAAGGCCCTGTGTGCAAAGAGAGTCTCTCAGAGGCTAGGCCTTCAACATATGAATTGGGGGCACACACAATTCAGACTGTAACAGGTATGTACCTCAGAAGGTTGTTGTGAGCAATGAATACAAACAATTTATGAGGAGCACTTGGCATGCGTTATGCTTAGTACATAGTAGCTGTTCTTATCAGAAGTTGCCAGTGCCACCCTTGCTGACTGGGGTTTACACTCAGAGTAGAGAGGTGTGAGGTATGCTCGGTAGGTGGCAGGTGGTTGGAGAATCTGGTGGAGTCAGACTTGCCATTTCCTTATATGTGATCTTAGTGGTGGCAGTACTGAGTACCAGTGGGGCAGAACTGGACACTTGGGTCTGAGTCAGCTGCCTTCCCTTTCTAGCTCTGCCTGCAGCCATTGGCTCCAGCTTCTGTCTAATTTCCCACACTTACCATCACAGCCTCTCACTGACTTTTTGTTACCTGACAATCAACCTACAGCAGAGTTCTGCTGTTTTCATTTCCACATTACCCCATATGTATCAGAGCCACACCTTCCGTTGCCTCTCTGTCTTCTGCTTCTATTTATTTCATCTACCCTAGCAATCATACTGTTATCACAGATTTCTGTCACTTGGAACCCATCTCTTGATTTAAATTAAAATGTACTTGTTGAGTAAATTCTGTGCCCACTGTAGACTTTCCTTTGGCTCCCGTGATCTCATCAGATTAAAATTTCTTCTGGTTTTGTTTTCTTCCTTTAAGAGTATCTTTCCAGTCAGTTTCTTTGTTTCTTTCTTCTTCATTTCCTCATGAACTTGGACTTTTCGTTTTCTGGCCATCTTCTCCTTTCTTCTGCCTTCTAGACAGCATCCAGAATGTGGCTGAGAACCCCTCTTCCAAGAGGCACATCTAAGTAAGTTCATCCACACATCCATCCATCCATTTAGTCATTCATTCCTTCAGCAAATATTTATTAAGCATTTACTATGGCTACTGGAAAGTATCCAGAGGGCATCTACAGATGGGAGAGTTCTCCCTGTAGGACCATCAGTGCAGCTGTGTGTTATACTTTCAGGAAAAGCCAATTTTGTAAAGCAACATAGTGACAGAGGAAATGTTGGAGATTACAAGCACCAAATCCAAGTTCCAGCTCTTCTGTTTTTCAGCTAAGCAACATTTAAAGTTATTTCAGATCACTGAGTTTGAGTTTCTTTTTGAATTCATGCTGATTGTAAAAAATCCAAATAATAAAGGTTTATATAGTAAAAGTGGAGGTTGTCCTCCAAATTCACTCCCCAGGAATAACCACTCTTACCAAATTGCTGTGTATTTTCCAGACTTTTTTCTAAATATATAGCTATATATGTCTACCTATATATTTATCTTTCTTTTTTTCCCCACTTCTTAAAGAGGTGGGATAATAACTTTAAAGGGTTTTGTGGTGAGTTAGTTTGATATGTCTGTGAAAGGACTTTGTAAGTCATGGAAGGCTGTGTAAATGGTAATTACCGAAAGGTGGGAAATGTCTTCGTTTTTATATTCTACCCAATTCCCTTGTACATTTCAGATATAAATGTGAAGTTTGGGCAAAAGGGTAGGACTGATCCCACTTGTGGCCCGTTTCTTCTCTGCAGACACATTTCTGTTTTCCAAACCTGTTGTCATATCTCAGCTAAAAGAAGGAAGAGAGCCATGGTCTAACAACAGAGGAGTCCTAAGAGGTACCTATCCAGGAGCATGAGGGACAATGCAGTTTGATGTGAGAGGAAGAGCCAGATGTTTTGTAAAAAGAAGGGGTCGGGGGCTGTTTTCCTTGGGCTTTTCTGGGTTACAAGGTGGAATCACACCCAGGGAACCTAAGACATCCTAAGGACACCACAGCAGCTGCACTCTAGTGTTTAGACAGTTTTTGTCTATTTATCTCCATTCTCACCTTAAACTCCTCCAAGTAAAGAGGGTCTGATTGAGTTGGTTGGACCCTGTCCAATATGGGCCAGTCCTATGGGGCCGCCTTTGGCTCAGGTGCCAGTCCCTGGGCCAGTCAGTTGAGGCCATAGTAATAAGATTGATTTCAATACTTTCTTTTTCGTTCATGCAACAAATATTTATTGAGCAAGTACTATGTGCCAGGCATGATTCTCAGGGAATAAAACAGAAAGATACTGCTGTCATGGAGATTAGATTGTAGCAAGAGGAAGACAAAGAAAAAACATACAAATAAGGAGATGATATAGTATGTTAGAAGGTGGCACGTGCTTTGGAATAAAGCAGAAGTTAAACAGGATAAGGGAGATTATGAATGCTGTGGATGGGGCAAACAGATTGCAGTATTAAATAAAAGAATTAAGAAGGTGAGAGTTGAGCAAAAACTTGAAGGAAGTGAGAGAGAGAGCCTTGCTGTTATCTGAGGTGAGAGCTTTTCAGAAGAGAGAAATGCTAGAGTGCAGGCCTTGTACTGGGAATGCACCTAGGATGGCTGTGGATTTGAAAGTCATAAAGTACTTCCTGAAGCACCTAGAATAGTACAAGCTTAATACTTGTTCCATAAATGAATGAATGAATGAATGTATACATGAGGTAACTTTCCTTGGGAAGTTAAGGCTCCCTACTTCAAAATGAGGAGAGTGTTCTAAGGGAAAACTCCAGAGATGCCACCTGATTCTGACCCTTCTTTCCCTTGAGCAAGTATAAAAAAATCTTTCCAGGCCCAGTCCACGTAAGGATGGACTGAGCTGCATTTTGCCAAAGAAGGCAGGCTTCTGTATTACCTGGAGGAAGGTGTTACCACCTGGCCCTTCTGTTTCTAACCTCCCTACTCTGCTGTAGGGTTACATCAGGTTAGAAGCACCTTGTATTTCTGAGCACATAGTGACCCTCCCATAGACTCAGGGAACAAGTGATATTTACCTGGTCTTTTTTGTTTCAGATGAAATGACCAAGACTGAGGACAGAGAGTTGGTGCTAAGGAAAGACTGTCCTAAGGTAGTGGAGCCACATGGGAAAATATTTTATGGACGGATCTGGGAGGTATCACACCAGAATCACCAACGTGGAGAAGTTGGTGAACACAAGGGTCGGATAGAAGGGCACTGGGGAAAGCCCTTAGGAGAAGGACAGCACAAATGTGATGAATGTGGGAAGAGCTTTGCTCAGAGCTCAGGTCTCATTCGACATCAGAGAATTCACACTGGAGAAAGACCCTATGAATGTAACGAGTGTGGGAAAACCTTCAGTCGCAGTTCTGGCCTGTTTAATCACCGAGGAATCCACAATATACAGAAACGGTACCACTGTAAGGAGTGTGGGAAGGCCTTCAGTCAGAGTGCAGGTCTTATCCAGCACCAGAGAATCCACAAGGGAGAAAAGCCCCATCAGTGCAGCCAGTGCGGTAAGAGCTACAGTCGGCGTTCATTTCTCATCGAGCATCAGAGAAGCCACACCGGGGAGCGACCTCACCAGTGCAACGAATGTGGGAAAAGCTTTAATCGCCACTGCAATCTCATCCGCCATCAAAAGATCCACATGGTGGCTGAGCTGGTCTAAACTTTGCTATGTGCAAGTTTTCTGGATCATTGGCCAAGTCGTGTGGGGGTAGGTTAAGACTAGAAAATGCCTTTCTTCCTGTCTCCACTAAATGTGTTTTAGAACAAATGCTGACCTGTGGTCCAGGGGCATCTGAAGAGGAAGGTTTGGGTTTTTGAAGCTGCTGCTTTCCCTTTGGTTCCTTTACCCCTTCCCAGTTCTTACTACCCCCATCTCTTATTTATTCTCATTGAGATGGCTGCTAAACCTTTCCAATATTGTAATAAATGGTGCTGCTGTAGCCGACTTGCCTGAAAGGTCTGTATCTGTGTTTAATTCCTAAAGATCACATAGAGCCCTGCTGATGTTTTATGATAAATGGGTCTTTGGTGTTCCCATGGCCAGTACCGACATGGTAAACATCTTTTCTGCCTTACTGCTTCCCTCTGGCTCCTACATGACACTCCCTTGGAATAGTGACCAGCATTGGCTGGGTGTTTTGTTGTTTGCAGAGTTCTTCCCTTTACTTAACCACATTTGGTCCTTACAACAGCCACGCAGGAGAATGAGTATTATCATGATCTCATTTTACAGATGGGGAATCTGAGGCTCAGAAAATCCAAGCATCAGAGCCAGGGTTTAAACCCTGGATTTTTATTTTTAGTACCTTTTTATTTTTGGAATACTTTTAGACTTATAAAAAAGTGGCAAAAATAGAGTTCTCATATATCCGTCACCCAGCTTCCCTTAATGTTAACATCTAACATCAGATCTTTTTAGTTAAACCCTTGACTTTTGACTCCAAATCCCTATCTGTTTATAGTGTCATGCTTCATATTGGTATTCTCACATTTCCTCACTTAAGCTTAGTCACCTGAAACTCCTTTAGTGCTTTTCCGTCACGTCTTCAGCGTTACAAAAAGTCCTCTGTATCCTGGGTACAAGGCCACATCAGAGAATGGGATCACCATCCAGATAAGATGCTTTAAAAACTGCTGTCTGAAGTCTCCTGAATCTTTCCTTTCTGTTGCTTGGCTTAGGTCTGGAGAAAAATTTGCCTCCCTGTATGTTGTTGGGAAGTTTTCCTAGAGTTTGGATAATGGGTGAGAGAATGTGTTGGTAGCAGCTCAAAGAAGACTTATGTACCTTGTGTGTTCTGCACCCAAAGGAAGCTCTTTCCCAGGGAAGTTTCCTCATGGGGAGCAGGAATCCACTCTTCTTGGGACTAAAACAGGCTTGAGGCTTGATCCGAAAGGCTCTCTTGGCCTCCCCTCCCTTGTTCCCTCTTATGATTTCTTCACCAAGGCTGCAGCTCCATCTTTTTCCTTTAATGTATTTGATGTTTGGAAGTTTCCCTAGAGATGGGAGTGAAGGCAGGAACATCCTGCAGTTTGCTCAGGATGGTCCCTGTGCATACACGATTTGAGCTTTGTGCCGTTTTCAGTAACTCCAAAATGTGTTGCACGGGGCAGCCAACTCTTGAATTGGGGATTATATAATTTAACCCCTCTGGAAAATTTCAAACAAACAACAGTGGAATAGCATAGTGAACCCCCATGTACTCATCACCCACTTTCAACAGTTACCAACTCATGGCCCATTTGTTTCATTTATACCTTATATTATATCATATCATATTATTTATATTATATATAACATGTATTATATTATTATGTATTTATTGTTTATTATATATATTATATTATACTCACTTCCTTTGGATAACTTTGAAGCAAATTTGAAATGTAAATGTTGATTCAGGTTGAGATCATTAAGCGGATGTGGTGACTGAGTCCTTTCTCGATCCCAGTCTCTATCTCCTTTTTTCTTGTTTCTCCACTGAGTGAGTGGCCTAGGAAGTTGGATTTTAAGTCAAAGCCCGTATTAAGTTTCCCATCACAGGGAGATAAATTACCTCATACACAGCATCACCTAAGAATTCCATAAAATGTCAGCTTAAACTAAGGCATCCATTTCCCTCTCTATCAGAGAAAAGTTCTACACTTTGGGGGGCAGCACAAGATGAATTTCCACATCACAGCAGGTGTAAAGGATAAAGCTCTGGGATCATTTGATAGAAATGTTAAGTATAGAATACCTTCCCCTACCAAACAGAAATGGTCTGGGGATTAGCTATCAGTGGTTACAGTAATTGTCATGGATAGAGTCCCCTGTCTTGAGTGAGTTAAGGGTCAAAAGTTCAAATATTGAAGTAGTCTCTTCTCATCCTTTGTTGTGTCTCCATACCACATGGTATAGTGAAAAAGGGGGCCAGGAGTCAGGTCCCAGGGATGGAGTCCATGCGCAGTGAGTTCTAGAGTGTGGACCTCACTTGGTTGGGTTTCCAAAAAGCAGAACCTAGGCAGGGATTCAGGTCCAGGGGAATTACTGAGGAGAAATAAGCTGCAGGGAAAAAAACGCAAGGCAGTGAGGGAAGCAGGATATGGGAGAGGAATGGGCTGAGCAAGATGTGGTCTCAGTTAAAGTTTAGCCCTAGCCTGATTTGGAAGACCGGCCTCGAATAAAACTTGCCCTTGAGGCGAGGGCCAGCCTTTTGTACCCTCAGTGAGTCACTCATTGACTGAAGGCTGCCCTGAGAGAGGAGAGCAGCCCCTTTGTCCAAGGGTAATTCTTCAGAGAAGGGGCGGATTTGAGCCATTAGCCGCCAACTCAGCAATCAAAGGGTGGGTGCATTGCAATCAGGAAATGGGTGTACTGACTGGGTGAAGGGCACCCCGGCAGGACACCACTGGCATCTATTACTGTACTTAACCTCTCAAGGCCCCAGTTTCTTCACCTATCTTCTTACTTTGCAAGATTGTTGTGAGGAACAGCAAATAGCCATTATGTGAAAGGACACTGTAATCTATAAATGCTACATTTAACAAATAGAAGGTGATATTACTAAGTTTGAAAATGATATATCAAGGAAAAAGGATCATCTGACATAGCAGTGAGAGACTTCTCTTGTAAGTTAAAGTTTTTTGTGGGACTTTTTCTTTTACCTCAGATTTTTAAAAAAGTGTATTATAGACTGCACTCACTTGGATTTTAAAAGTAAATTAATATTAAAAAGTAAAGGCTTGGGGCTGGTCCGGTGGCGCAGCGGTTAAGTGCGCACGTTCCACTTCTCGGCGGCTCGGGGTTTGCCAGTTCGGATCCCAGGTGTGGACATGGCACCGATTGGCAAAAGTGATGCTGTGGTAGGCATCCCACATATAAAGTAGAGGAAGATGGGCATGGATGTTAGCTCAGGGCCAGTCTTCCTCAGCAAAAAGAGGAGGATTGGCAGATGTTAGCTCTGGGCAAATCTTCCTCAAAAAAAGAAAAAAGTAAAGCCTTGTGTATTGCATGAAATTGTCTGTTTCCATATATGTTTATCCTGAACTAATCATTTAGTGTATGTGCAATGTAAATGTGTTCCACAACAGTCTCTCAGCTAAATCAATCTAAAAGTCCTCCCATCCCAACTTCTTTCCTTCCCTGCTCATCTCACCCCATCTGACTTAGTCTGCTTGGGCTACCATAACAGAATACCATAGGCTGGGTGGCTTACACAACAGAAATTTGCTTCTCACGGTTCTGGAGGCTAGGAAGTCCAAGGAGGGAGGAGGGTCAAGCTCTCTGGTGTCTCTTCTTAAAAGGGCACTGATCCCATCATGAGGGCCCCACCCTCATGACCTCATCTAACCCTAATTACTTCCCACAGGTCCCATCTCCAAATACCATCACATTGAGGGTCAAAGCATCAACACATGAATTTGGGCATACACAAATATTCAGTCCATAATACCACCCCACTACCTCCAGTGACTGCTCTCAACACACTTCCCCCATTGTTTCATCATCTTTTCTTGAGAACCAAACATAACTGTATTTTTATACAATCATATTATGAATAAGGAGAGTTTTCTTTCTTCCTTTGCTTTCTTCTCTTTCTTATCTTGATGCACTAGTCATCTGTTCAGCACAATGTCAAGGAGAAGTCATAGTAATAGTCATCCTTATCTTATTTCTAATTTTGAGTGGATACATCTGCAAATAGCATATTTGCTGTGCGTTTCTGATTATTATCCTCATAACATTAGGAACATTCCCATCTAGTCCTCATGTACTAGAAGTCTTCATCATGAATGGGTCTTGAATGTCATCAAATAATGTTTCTGCATATGTTAAAATGGTAATATATTTTTTCTTTTAACCTATTAGTGTGGAGAATTATGTTAGCAGATTTTCTATTTTGAAAATATTAGTTTCTCAAGTTTGTTAATTGTATTGTTCAAATTCTTTTACATCCTTACTAAGTTTTTGTCTATTTGATCTATTGATTATTGGGAGAGGTTTGTTAATACTATGCTGTGGGAGGGGACTTGTCCGTTTCTCCTAGTATTCTGTTGGTTTTGCTTTATAGATTCCAAGGATATGATTTTAGGTATACAGAGGTTCAGCAATTATGTGTCTTCTTGTGGAATTATTCCTTTAATCATAAAGTCTTTATATCTAACAATGCTTATGTTGTTGATATTAATGTAGCTAGTACAAAATCTTTTAGAAAATATTAGCCTAGTATACCTTTCCTATCCTTTATTTAAGAAATAATTTCCTCTGGACATCAAGTGCACAGAATTAGATTAATTATAATCCTTGATATGATTCATGACATACTGTCATCATTGGTCCATGAATGCCCCGCGTTTTTTGTGTGTGTGTGAGGAAGAATCGTCCCGAGCTAACAATTGTTGCCAATCTTCCTCTTTTTGCTTGAGGAATATTGTCACTGAGCTAATATTTGTCCCAGTCTTCCTCTGTTTTGTGTAGGATGCCATCACAGCATGGTTTGACAAGTGGTGCTAGGTCCACGCCCGGGTTCCGAACCTATGAACCCCAGGCTGCTGAAGTGGAGTGTGCAAACTTAACCACTATGCCACTGGGCCAGCCCCATGAATGCCATGCTTTTGATTATTAGTTTGGAAATTTAGGTAGTTAATTTTAATAATTAGCACTTGTTAATGTGCCATCCAAAACGCAAGTAAGACCTTGAAAAACATCTATATATCTAATCATTTGGTGCTGCTCATCTCAGCCGTCTGATTTCTCCCAATTAAAGGAACGTCATTCTGAATCCTGATTTTATAATTTCTTGCTTTCCTATTTATATACTTTGATTGCATATATATGCATTCCTAAGAACTGTAAGTTTTATTTTAATTGATTTTAATAACCCTTTATAAAACTTTCTATGTTCAATCTTGTCTTTTGACTCATCAGTTTAATCCAGTTATGTTTATTATGATTATTGGTTTATGTCTGGTACCTGACTTTGTCTTTTCTATTTTTCATGATCTTTCTTTGAGTTTTTTTCTCTGTTCCTGTCTTATGTTGATTAATTTATATTTTCTTCCTTTTCTCCCATTTGCATGTTTGAAAATTATACACTTTTTTTTTACTGGTTACACAGAAAATTTAAATATGCCCACATGACTTGTGAGGTTATGAAACTCATCTCCGTCCCTGCCCTTCTCCATGATACTGTACAAAACTTGGATGCCTCTGTCAACCTCCTCTAATATTACACAGCATTGTTCATTAGTATTTTAGTTCCACTTGTTTTTAAGATACTCTGACCCCAAATTGACATTGTCATTATAATTACTGTTTTTACTGGGTTTTTATAATCAATGATTGATTATATTTTCATATGTGTGTTTTAACAAATTAGTTTTACCCACTGGGTAGTATCTTGAAGATTCATTTTTCTTCTCACTGAAGTACATCTTGCAGTGGTTTCTTTAGCAATGGCAACTTCTGTTAGTGTGAACATGTTTTTATTTCATTTTCACCCTTGAATATTAGTTTCCATGTGTTTGTAGTGAGAGAGCCCTCATTAACTCAGTCTCCTTAGAAGGTGGATAGTTGTTTGAAGATTTTAAAATGCTATTTTCCAGCACACAATAAGAAAGACACTACTGTCAATTTATTTGTTATTCCATTGTAGGTAATCTCTCTCTTTTTTTTAAGATTTTTTTCCTCTTGCCTGAAGCTTTACTACAATGCATCTAGGTTTATTTTTATATAACTTGCTCCAGACTTGGTGTGCTTCTTCCAACTTGAGATTTGTATCTTCCATCACTTCTGGCAATTCTCAGTCAATGTCTCTTTCAAAATTCTCTTTGAAGAATGTAATTTTTCCTGGTTCTCCTGTTACGTATATGTATTGGACTTTCTTCCGAGTCTCTTCATCTCTATTGTGTTTTGCTGGTCTTTATCCCCCTGTGATATGTATCTGCAGATCAATCTTATAGTTTACTAATTCTCTATTAGCTATATTTAATATGTTAATGCATAAGATTTTCATTTCAATGCCTATTTCATTTCTTTTTTTTAAATTTTTTTTTTGAGGAAGATTAGCCCTAAACTAACATCTGCCACCAATCCTCCTCTTTTTGCCGAGGAAGATTGGCCCTGAGCTAAGATCTGTGCCCATCTTCCTCTATTTTATATGTGGGACGCCTGCTACAGCATGGCTTGACAAGTGGTGCATAGGTCCGCACCTGGGATCCAAACTAGTGAACCCCGGGCCACTGAAGCGGAACGTGCGAACTTAACCACTGCACCACCGGGCCAGGCCCTCATTTCTTAATGTTTTATTTGGTTCTTTTTCAAATCTGTCTGCTCTTTTCACTTTATGTCCTGTTCTCCCATTGTGATTTCTAGATCTCTAAAAAAAATCTTTAGGGGGCTGGCCCCGTGGCCGAGTGGTTAGGTTCGTGCGCTCCGCTGCAGGCGGCCCAGTGTTTCGTTGGTTCGAATCCTGGGCGCCGACATGGCACTGCTCATCAAGCCACGCTGAGGCGGCATCCCACATGCCACAACTAGGTGGACCCACAACGAAGAATATACAACTATGTACCGGGGGGCTTTGGGGAGAAAAAGGAAAAAAAAAAATCTTTAAATGTTCTAAATACAGTTTATAATTTTCTTCAGATTATTGTATTATTTGAAGTTCCTAAGGAGCCAAGTCTGCTGTTCATTTCTACTGATTCCTTTTCCAGGGTAAATGCTTCCTTCTGTAATTTCTGATTTTCTGTCACATGCTAATTTTCAAGAGGGATTATTTTTTATCTGTGGTAGTCCACTGTATCCTGTGGCAGGTTATGGAAGGGTCCTTACAGAGTTGTTTTGCATTTCCTCCTAGTGAACCTAAATAATCCAAGGGTTTCCTGGACCCTAGACCATATGTGTTAATTTTTAAAATATGTTATTTTTTTGACTTTCAGATTCCTACAAAATGTAGGTACTGTGAATTCTGGTTTCCCTTTCTTACCTCCCACCCCCTCCTCCAATGGTAGAATCTTGGGTTTTAATTTCCACCCAGAGGCTTAGGAAGAGACAAGTCATCTTCTTGAATTAGTGTGTAGAGTGTTTTATATAGTCCTAGTGTTCTTGCTTTATGTAGGGAATCTAATTTCTAGTTCTCTTCCTCATGCTAAGTTAAGGCCGCCTCCCTATATCTTTTTATTGTGGATTTAAAATGTATCTACAAATTCCCTAATGATTCTCCCTTTTAAGGGTAGAGTCTAATTCCATTCCCCTGAAATGTGAGCTGACTTTATCCTCTAGCTCAGAGATCCTTTCCTCGGTCATGTCCAGTCTACTAATAAGCCCATCAAAGCCATTCTCCATTTCTCTTACTATGTTTTTTATCTCTAGCATTTCTTTTTGGTTTTTTCTTAGGATTTCCATCTCTCTGCTTACATTGTCCATCTTTCTTGCATGCTGTCTACTTTATCCATTAGAACTGTTAGTATATTTATTATAGTTGTTTTAAATTCCTGGTCTGATAATTCCAACTTCCCACCATGTATGGTTCTGATGCTTGCTCTGTCTCTTCAAATTGTGTTTTCTTCCTTTTGGTGTGCCTTGTAATTTTTTCTTGATAGCTGGACAAGATGTACTGGGTAAAAGAAACTGCTGTAAATAGGCCTTTAGTAATGTGATGGTAAGGGTAAGAGAAGTGTTCTATAGTCTTTTGTTTATGTCCCAGTCTTTTAGTGAGCCTGTGTCTCTGGATTGTTTCTTAGGTTTTTCCTTCCCTCGTAGATGGGACAGGGTCGCTAGAGTCAGTTATTTCCCTTCTCCCACAAGGAAGGCTAGAGCCGGCTGGAATTGGGTATTTCTCTTCCCCCAGGTCAGTTATGTTCTGATAGTACTTCAGTTGGCTAGACTCTGGTTAACTAGTTTCCCCTGTGGGCAGGCCTTATTAAAAAGAGCAGAGTGCCTGGTTTATTTAAAAATGATTCTTTTTCCCCTCCTCTCTGCTGCAAGCACAAGGGGATTTTTGTCTGACATTTATTGAGGGATCCTGGTCGAGCTCCTGGAGGTAAATCTCACAATATTGTGCAGGCTTCCTTATGACTGGGTCCCCCTGGAGTTATTAACTCTCAGAGTTGTCCACACTGAACCCCCAGCAATGCATCAATTGAAGTTCAGGGTTTCCTACCCCGGCGCCAGCCTCACAGTCGTTTCTGCTCGAGTTTCTGCTTCAGTAAGCCTTGCCTCCCTGTGTTTGCCTGTCTGTCTCTCCAGTCTTGGGGGCAGCAGTTTGCCCTGTGTCCTCCCCTCTTTTATGGATCCAAGAAGAGTTAATTTTTCAATGTCTTCGGCTCTTTACTTGTTGTTAGCAGTGAGTGGTAACTTCCAAACTTCTTAACATGTGAAACCAGAAACTGGACAATATGTGTGAGCTAAGTTTGATTACCCACCTCTAACAAATAGAATGTGGTGGGAGCTGCATGTCATCTGAGGCTAGATCATAGAAGAATGCAGCTTCCACTCTTCTCTTTCTCTCTCGGATTGTTCGCTCTGGAGGAAGCGAGCCACCATGTCATTACACTCAAGTAGCCCTGTGGAGAGCCCATGTAGAGAGAACTGAGGCCTCCTGCCAACAACCAGCAGTGATTTACTAGCCATGTGAGTAAGCCATCTTCGAAGGAAATCCTCCAGTCTCAGTCAAGGATGACAGCAGCTTTGGCTGACGTCTTGACTGCAACCTCATGGAAGACGCTGAGCTAGAATCACCCACCTAATCTATTCCTGACCTATAAAAATTATGACATATAATAAGTGCTGTTGTTTCAAGCCACTGAGTATTGAGGTAATGTGTTATACAGAAATAGTTAATACACTGCCTTCCTAATGGCCAGTATCCAGGTAAATATCTCTGAGAGTTTCTTTAGCACCAGTTCACAAGCTTGTCACAATATGTACCATCAAATTCTCTCCTCATTACTGGCATTTGGGAAGTTTCCCTTTCATTCTTTTGAGCTCAGCTATGTACATAAATGTTCTTTTATTATACTTTATTATTTACCTGTGTCACTTGGCCATATTAACATATGATAATTTTCCGTAAAATTATAAATTATTACAATTAACTTCAGAAAAGATAGAGAATTTAAGGAAACTACAATTTCTTAGAACCAAGTTTAACTGAATATGATGAAACGTTCTAAGTACTAGTGGCTTAACTAAAGGAAAACTTCATTTATCTCTTTTATAAAAGAAGTGTAGAGACAGAGAGTTTAGGGCTGATATGGCAGCTCCATGATGTCATATAGAGATATAGGATATATAGGAGATATATAGGCTCATACATTTCTGCTAAACCACCTTGGTGTCTGGTGACATTCTTCAAGATCAACTTAGCATCCAACAAGGCTGCCAGAGCTCCATCCCTCACATCTGCAGTGTGGGAATAAAGGAGTGAGAAAAGCAAAATGAAAAATAAAAGTCCAGCCCTAGCTGAATCAACTCCCTTTAGACTCTTCTCTGAAAGTCCCACAGGATACATCCACAAACGTCTCATTGACTTGAACATAGTCTCAAGACCATAAGTAGTTGCAATGGAGACTGAAAAATGTCCTTTATTCCAGTGGCAATGTATCCAGCTAAAATCAGGATTATTTCTGTGAGAAGGAAAGAAAAAATGGATCTTGGGTGGACAATGAACAATTTCTGCCACAGACTAATAACCTGAGAAGAAACAGAAAAATTGTCAAAGATTTACTCCCAAAACAACACCAGGTCCAGAGAATTTCACAAGTAAAATTTATAAAAACTCTAAGGAATATAAAGATACTTTCATTTAAACTTTTCTGGAGTATAGAGAAACAAAGGAAATGATTCCAAGTTCTTTTTATAAAGTAAATATCACATTGATATTAAAACCTCTCAGGGGCCAGCCCCGTGGCGGAGTGGTTAAGTTCGCACGCTCTGCTGAGGCGGCCTAGGGTTTTGCTGGTTTGGATCCTGGGCACAGACATGGCACAACTCGTCAGGCCACAGTGAGGCGGCATCCCACATACCACAACTAGAAGGACTCACAACTGAAATATACAACTAGCTACTGGGAGGATTTTGGGAGAAAAAGCAGAAAGAAAAAAAAAACCTGTCAAAACCAGCATAAAGAGAAAACTACCAACCAAATTTACTTGTAAATATTAATGCAAAAATCCTAAATAAATATTAGCAAAAAAAACCCATAGCACATTAAAGGAAGAATGGATTATGATAACACTCATTATTAATTAAACTAGAAATAGATAATAAAAAAGATATATCTTAAAAACAATGTTTTTTAAATTTTGTCGAGGTCATATTGGTTTATAACATTGTGTAACTTCAAGTGTACATTCTTATTTATCAGTGGCTCTGTATAGACTGCATCATGCTCACCACCAATAGTCTTGTTTTTGTCTGTCACCATAGAGATGTGCCCCTTTGTGCCTTTTGCCCACCTCCCCCACCCTCTTCCCCTCTGGTAACCACTAATCTGTTCTCTTTATCTCTGTGTTTTTTATCTTCCACATATGAGTGAAATCATATGGTGTTTGTCTTTCTCTGTCTGGCTTATTTCACTTAACATCATACCCTCAAGGTCCATCCATGTTGTTGCAAATGGGATGATTTTGTCTTTTTTTATGGCTAAGTAGTATTCCATTGTATATATATACACCACATCTTTATCCATTCATCAGTTGATGGTAACTTGGGTTACTTCCATATGTTGGCTATTGTGAATAATGCTGCAATGACGTAGGGAGGCATAGATCTCTTTGTATTGTTGATTTGATGTTCTTTGGATTAATACCCAGTAGTGGGATAGCTGGATTGGATGGTATTTCTATTTTTAATTTTTTGAGAAATCTCCATACTGTTTTACATAGTGGCTGCACCAGTTTGTAATCCCACCAGCAGTGTCTGAGTTTCCCTTTTCTCCACATCGTCTCCAACGTTAGTTATTTTTGTCTTGGTAATTAGAGCCATTCTGACAGGTGTGAGGTGATATCTCATTGTAGTTTTGATTTGCATTTCCCTAATAATTAGTGATGTTAAACCTCTTTTCATGTGCCTGTTAGCCAGCTGTATATTTTCTTTGGAAAAATGTCTGTTCATATCCTCTCCCATTTTTTTCATTGGGTTGGTTGTTTTTTTGTTGTTGAGTTGTATGAGTTCTTTATATATTTTGGAAATTAGCCTCTTGTCAGTTACATGATTTGCAAAAATTTTCTCCCAGTTGGTGTGCTGTCTGTTCATTTTTTTTCCTTTACCTTGCAGAAGCTTTTTAGTCTAATGTAGTCCAATTTGTTTATTTTTTCTTTTGATTTCCTTGCCTGTGTAGACATGGTTTTCAAAAGATACTGGATGTCAAAGAGTGTACTGCCTATATTTTCTTCTAGGAGTTTTATGGTTTCAGGTCTTATATTCAATTTTTTAATAGATTTTGAGTTAATTTTTGTGTATGGTATAAGATAATGGTCTACTTTCGTTCTTTTTCACGTGGCCATCCAGTTTTCCCAATACCATTTATTAAAGAGACTTTCCTTTCTCCATTGTATGTTCTTGGTTCCTTTGTTGAAGATTAGCTATCCATAGATGTATGGTTTTATTTCTGGGCTTTCACTTCTGTTCCATTGATCTGTGTGTCTCTTTTTCTGCCAGTACCATGCTGTCTTGAATACTACATCTTTGTAGTATATTTTGAAGTCAGAGATTGTGACGCCTACAGCTTTGTTCTTTTTTCTCAGGATTACTTTGACTATTTGGGGTCTTTTGTTCCCCATATGAATTTTAGGAGTCTTTGTTCTATTTTCACAAAGAATGTCATTGGGATTCTGATGGGATTGCATTGAATCTGTAGATTGCTTTAGGTAATATGGACATTTTAACTATGTTTATTCTTCCAATCCATGAGCATGGAATATCTTTCCATTTCTTTATGTCTTCTTCAATTTGTTTCAATAATGTCTTATGATTTTCAGTGTATAGATCTTGCACTTCCTTGGTTAAATTTATTCCTAGGTATTTTATTCTTTTTGTTGTGATTGTAAATGAGATTGTATTCTTGACTTCTTTGTCTGCTAGTTCATTATTATTTACAGAAATGCAACTGATTTTTGTCAGTTGATTTTGTACTCTGCACTGTTGCTGTAGTTGTTATTTCTGATTGATTCTTTATGGTTTTCCAAAAATAGAATCATGTTGTCCACAAACAGTGAGAGTTTTACTTCTTCCTTTCCAATTTGGATACTTTTTATTTCTTTTTCTTGCCTAATTGCTCTGGCCAAAACTGCCAGTACTATGTTGAATAGGAGTGGCAAGAGTGGGCACCCTTGTCTTCTTCCTGTTCTTAGAGGGATGGCTTTCAGATTTTCACTGTTAAGTATGATGTTGGCTGTGGGTATGTCATGTATGGCCTTTATTATGCTGAAGTACTTTCCTTCTATACCCATTTTATTGACTTTTTATCATAAATGGATGTTAGATCTTGTCAAATGCTTTCTCTGCATCTTTTGAGATGATCATGTGATTTTTATTCCTCATTTTGTTCATGTGCTATATCACATTGATTGATTTGCAAATGTTGAACCATCCCTGCATCCCTGGTAGAAATCCCACTTGATCATGGTGTATGATCCTTTCATGTATTGCTGTATTCAATATGCCAATATTCTGTTAGGGATTTTTGCATCTATGTTCATCAGCAATATTGGCCTGTAATTTTCCCTCTTTGTGTTGTTCTTGTTGGGTTTTGGTATTACAGTGATGTTGGCCTCATAAAATGAGTTAGGAAGTGTTCCATCTTCTTCAATTTTTTGGAATAGTTTGAGAAGGATAGGTATTAAATCTCCTTTGAATGTTTGGTAGAATTCTCCAGAGAAGCCATCTGGTCCTGAACTTTTGTTTTTTGGGAGGTTTTTGATTACTGTTTCAATCTCTTTACTTGTGCTTGTTCTATTCAGATCCTCTATTTCTTCTTGATTCAGTTTTGGGAGGTTGTATGAGTCTAAGAATTTATCCATTTCTTCTAGATTATCCAATTTGTGGGTATATAGTTTTTCATAGTATTCTCTTATAATTCTTTGTATTTCAGTCATATCCATTATAATTTCTCCTCTTTCATTTTTAATTTTATTTATTTAAACTTCTCTCTCTCGGTGAGTCTGGCTAAGGGTTTGTCAATCTTGTTTATCTTCTCAATAACCAGCTTTTAGTTTCTTTTTTTTTTTTTAAGATTTAAAAACATTTTTTTCCTTTTTCTCCCAAAGCCCCCTAGTACATAGTTGTGTATTTTTAATTGTGGGTCCTTCTAGTTGTGGCATGTGGGATGCCACCTCAGCATAGCCTGACGAGTGGTGCCATATCCGTGCCCAGGATTTGAACCAGCAAAACCTCGGGTTGCCAGAGCGGAGCTTGTGAACTTAACCACTTAGCCATGGGGCCAGCCCCCCAGCTTTTAGTTTCATTGATCCTTTCTATTGTCATTTTGGTCTCTATTTCATTTATTTCTGCTCTAATTTTTATTATTTCCCTCCTTCTGCTGACTTTGGGCTTTGTTTGTTCTTTTTCTAGTTCTGTTAGGTGTAGTTTAAGATTACTTATTTGCAATTTTTCTTGTTTGTTGAGGTAGGCCGGTATTGCTATAAATTTCCCTCTTAGCACTGCTTTTGCTGCATCCCATAAGAGTTGATATGTTCTGTTTTCATTTTCATTTGTCTCCAGGTATTTTTTTACGTGGAGACAATCTTGAAGGCAGCGAAAGACCTCATATAGTGAAACTCTATTAATTTCCTAAGGCTGCTGTAACAAATTAGCACAAATTTGGCATCTTAAAACAATAGAAACTGATTCTCTCACAGTTCAGGAGGCCCAAATTCCAAAATCAAGGTGTGGCAGAGTTGTTTCATTATGGTGGCTCTGAGGGAGAATCCATTGCTGGCCAGCTGACAATCCTTGGATTCCTTAGCTTGTATCCACATCACTCCACTTCTGCTTCTTTCACATTGTCTACTCTTCTGTGTGTCAGTATCTTCTTGTCTTCTTTCTGTCTCAAATATCCCTCTGCCTTTCTTTTATGAGGACATATTGTTGGGTTAGGGTCCACCCAGGTAATTCAGGATGATCTCCTCATCTCAATATTCTTAACTTAATTGCATCTGCAAAGACCCTTTTTCCAAATAAGCTAATGTTCACAGGTTCTGGAAATTAGGACATGGACATATCTTTTGGGGAGCTACCATTTAACTCACTACAAACCCCAATAAGATTAAAAGATTATAAATACCTTTGTATATATATTTCACAAAATTGTTTAAAAATTTAAAAAACATATATAAATATGTTTGTTATATGAATTATTACATTATGTGTCACTAGTATATGAAAAAATAGACCAATAGAATAGAATAGAAATTCCAGAAATAGACCAGATACCTAAAATAATTTAGTAAATGATGAGGCTGCTGTATCAAATCAGTAGGAAAAATAGGAACCATCAAAAGTGATGTTGGGACTATTGGGTCACCATCTTTTTTTAAAAAGTTGGATCCTTACCTCTACATCAGAATAAACTCTAAATTTATCAAAAATTTAAATATAAGAGAATGAAACCATAAACTGCTAGAAATAAACATGGAACAATGCCTTTATAATCTTGAAGGGGGACAAAGCTTTTTAAATATTAGTATTGAAAATCCAGAAACCATAAAAGAAAAGATTCATAAATTTAATTGCATTGAAAAAACTTCTGCATGGCAAAAAATCTGCACAAACACACAATATAGAAAAACATTTGCTACTTATATATAAATAGTCCCTAGAAGTCAAGAAGAAAAAGACTATAATCTCAAAAGAAAATGGACACAGAATTCAAACAGTTCAAAGGAAATAAAATGGAAAAGGCTCTTACATACATGTAATGATGCTCATTCTCATTTAGAATAAGAGAAATGCAAATAACACTTCACTGAGCTGTCATTTTTCATGTATCAGATTGGCATCAATTCAAACAAATCCACATTTTTTATATAAGCTGTTGGAAGATAGGTACTCTTATTCATTGCTGGTGGATGTGTTTGACAAAAATACCCATGGAAGGCAATATGGCAATATCTACCAAGATTATGCATATCCCCTTTGACCTGGCAATCCTACTTCCCACTGGCAATTTACCCTACAGATATACTTACACATGTGCAATATGATGGATGTACAAGATGACCTATTGCAGCATTGTTTGGAAATAGCAAATACTAGAAACAACATAAGTGTATCAAAAGGAGATTTGTTAAATATTTAAGGTACATCCATATAATGGAATACTAAGGAGCTAAAAGGAAGCTCTCTATATCCTGATATGAAAAGATCTCCAAGATACATTAAGAGGAAAAAAGCAAGATGCAGAGCAGTGGGAATAATAGACTACTTTTTGTATAAAAAAGGAAGGAAATTGAGAATAGACATTCATGTTTGCATAAAGAAACTCTGAAATGATATACCAGAAAAATTTTACAGAGGTTATCAGGGTGAAAACTGGGAATATGGGGGACAGAGAGAGGTTTTTACCATATATATATATAATATATAAAATATATGGTATGATAGATAATATATTGATTTTTGAAATTTGTGAATGTATAATCAATGCAACATTTTTTAAAAATTAAAAAATAAATGTAGAGGGCCAGCCTGGTGGTGTAGTGGTTAAGTTTGTGGGCTCTGCTTTGGTGGCCCAGGGTTCACAGGTTTGGATCCTGGGTGCAGAACTACACACCCCTCATCAAGCCATGCTGTGGCGGCATCCCACATACAAAATAGAAGAAGATTGGCACAGATGTTAGCTCAGTGACAATCTTCCTCAAGCAGAAAGAGGAAGATTGGCAACAGATGTTAGCTCAGGGCCAATCTTCCTCACCAAAAAAAATTAGAAAAAAAAATTAAAAACCTATATAAGAATGTAAAAAATAATCTAATGAATGAACTTTTAAAGAGAAAACAATTAACAAGATAAAGGAAACAATATACTGGGAGTAAGTCTAAAACATAGGGATAAACACACACACATCTTCGATATAGGTAAGAAAAAGATCAACAACCACATAAAAAAATTAAGCATAGGACATACACAAACAGTTCACAAAAAAGAAATAATTAAAAAAATTTAAAGATATAAAACTATGCTCAAACTCATTTGTAGATAAGAAATTCTAATTAAAACTTCAATTGATTGACTAGGCAATGAGTAAAAGCTTGACAGCACCCTGTTGGCAAGGCTGTGGGGGAAACAGGCAGCCTCACACAATGTTATACTGAGATAAGTGGAGCCATGGTAGAGAGCAATGGTTTGGGAGCCATTTTGAATGCTGGGTTTGAATGCTGGATGTGTACATTCTGGCAAGTAATTTACCTTTCTATGCTCCAGTTTTATCATTTGTAAAAGATGGATTATAGTATAACTACCTCATAAGGTTGTTGAGAGGATTTAAAAATGTAATCCAGATAAAGCTTAGACAGCACCTGACAGACTTAGCACTCAATAAATATTCACTATTTGTATTACAACCAACATGCAAGGCATTTTGGCAATGGCTGTCAAATATTTTAAGTGCACATTTCCTTCAACCCAGCCTTTACATGTCTAGACATTATGCAGAGAAAAGGAAAAGATCAGAGCATGGTTGAAGCCTTCAACTGGAAAATAAAAGTGTTTCCCGTTGGTACTCTACTTGGTTCAGACCATTCAATAAATCAGTAAAACATCTACAACTTGGCAAGGTCAACATCAATTGCCATTTAGAAGATAAGAAACAGAACCTCAGAGAATGTGTATTAATTATCTATTGATGTGTACAAAATTATGTCAAAATTTAGTAGGTAATTTATTATTCCTTATCTCTTCTGTGGGTCTTAGCTGAGTGATTCTGGCATGAGATCTTTTACGAGGCTGCAGCCAAGATGTTGGTTGAGGCAGCAGTTCTCACTGACATGGCTGTTGGCAGGAAGCCTCAATTCCTCCTCTCAACAGGCAGCTTGAGTGTCCTCAGACATGGTGGCTGTCTTCCTCAAGAGTGAGCAATTCAAGAGTGAGAGAGAGCCAGGAAGAAGTGATCCTTCTCATGACTCGGTCTTGTAAATCACCTAGCCTCACTTTTGCCATGTTTCCTTTGTCAGAAACCATCACAAAGTCTGCCTACATTCAAGAGGAGAGGCATTCGATTCCACCTTATAGAAGAGGAATGTGAAATACTTTGCAGGTACATTTTTAAACCACCACAGACGATACCTGTCCCAAGTTTACACAGTTGCTGAATGGCAAAGAAGGTGGTAACAAACAAGCTCTAAATCTCAAAGGCTTACAACAATAAATATTTATTTCTCACTCATGGATGTGCAGGTTGCTTTGCCTCCACTAAGCTTTCCTGGGCTCAACTGGGCTTGTTCCCAAGCTATAGCTTGGGTTCAGATCTGCCCTACTGGTTTTCTCATTCAGGGATGCATTCTAGAGGATCAGCATGACCGGGGGCAGTTTATTCCCCTGGTAGAGAGAAGAAACTGAAGGAGGCAAGTGGAAACATAATGCCTTGTAAAGTTTGCTCAGAACTAGCACACTGTCACTTCTGCTCACATGCCATTGACTAAAGTAGGTCACAAGACCAAGCTTAAAGTCAATGGGACATGGATACGCCTATTCCTACAGGAAGCAGGCAGGACACATGGCAAACACCTGGAAACACAATCCTGTTATTGTGGAGGGAGGGAGGGAGTGGTTATGACAATAATACAATTGACCACAACTACACTGGAAAACCAGAGGTTAGAGGAAATTGAGGCTTGATATAGTAAGAGAGTTTCTAGTGATGTGTTCTGCAGTTATTTGATGTTGAGCCTGATCACAGTCTGTGAAAACAAAAAAAAGCACTGCTACATTCATTCATTTATTCAACAAATATTTATTAAGCACCCACCATGTGGCAGGAAATATTTTAAGTGCTTGGGATACATCAATGAACAAGACACAAATACTCCTGCCTTTCTGGAGCTTATCTTTCTAGTTGAGGAAGTCAGACAATGAAGCTAATAAATAAGTAAATCAGAGAGTCTGTTAGAAGGTGATGAAATGATAACTTAAAAAACAGCGGGCTATAGGGAGGATGAGGAGTATTAGCTTGTGGTTTAGTATTAAACAAAGTAGTTGAAGTAAGCCTTATTGAAAGGATGGCGTTTGAGTGGAATTAAAAGAGGTAGGTGAGGAAGTTAGCTAACTGGATTATTCTAGGAAGAGGAAATAGCTAGAGCAGAGGCCTTAAGTGGGTGTTTGCTTGTGTGATCAGGAAACAAGGAGGCCAGTGTGGTTGGAGCTGGGTGAGTGAGGGGGGAGGGTGGGCGATGAGGTCAGAGAGGTAGTAGGGAATCAGATTGTGAAGAGCCTTTCTGATCTCTGTAAGGGCTTGGGCTGTTAATTTGGACAAAAATGGAAACCATTGCAGGGTGTTGAGGGGAAGAATGCTGTGTGTGATCTGACTTAGATGTTTAAATAATTGCTCTGAGTGATATGTTGAGAAGAGCCTAAAGGGAGGAGAGCAGAAGCACGGAGACTCATTTGCAGGCTATTGTAGTAACCTTGGGAGAGGAATAGTGGCTCAGCCAGGATGGTGGCATTGGAGGTGGTGAGAAATGATCAGCTGCTAAATCTGCTTCAAGAGTAGAGCCACACATGAAAACTTAGCATGGAAGAACAGAGAGTAGCTCTCAGCCTCTTCAAGGGCAGAGGCAATGTCTCAGTCATCTTTAACTCCTTAGTGTCTGAGCACAGGCATGACATAAACAGTCAGGTTTGCTGAATGAATGGTTGTGAAAAACCTGTTTAGAGGGCAGGCCCGATGGCATAGCACTTAGGTTCATCTGTTCCACTTCACTGGCCTGGGTTCACTGGTCCAGATCCTGGGTGTGGAGCTACACACTGCTCATCAAGCCATGCTGTGGCAGCATCCCACATAGAAGAACTAGAAGAACATACAGCTAGGATACACAACTATGTACTGGGGCTTTAGAGAGGGGATAAAAAGAAAGAGGAAGATTGGCAACAGGTTAGCTCAGGGCCAATCCTCCTCACCAAAAAAAAGCATACCTAAAAAACTTGTTTAGAAATAGGGAAAGAAGACTGTTACTTCTGGAAGTGGGAATGTACATGCTTTGGGTTCTAGCAGTAGGTGGCAAGGAATCTTGATTTAATAGTACAAAAGAACGAGTTGAATCAATCAATTTCCAGATTCATTCATTTAATAGGAACTCTGCTAGGTGCTGAGGATACATGGGCGAGCTGGTCATTTATCTCATGTCTCAGCCCTTCTATACCCTGTGCTGTTAGTGGGTCTGCAAGGCTACAGATTCCATTTCCCAGGCTCCTAATGCCAATGGGTAGAGCTGGCGGGAGAGCAGAAGGGAGAAAATGGTTAAGTTTCAATGCTTTAGCTAATAACTGAAGTACAGTTATTTTCTGACAGCATGGAAATCATGCAACACGTTATCTGTTTAAGAATTCACTCAGACGAAAGGAATAACCACATGGTTTATTATGTTTATACAAATGAGTTACATAAGGATTGTTCAGATTTTGAAAATCTTGAACAACCTTAAAAATTGGAATAAAAACAGGGATTCGCAAAGGTGTGCAGAGGATTTCACATGATGACCCAATTCCCATAAACAAAATACATGGAACAGGCAGGAATATATCATAGAGTTCAGCTATTAATTGGGAAAGGAGAGCAGGAAATCGTGATATGTTCACATTCCAAGGTCTTAGTTTGATGTAAGTAGAGAGGGATCGCTAATGCCAGAAACCAAGTGAGAAATGTGAGTAGATGCAGAAATGAAAGGCTATTTCGACAATACAAGTCATGTGTTAACAAAAAAGTCCACAGGAAAGTAGTCATCCTGAAATAGTTCCTTAGTAACAATTCCATTTGAAATGTACAAAATAGATGCTACGTATACAAAGCTAGCTAAGAAAAGTTTCCTTATTTGAATCTGTCAGACCCAATTTCAGCTGTTGTCAGGAAAGACAAAAGATAGACTAAAAACGGTTTAGAGAAAAGTAGATAATTGAGTTTACTTAGTTGTTAAAGTTCTCATTACGAATAACTGAGATGGAACCACACAGATGATTTGGGACATCGTTACAAGATAAGAAGATCAACACTGTCATGTAGTTACAGGACACTTTTTTAGATAGTCTTTATTATTAAACAATTTTCATTCCAATATATAGAGGTTTCAGCTAATAAAATGTTTAATCTCCATTTCTCTACCAATGTCAACATCTTCAGGTTATTTACAAAGCACTTCTTATTAGTATCAGCAGATCCTTCAACGCTGTGAGGTAAGCTGTCACTCCTACTATTTTTTTTTTTTTTTCCCCACTAAAGGAAAAGGCAGAGAAACAGAATCTTTTCCAGGGTTATACTGTTTACCAAAATTAAGAACACATCTAGGAGAACTATTCATCAAAACTCTTTTCATTGTAACTATTCATTCTACCCAAGTAGAAAAAAAATGCTATAACCAGCTACTTATTCACACAAAGGAAGAAAAAAGAAAATGGAGAATTTCTGCATTGCTTTTGGTTGGAGAATTGAAGTAGAATGGCTGACTAATCAACACTAAAACTCCTAAAAACAATTTTGAAAAACAGCATTTTATTCCACTTCATATACTGCTTATATCTTTAAGCAGCTTATTTTACTGGACCTGATTTTATCTGAAAATAATATGTTTTTACTATCCTTTTAAATAGGCTAGAATTAAACTCATTTTATAATTCACTTATTTATAAACACACCTTTGTTTTATACAAAAGTGAAGTGTCTTATTATAAATAGACTATCTGCAAAATAATTTTTAAATTTGAAATTACACCATACTTCCAGTTAGTTTCGCAGATAATATTTTGACCATAAAATGTCAGGGGCTCTCTGGTACTTAGTGAATAAAATTTAAACTCCTTGCTCTGGCACTGAAGGCCCCTATAAGGTATCCGCCTCTTCAAACTTGCCGTATTTACTAAATTTGACAAATTCTGTTAGTCTTTTCAGCTCTCAAACAGGTCACCTTGTCCGTGTAATAACAGCAGCACACAGCCAGAAGTAACTTTTCCCTCCTCAGAACATGCACAGCCTTCAGCTGACCACTCATGAGGCATTTACCATGGCTCTGCCTCATTTACGGGCAAGTGTTACCAACTCGGTTATAGCCTAAGCCCAAGTATGTACGTGCGTGTGCGTGTATGCTTTATCCCTTTCATTATCAGGCACTCCGAAGTATTTTTCTACAATATTTCCCTCCTCTAAGGAGAAGTCTTTCAGGCTCAGGAGTAGAGTGAAAGGAGGCACAGTGGTCCTTTTTCAATCTCAGTAAGTTATACGTGTATAATGCTTCTGGTTTGTAAAAGGCTTTCACATGTATCTCTTCACATGACATAAGAAACAATTAAATACCAAAGAAAAATGAACAGCCTCTAAGATCAAGGCTACTAGCAAATATTTAGGAAAAATAAAGATAAGAAGAGAAAAGGAAATGGCTAGCTTTGTGAAAGTAACAAAAATAAGGTTAATTTAAAAGGAAATTTTAAAAAGCTAGAAAAGATTAACTGGAGAAAGTCTACAGGATTTTGGAAAGCTACAGAAGTTTTAAATTAGACTGCAAGGAGGGGATCATGAACGCAATGGAAGGTTGTAGGGAAGTGATAAAGGGAGAGCTCTATGGTTTGCAAAGTCCCTAGTCGGCTGTGGTACTTCAGAGCAGGAATCCAGAAAGGTATTTGGGAACAGAAGAGAACACTATGCTGGTGACTGAACAAAACATGGTTATGGATTCCATCAGAAGCAGAATCCATTCTCGGCACAGGCTGGTAAAGCTGGAAGCTGGTGAGATACACTTAGGCATCTAGGAAGAAGATAGCCTCTGAAGAACTCAGTAGAAGGTGATTTGGGTGAAAACAGGAGCTATCACAAAATTCTTATTGTGATTAACTCACAGCATAGAGCCTTGTCTTCTTATGTTGATACTTAGGATATTGTGGAATCATCTTGGTCAGATACTCAGGATTCCCAATGTATTTCTGAAAAGAAACATTTTTTTCCTACCGCCCATACTCAGGTTCCTATCCTCATTGGTTGCCTCTGACCCCATCTTCCTATTCCCAACCCATAGGGCAGTTTTGAAAACATGAATGATACTTGTTATAAATATTTGGTGTTAATCCTCTGATCTAGAGGAAGTTCAAGCTTAGTTGGCATAAGCCTTGACACACAGTTGACTCTAAGTTGGGAAAGAAAGATAAAGATGGTGTCTTGGCATTTGGTTAGGCCCAAGATAACTAAGAAACAAGCTGTTGAGCATCATAGAATTTATATCACAATTCATAATCATTTTGAGCTGACTTGATAAATTGATTTTTATTTACCTGAATGTGAAAGGTTTCCCCTTAAACGATAGCAAAATTAATGTGAACTAACGTGATTAATGTTGAGTAAAGAATGGAGTGGTAAGGATGGAGCAGTCTCAATGTCTTAATGATAAAGAAGCTGTTTAAGGCATTCTTACCATAAGTACTATGCTGGTGAAGAAATATGGACTCCTTCACCCAACTCTGACTATCTTATGTACTTGGCAATAAATACATTAGATTCACCAAGAATGTAGAACTCAGAGAATTAGACACAAACACAATGGCCTTAGTTAGAAAGTCCTCAGAAATCTAGACAACGTTAGATTTTCAGAGCTATGAAGGTCATTTCACTGGTCTGTTTAATAAATGTTTATAGCACCTATATGCAAGGCACAATGGGGGGTATAAGACATCATCGATCCAACCAACTGGTGAGGGACTCAATATAGGCAAAATGAATAGTCAGAGCAGCAGTCTCCAAATCAGAGCCTTCCACCCAGGAGACATCATGAAGTGCTGGCTGAGGGTGAGGAGCCAGTCTGGACGCCTTGGAAGTCCAGTAGGTAGGAAGAAACTATTTCAGGTCCTACCTCTTCCAGACAACTCTCCCATAGCGTCCTATCAAACAAGGCTTTTTTCCAGTCACCTTATAGAACGTAGAAGATAGTTCATCTCAGCCAGACTCTATCTTTTTCAAACAAACACCCGATGACGTGTAGTGGTAAATTAAGCCCCAGCCCACAATTTCTGCAGTCAGAAGGGCTCCAGGGTGGCTTCAGTTCGGTAGGAATGAGCACCAACTTTGGCATGTTAAGACAATGAGTCACTGTGACAGAATTTTTTTCCCAACATGACTTCTCTGATGTTGAACAAGGTACGAAGTTCGGGTGAAGCCTTTTCCACATGCATCACACTGAAAGGGTTTCTCACCAGTGTGGATTTTTTGATGTTCAATAAGGCTTCTATTCCTAGTGAAACTTCTCTCACACTCATTACATTTATAAGACACGGGAGCCTCAATATGTCCCTCCTGGCTTTCCATCCTAGCCTGACTCTCCCAGCTCTCTCCATGGTCAGGATTCTGAACGTTGTTATCCCCATGGATCCTCTGGTGTCTCAGGAGATGTGAATTCCGCCTAAAGGCCTTGCCGCACATGTTGCACTGGTACGGCTTCTCCCCGGTGTGGATTCTGTGGTGTTCAAGGAGGCTGCAGCTCTGGCTGAAAGTCTTCCCACAGTCATCACACTCGTAGGGCTTCTCCCCAGTGTGAGTTCTCTGGTGTTTGATAAGGTTTGAACTGTGACTAAAGACCTTGCCACAGTCTTCACACTCATATGGCTTCTCACCAGTGTGGACCCTCTGATGAATGACAAGGGCAGAGCTCCCGATGAAGGTCTTGCCACAGTCTTCACATTCGTAGGGTTTCTCCCCAGTGTGGATTCTCCTGTGTTTAGTCAGGCCTGAACTCTGAGCAAAACTCTTTCCACATTCATGACAATAGTGCCGCCTACTCCCAGCGGCATTTTTCTGTTTTCTTTGTAACCTGCCCTCCTGTTCACCAGGTTCTACACGTGTAGGAGTCTGGCCAACAGCTTCACCCAGGTGGGATGGTATTTTCCCAGGTTCCTCTTCTGGATGGTCCTCATCTGGAGGCAAGTCCCTGATCTTAGTCTGTATTTCACCACCTGAAATAACAAATGGCCAGCAACTGTCAATTATGCTCTGCCAAGGAGGAAAGCTCTGTGATGAGTCCCAGGGAGGCAAGAATTACAGAGGTCTATATAGGCCATGGATGAAGATTGAGGTGCAAGAATAAGGATGGAAATAAAGAGGGAGAAAGAACAGGGGTGCTGGGGAGGAGGGAGACCTGAGAATGAGAATGGGGCCACTGGAAGAAGGGTACAAACTGGGAATGGAGGGAAGGTGGTGAGAACTGAGGACTGTGCTGGGGACACACAGAGAGGCTCCAAGTTCTAATGATGGTAAGGCAGGGCCATGCATCTAAGACTAGATACTAAAAGAGCTGAGCAGAAGGTGACAGTAAACAAGACAAGTGAAAGGACTTCTGAAGCCTTCTGTAAGAAACAGGGAAAGTGGGGACTCAGAAATTAGTCACTAACCAATGAAAAGTGCAGTCCTCTCTCACTGTGCATCAGCCAGAGGCAGTCCCCCAAATTAAATTGGCTTCTGTGCTGGGAAATCTGAGTTGGAGCCCCCACTGTGCCACCAATGATCTATGTGAACTCAGACAAGTCAGGCAGTCTTGTCAGGCACCCTCATCTCTAATGTCAGGCTCCGTAGTCAATCTCTAGGTCACTGCTAGCTCTCACATCTACGGTCCCATGGCCCATTTCCTGAAGAGACCCCTCAGGCCTCCTCTTCTGTCAGGGCTAGCAACATTTACTAAGCATCTACTATGAGCCAGACCTGTACTAAGAGTTATACCTACCTGATCCCACTTAAACTGACTAGAATACTGGCAGGGCAGAGAAGAAAGCAAGGTCAGGATTAAGGAGCTAGTCACACAGCTGGTTAGGAGCTGGGGTTCAGAAGTGGTGGTTCTGAATCCAAACATAATTCAAACAGCTGCTAACAGCCCAGGAGGTTCTCATACACATAGGAAGCCAAGAAACCTGATGAGAAATCAGTGCCCATCAGTCTTACCCAGGGAGATCAGGCCGCCACAGTTCTGCCTTTCATCTCTGAAGAAGTTCACCTGAGGTGAATCCAGCTGGGTCCACCCAGGAGTGAGGGTCAGGGCCACATCTTCCATTTTCAGCAGCCCCTGAAACAATAAGTAATCATACCTAGTTCCTCTGGCCCAAAATCATTCCCAAAGCTGGGTACATGCAATGAAGGAACACCCTCTATAAAGGGGCTCTTTAAAAAAGAGCAAGAGTGGCACCCTTATTCCTGTCTCTAAGAATACCTTTGTCCAAAAAGTAAATATCAAAGGAAAGAAATATTACACACATTAGGATAAGTACTTTCATATAAATATCTAAACAGTCCAGAAAGTGAAAAGATTTGGAAAACAAGGACCAATGCAGTGAAAGGAGTGGAACCACATCCAAACCTTCCAAAAGATTTGTGGTGTGCTTTGGCAAAGTGGTAGTGGGGGTTCATTTATATTAATGATTTTTAAAATACAATGAAATCTAGGTCTGAGGTGAAAATAACCAGGGAAAACATAAATATTACAGAGCCTCAAACACTGAAATCTTCAAGCAGGACATAAAAGACTGGATAAGAAATTAAAATCCAAGTTAAGTAAAGATTGTTCAGGTTGTAATATTAATCCTCAGACCCAAAGAACATGCCAGATCTCTTCCTCCGAGTAAGTTCCTAAAGGGCAGAGGGCACGTCTTATATCCCTCACTACAGCACAGTTTATGACACTTCAAAAAAAACAAAACTAAATCACTATCACAACAAAATCTTCAGTTTGTATTTGCTAAATTGCCCTTGTTGAAGAAGAAAATCCTGTTGATGAAGGCGCTGACCAAACAGATGGGGTAAAGACTATCAGGGAAGCACAGACTACCCCCCACCCCCTCAAGCCACAGGTAAAACAGGAAAATCCTCTTAACTGGGCACCAAATAAAGGCCAACAATAACAAGCCTTGGGATTGATGAGAAAACTGAAACTCCATATGTATCTAGGATGAAGGGGGAGGAGTGGGGAGAAAGGAATCCAACAGAAGCAAAAAGGCTGAGTGCTAGGGGAGGGAGAGGGGCTCCAGCTCACCTGGGACTCTGGGGAGAGCCTGGCAGCTCCGGCTGCATCTTCTCTGCAGCGCCCTCCTGCGGCAAGCCCAGGAACCTGGAGAACTAAGAAGGAAAGCAGCTCTGGATGAGATCTACCCTGGCATTCGGCCTCCCTGCCCTGTGGAACCCAAGTTCAAACACTGCATTGATGAATTCCTGCCAAGAAGTTTATAGAGTATGCTCCCTTCTAAACATCCTGATCCCTACCAGTTCAAATCCTAGGGCCTAAGAGATGTGCTGTGCTCCTGCAGATACACAAAATCGATGGGCAGGATCCTCAGCAGGAAGAATGAAATGAAAGCAACATAAAAACAAAACAAAGCTTCCCATTTGAAAATCCCTTATTCTTGAATTTTGCTAAGAGAGGGGACAAGAGGATTTTTGTTGTTATTGTTAAAATCTCCTGAGTAGCTCTTAGGGTGCTTTCTGCTTTAGTTTTAAGAAAGTAAGAGGAGTCAGAAGAAGCTGGGTCCAGAAAGGAAGAAATGGAAGTCTGCTTATACAGAACTTGCTCGAATTCGAGAGAAGTAAAGGGGAACTTCAGGTTTTCCTATAAGAGGTGAACTTTGCAAAGGACAGAAAACAAGTTAGTTTAGGCTGGTACCTCTGCTGAGAAATAAAGATGGCATGTTGGCTGGTGTGTCCCAGTGCTGCGTGTCTTGGGAATCTGCCCAAATGTTCACAGCACATGGAGAACACCCTGGAACATATTCCTACTGAGCAATTTTCACCCTGTTCTACTCACACACTGAGGGTTAAGATCTATACTCTGATGTGCAGCAGTCCCACAGTCTCTGGAATATTCTGGCTGGCTTTACATATTTTGCCTTATAGTCTTCATAGCACTTACCAATATCTAAAATTGTATTATTAATTTATTTACTATCTTCCCTACTAGACGAGATGGAACAAGAAATCCATCTTACTGACAACTCGATCCCTGGTGCCTACAACACTGGCTATCATATAGGGGCCTCCATAAATATATGTTAAATGAATGGAGATCACTGTGATGTTGAAAAATCAATTCTTTCAAATCACCAATTTTAATAATGTCTTATTTACTATCTCCAGCTTTTGCTGGGAAAGCTCTCCACAGGCTTTCCCTGAGGGAGTATCTCTTTCCTGTTTCCCTCATCCTAGCTCGCTGACCCCCACTTCTAGTGTTTTCAAAGTCATCTCTTCTACTTGGACTGTCCTCATTCTTCTACTCTGAATCTAGAGTTCCTCTGTGGTCTATTGGTAACTCCCAACAAACAAACCAAGAGCCCAGGGATCAGGCAGCTCCCATTTAGCTGGTAAGGAGATTGCCTCCTAAGGTGAGTGCTGGCTGTTTCATGCTGACCCAAGACCAACACAGGTCACACACAGGAAGTGGAGGAGGCACGGATGCTGGTGCTGTCTGGCTCATCCCTTGGTCACACCAACGCCAGCACTGACAGATAATGCCCATTCCCATGGACCTGGCTAGTGGGCACAGCTCCTTCATACCTAGAGGTGAAATCCAAGAGCGTAAAGAACATAAGTGTGGAGTAAGAAGACCAGGCTCGGGTCCCAGCCTTGCCAAAGAGGAATGAATAAAATACTAGGAGATCCCAGGTTCCATCCAGGTTCCCCAAAGAAAGGCCCCGGATCCTGCCTCTGTGGCCTGCCAGGCCTCTTTCTTCCCCTGCAGCCTTTAGCTCTTCATAGCATCCACTCTGTACCTCAGCTCTCTCTCCAGAGTCCCTCAAATCTCCCTCCCTCTGCCCCAAAGATGATATTCTTAGGAAAACACTGAGGTTTCAGCTCTGTCTTTCCCCTTCCCATGCACTCCAGACCTGAAAGCTATGGTTGCCTGGCTGCGGGCTTTATTTTGCCTGGCTACCACCCCTCCCTACTTCTCAGGCACGCGTGGGAAAGAGCATAGCCGAAGCAAGGATTCCCTGGCTAGCACCCGGGGGAGTCCTTTGCTCTCCAGGGAGGGTCCCTGTGGGCTCCACCTGTCCAGCTGGCCCCACTGCTGGGGACAGGCAGCTGGGACCCGTACTGCAGGCGAAGAGGCTGTGGTTGTCTGAAATTTCCCTTTTAGTCGCAGTCTCAAAGTCAAGTAGATCTGTGATGGGCATATACAGGACGTGTCAACAGATCTGTCTTTCAGGTGATCCTTCAATGAAACTGGATGAAGTCTGCAGAATTCACACTGCCCAGAAGATAATACTCACCCCTGTCTGGTAAGGACTGGGATCCCAGAGACTCATGCTTGTGCAGAGCCTTCATCGGCTGGAACTGGGTACTTCGTGACCTCTGAGTTGGTGTCAACACTGCCATCTTGCAACAGAGCAGTTCTTGCCCCTGGTCACCACCTGGGACCTAGAAGTCATTCATTTATTTGTTCATCAAACACTTCTATCATGCTCTTGATGTGCTGGTACTTTCTATTTTCCAGGCACTATTTCTAACAGCTTTACAAATATAAACTCACTTAATGCTTATAACAACAACTCTACGAGCTAGGGACTACTATTATCTGAATTTTTGTAATGGGGAAACTGAGGGACAGAGTTTAAGCAACTTGCCCAAGGTCAGCCAGCTAATAAGTGGCAATGCTAGGATGGGAGCTTAGGCAGAATGACTCCAGAGCCCATGCTCTTAAGCATTACTCTGTGCTCCCTCATTAAATATATTTGTGCTTTTATGAAAACTCTTTAGGAATTGGTGCTAAGTTCTTATATAATACTAATATCTCTTCTTATCTGAAAAATGAGGATAATAATTTCCAGCTTACAGGGTTTGGGGAACCAGTATATAAGATCACAGTATGTGAAATCACCTAACGCAGGGCTTAGCATATGGTGCGTCCTCATTAAATACAGGTTTCCTTCTGGATATTTGTAACTAATTAGTTTTCAAGTCATTTTCATGATCATTAGCTCACCTGCAGCTGAGAACAGTCCCACATCCTCTATAAAAATGAAGAGCCTGAAGCTAAGAGACTTGAAATGATTTTTCACTGTCACAGGGCTAGGGGGCACTAATGTCAACTCAAGAACCTTGGGCTCCTGGTTATGGGGTTAGAAGCCTTTACTCTGGTCATGTATCCCCTGAAAAGAAGGCACAAGGACACAGGATAACGCAAAGGGAAAAGAGTCTCATACAACAAGCAGGAAGATGCAGATAAAAATGACCCAGGGGTTCCTACCCTGTGGTCGGTGGACTCCCTCTCAAGAGTTCCATGAAAGGGAATAGGAAAAATATTTTTATTTTTACTAGCCTTTAAGCAAAATTTAGCTTCCTTTATGAATTTCCTTCAGTTATGAATGGAAGCAACAAACCACGGTATTAGAAACAGTACACAGGAATCTGTCACCAATAGAAACTGCAGACGTTTTCACATCACGTTACAACCACGTAAATATTGTTAAAGTCATTCATGCCTGTCAAAGTCATTCATCACCACTTTAAAATTGTACCAGAGTTATTGGGCCTGTCCCTAGATATTACTATTTAATGCATTAATTTTTAAAAACACATAACTTTATCATAAATTTGTTTAATGCCTTGCTAACTGTATTTCAATATAGTTGAGTACTTTTGTAATCCTTTATATTTTCCTTATGTATTTCAAAGTATTATTATCCCTGGACTTCACCTTACTGCCAAAGAGGTTCATGACACAAAAAGAGATTGAGAACTTCTGATCTTAAAGAAATGCCTCTCGCTTGGATCTTGAGATTTCAGCAAGAAACAGACCACACCTCTCAGATACTAAACCTGTTCTCTCTACCTGCGACATCGGCTCATCCAGCTGCCTCTCCAAATACTCCAACAGCACTACCACCTCCTCCCCGCTCTCGGGATGCTGCTCCCGCACCCAGGTCTGGAGGTCCCCCGGCAGGATGGTCAGGAACTGCTCCAGCACCAGCAGCTCCAGGATCTGCTCCTTGCTGTGCATCTCGGGCCGCAGCCACAGTCGGCAGAGCTCCCGGAGCCGGCTCAGCGCCTCGCGGGGCCCCTCAGCCTCGGGGTAGCGGAAGCCCCGGAAGCGCTGGCGCAAGCGCTCGGGGCCCGGAGCGGGGCTGCCGGGTGCGCCCACCTCTGCGGCCAACGCGGAGGCTTCCTCCTTCTCCACTTTCACCGTTAAGATCCCTGTTAAGTCCTCTGCAGATTGGGGGTTCAAGGCTGCGCTTTCCTTCGATTCTCTGGCCATCCTGGGTCAAGGCAGTTCTTGGGCCTCACTTTAGCTGGGAGCTGTATTTCCCGAGAAAATTCTTGAACGGTGGGAAATCAGTGTTAGCCAGTAAAACTGCAAGTGGTCCCCTTCCCCATGCCCAGGACACCCCTGGGGCGCAGCTGCACAGATTTCTCCTTGCAGTCCTTGCCTTTGCAGCGTCCTTCTCTGCACCCCACCCCGAAATCCACAATAAGTATCCTCAAAGGATGTCCTAGTGAAGAGTGAATACCCACCAAATGCGGGAGAAAAATTGAGGTTGGGGCACAGGAAGCCTCGGTGGGAATCAGTACCACTTCCTGGGCTCTCTAGGAATCGCCTCTCGGTGGTTGTCCCCGAGTTAACACGTTAGCAACCATGTCCTTGCCTCCGCTCGTGGGAGGCGGATAAGGGAAGGACAAAGAAAGGACGACAGGCTCTGCATCATAAGAAATAAGAAGAGACTAAGAAATAAGGCTAAATCTTTAAATCCCGTAGGATGCTGGTACTGCATCAATGCTCTGATGTGCTAAACAGCTGGCATAAAATTGACATTAAAATTTAGAAGAAAGCAGGGCTTTCTCAGAGCCCTTAGAGCTCTGGGCAGGAGGACCTTCAGTTTCTCTCAGAAACATCAAAAAGCAGAACGTAGCCTGGGCACTTGGTTGGAGAAAGCAGCGGCTGCCCCTGGTCCTTGCCTGGCTCCAACTGCCTGCACTCTCTTTCTTCCCCTTCAAGGCCAAACTTCTTGAAAGAAAACCCGCCTATCTCTGACTCTAGTCCTCACCTCCCACTCATGCTTAACACATTGAAGGCGGCAAACTGACAACAAAGCCATTGAGATTGCTCCTGCAAAAGCAGCTGGAGATTCCCCCTCCTGCAGTGCGCCCCACCAGCTACCGTTTTCCATTTTCCATGGCCTCTCAGGCAACCAGGCTTATGCTGTTCCCCATTTCCAGACACCCTCTAGTCCCTGGCTTCAGGGACTCTATTTTCCCTGGCTTTCCTTCTTTTTGTTTCCTCCCAGCCCTCATTCACAGTCTCTCATAGTGGTTAGATCCACAGACTCTCCATCCAGGTTACTTGGGTTCATAATCCTGGCTTTACCACTAACTAGTGGGGTGACCTTGGTAAGTTACTTAACCTCTCTGTGTCTGACTTTCCCAATCTATAAACAGAGATAGTAATGGTAGATAGGGATGTTGTGAGCATTAGCTGTGTTTTTTGTGCTTAGAACAATGCCTGGCCTGTAATAAGCTAGGCCTGCCCCAAATGGAAGGAAGACTGGAGATTCCTTTAAACCAGAGACAGGAGGAGATTTTAAGCCAAAAGTGACTGCAAAGTTATTTTGCTGGCCTGAGATGTCAGTAAGTCCCATTTCTACCCTGTGGAATGGAGAGCCTAGAAAATGCAAGTTTGGTAGAAGTTTACCAAGTGGAAAATACCATGCTGGTACCTGCCTGAGTTTTTAACCCCTCAGTGTATCCCTCTGCAGTTGAAAGGATAATAAGGAATGGATAGAACTTAAGAAATGAGAAGTCCCAAAGGCTGCTACAAAAGAAAATTACTAGAAAATAGTTTTTTCTCTTGATGAGCTGCCACAGGAGGGACCGGGCACTGCCAGGAAGTATTGTTGGCAAAGTAAGTGAATCCGAATCTAGTTAAATTTCTAGATCCTAATACTCGTGTATAGGTGAGATACAGAAGCCAATTAAGGTATGAGTTTTTAAACTCTGCAGCACATTAAAATCATTGGGGAGGTTATAAAACATCCCGATACCTTGGATGCAACCAAGATCAATCAAATCAGAATGTCAGAGGGTGGGACTCAAGCATGAATAACTTAAAAAATTTCCTAGATGATTCCAATATGCAGGTGAGTTTGAGAATTAATGAATTAAGTGATACTTAAAAGATGCAATCAATGAAATCCAGAATGTGGGACATTATACAGAACAGAAGATCCAGATTTTTCAACAAATAAATGGCATTTTTTGAAAAGACAGAGGAGAAAGGGGAACTGTCATAGATTAAAACAGACTGAATAGATAAATTACCCAAGTGATTGTAAACCTTATTAGGACCCTGATCAGAACAAAACAACGATAAAAATACGTATTTGAGACAACTGGGAAAACTAGAACACAATGACATTAAGGAATTACTATCAATTTAGTTGCCCCAATGATATTATGGTTATGTTAGGAAAAAAGTCCTCAGTGGCTAGAAATTTATACTGCTGTGCTTCTACTTGTAGGTGAACTGATATGTCTGGATTTGCTTTAACATATTCAGAGAGAAATAGAGAAAGAAACAAAGAAAATAGCAGAAAGATGATAGTTGTTGAAGCTGGGTGAGAAGCATATGGGGGTTCGCTGTAATAGTCTCTTTACACTTATGCATGTTTGAAATTCTCCATAGTAATTTTATTTGAAATTAAACAAAATCCCACCTTCCTTCCTGAATAATTCAGTCCAAAAGCCTTTAGGTGGGGCCAAAGGAAGTGGAAGAGGAGGTGGCAGCCCAACCCACAGTGAGTCAGGAGTCCAAGTGGAGTGAGGAGAGTGTTCACACTGGTGAGGGGAGGGCGCTGTAGCAGGAAAATTGACACTGATACATTACTACCATCTATTCCACAGACCCCATTCAAATTTCAGCAACCTTAAGACTTGAGGTCTGAGCCCAACTGAGAGGAGCGAGAAGACATGAGCAAGAAGACACTCAGGAAGGATTAATACAAGTAAATATATTTAAGATATTGCGAGCCAGGTTTCTCAGGTCAGAGACGGAGTTACAAACATGGAAAAGCGAAAGGCCAAAATGAGTCTTGTAGTGTTGGATTGGAATCGAAGGTGCCAGCATGAACTCAATGTCCCCTAATCTATAGTTACTTATAGACATAAATATAAATGTAGGCATGTAGATGTATACTTGATAAATGGTGCTGTAATATTTTGATGTCCAATTTGGGAAAAAATTTGGTTTACACATGCACAAAAATTAATTCCAGTAGTTTAAAGACTTAAAAGTCAAAAAGCATAACTTTCACATTTTTAGAAGAAAATCAGGAAAAGTTCATGATGCTCTTGAGTAAAGCAGGATTTCTTTTAAAATCCACAACCTGCACAAAATGTGTAGGAAAAAATTAGTAAATTTGACATCACTAAAATTTAAAACTACATCAAAATATACTAGAAACAAGTAGAAATGACAAACAAAAGACTGACAGAAGATATTTACAACCCATATAATCAACAAAGATCAATACCCAGAACATACAATGAACTTCTACAAATAAACAAGAAAAAAGCCAATAAACGGGAAAATTGACAAGGAATACTCACAGGGAATTCACAGATGAGGAATTAGGAACAGCCAATAAACATAAGCAAACATCCTTAACCTCATTAGTAATTAGGAAAAGGCAAATTTTAAGTCATTTCATACCTACACCTCAGCAAAATGTTACAGTGTTTCAATAGTATTTGCTGGCAAGAATGTGAGAAATTGTGAACTCTCATCCACTGCTGATGGGTGTATAAGCAGGTACAGTCATCTTAAGAAGCAATTTCAAAATATATACTAAAGTTGATAATAATATACATATGCACTCAATAGCTTTAAATTATCTAACTTATAGGAGCTCTTGTACAAGAACAAGAATGTTAATTGAGTCACTATTCTGAGCCAGAAACTGTTTTAGGTGTTCAGGATACAACAGAGACAAAAAGACAAAGATCTCTGCCCTCATAGAGTTTATATTCCAGTGAGGGCTGACACACAAAAAAATAAACTATGAGCAGAATAAATACACAAATTTCAATAGAAAGTTATGAGCACAATGATTAAAATAAAAGAATACAATAAAATCAGGATACAAGACCCTGATCATTTTTCCCCCCAGCCTATTCCTCAGGATTGTTTATGCAGCTGGTAATCTTGCAAGATGTGATAACGCATCCCCGTGGATGATTAACAGGCTTGCTTAACTGCTTGTTATAAAAGCTGCAGATCCCCTAAATTCAGGCTTCCCTGGATGCAACACAGACACACTTGTAGGTATAGCATCCATCTGTGCCTGTCATGTCACCTCCTGGGGACTTGGGGGCAAGAGCAGTGGGTGCAAATATGATGACGCTCATGCTTTTTGCTATCTATGAGTAATAAATATTAGGCTTGCTATCTATGAAAAATAGGCTGGCAAAAATAAAGTGATCAAGGCCTTGTATCCTTGATACAAGTAACAAGATACATCAGAGCACAGACAGCCCAAGGAGAACTGTCTCTCCTAATAAGGTTTTTGGGAATTGAGAAAGAGTAACAATTACAATGACTTTGAAATAGTGTGGCTAAGTAGGGGGACCATTGATGCATTGGAGAAAGGCAGTGAAATTCTGAAGGCAAAGCATGAAAAGCATAGGGCCTCCCTGGAATCATATAAAGTCCATTGTTTCTGACCCAGGAAACTCATATTTTATGCCATATGCCATGAAACAATAACAAGCTAAGTTAATTAGCTTGTTAGTAGAGTACAATCAAATCCTAGACCCAAAAAATCTGAGAAAATATACCCAAAACCCCTTGTCAATGCCCCTTTTGGTCTTATCTGTTCTTTGGTCCATGACTTTGATTACGCATACTGATACATCTCATGGTTTGGAGAATCTTCTTTAGACTTACATATTCCCTTTCAGTGTTATGGTGATAAAGCTTCGCATGCATAACTATTTTTTAATAATTCCAATTCATTCAATACATATACATATGTTGGCATAGTAGGCCAGTACTCACTATAGACGTATTTAAACTCCTGCACTGCTTTTACTTCTTGAAGAGAAGTCACCTTACTGTCAGATAAAATTAAAGACATGATATTATGACTAATTTGTAGACCCTCTAAAAATATTTCAGTTTGTGAACTCCTCCCTATGATCACTTTTAAAGACTCCTAAAAGACTCACTTCTCTGCTGAAGCACAGAGAAACTTAGGGACTGCTCAAGTTCCCCATCTAATTAGTAGCAAGGTTAGCAGTAGAAGCTTTGTTATCCAGAGCTTCGGTTATCCAGTAAGACTTTTACCCACTCATATTCTGTGTCATGAACCGTGCCCCTCACCTGTACTATTCATCAGCCATTGTATAGGTAACAAGGGTGACTCTCCTGGCTTGGGGAGTTTATAGTCCCATCAGTAAGACGGCAATTTCAGTCATACCCAAGGAAAGAGATTCAGGAAAGTAAATAATGGGATTTGAGGAAGTTGGAAAGTGGTAAATGACACCAAGCACTTGGATAGGTATTACCACTGCAAAGGGCTACAGCATGAGCTGTGACGAAAACCAGCCTCTGATGTGACCTCCAAGAGAAGCCTAGTATATTCCTTCTCTCTCCATTTCTTCACCTTGCTCCAAGGGGGTAGGGACAAACCTGGAAACATTGCCCTAGATACCTGCATTTTATCTCTGAGTGAGTTAAAGAAAGATTCCTAAGGGTGAATAGAATGTAGAAGACATCTAGAATTTCCAGAATTGTAGGGTGAGTTCTAAGTTAACTTCTTGCTATATGAGCTTCAGAGACTCTCCTGGTAACAGACTTCTTGTAGCTTATCTGATATTAATTCCTTTGTATTAAATAATTATTTCTATACCTTAAAAGTACCCCTGAAACACTGGCCTCTGCTGCATTTGGTATCATCTTGTTGACTACTCAAGGATAGGATAACTAGCAACTGATCTGAATGTGAGGACATCAGCCAACGTGCAGAAAGGAGGTAGTGATTGTTCTGAAGGATCTGGAGAGAGAACTCGATGAGTCAGGATAGCAGATGAGAAGATTGATGTAGGACTCTGTGTGTGTGTTTCACACAAAATGAAAGTGAGTGAATGAGGGTTCTTTCTGAATAGGCTTCACCACAACTGATTCTTTCTTTCCATCTTGTCCTTCCGCCACTCCTAGATCAGTGGTTCTTAACCTTGTTTAGCTCTCAGATCCATTTGAAAATATGATAGATACATGGGTTCTTAGTGTATTAAAATTTACCATTACCACAGTGATAGCCTTTTGAGTCTAAATGTTCTTAATAATTCTTAGGTCACAGCTGATCTTCTTGGGCAGGAAGGGCAAAAAACAGTTTTGAACTGTTGTCTCCAAACAGTTCAGAAATCCCTGAAGTTTCAACTCTAGACCCGTGAACCCCACTTCCTTTAAGAGGCTAGTGAGGGCACAGGCTGCCTCTGGGAGCTCACGTCTTCTAGAAAGCCTCAGCTGATCTCAGTTGGAGTTGAGCTACTCTGCAGATGTGAGTCAAATAGACAGGTATGACTTTTTATTCTTTTAACACATTTTTTCTGTTTACACATATTTGTTAAAAAATTGATTGTGTTCTTAAATTTGTAATTACTCCTTACTTTATAAGGACATAGAGAACAGAATCACATGGTAAAAGTATCTCCTGAATTGATTCTTTTTAAACAGCTGTAATTTTAAAAAATCTTGACTCCATTTTTGATGCTCGATCCCTGACATTTTTCAACCTCCATCTTCCCCTTCCTTTCCGCCCCACATCTGGGAAAGCTCATAAGAAAGCCAAGTGCTTCCTTACTTGGCATCTGAAGGAAGTTCAAGCCGTGCAAGCCCTGGCCTAGCTGTGCCTGAGAACTATTCTCTGGACCCATCATCTAAGCACAATGAAAACCAGGACAACTAGCTCTCACTCCCTCTTAAGCTACTCAAGAGATTCTGGACCAGCTTGGGTGCTGCCCTGCTATCCCAAGAAAATTTCATGATGTGAGTAATAAATTTTTCATACACATTTGTGTACGTGCATGGCATCGTCCCTAGCAATTGGGAGGTGGGGGTCCATATTGCCTCTGCAGGATAAGCACATTCACAGCTCACAGGTATATAACACGGAAAGTGAAAAGGCCATATAATCCCCCATCCACTACAGATACCACGCTAACCGTTGCATAATTCCCCTACACTGTTAAATCTTGACACATCCATAACCATACTGTACCATTCTGGATATGTCCCTATGCCCATCTTCATTCTTTTTGCTGACTGATGCCCACTCTCTGAAACTTTTCTTCTTTATCCTACATAAATGTTCTCTGACTTTCTGGCTACGAAATCTTCTTTGGGCCCCTGGCACCACAGATTTCACCTCCTCATATTATGGCTTCTTCATATACTTTTCAGATATATAAAACTTCATACTCTTGCATTTCATCTGGAAGATTTTTATCTCTTATGAAAGGTCCATTCTTTTCACTGGATCATTGTTTCAGATGGAAATGTCAGGACTGATAAAAGGACAGCAGCTCCAAAGGAGGATGTTACAGAAAATATAGAGTTATATGGGGAGGGATGTGGAATACTAAATGGGAGCATTCACTAGGATCCTGAGTGTGAAAAACAATGCACTTGAGATCAGATTAGAATATCAGCAGATGACTCCTCCAGGAGAAAAATGACATAAATGTGATGATTGTGGGAAAAGCTTCATCCAGAATGCAAACCCCATCAGCACCAGAGAATCCACATGGGAGAGAAGCTTCTTAAAAACAAAGTGTACAGAGAAGCTTTCTCTCCATGATTGGGCCTCTGTCATCATCAGAAAATCACTCTGGAGTGAGGCCTTATAAATGTGGTCAGTGTGGACATCCTTCAGTGGGATTCAACATCAGAGATGCCACAGTGGAGAGAAAATTTATGACTGCAACAGAATGGAGAAAGGCCTTCATTAAAAAGTCAAGCCTGGCTCACCATAAAAAAGTTGATGGAGAACACTCTGTTTTGGATGTCTTCTATCAAAACTTAGGTGTCAAAACACTAAAAAAGACAGGAGATGAGCTAATATCAGAGGCTCCAAAATATGCCCAATATAGCTTACTCCTTACGAGGAGAGTTAAAGTCCATACCACTGAGGGAGTTTTCTGGGAATCAAAGTTTCTAGAAAACCTATTTCATCCCATACTTAAACCTGCTAGCGAGCCAACTGTTCACTGGTGGTGCCTAACTCCTAAATGACTGATTATGGATGTAAAAGCTTCTGCTTTTTCCCAAAGCTTCTCATTTTTTTTTCACCCATATTTTCTCCCATTTATAATTCATGAAATTCTTCATTACATTGAAAACTATAAATGGGGATCTTTGATTATATTCTGAGGTCTCTAAAAGTCCCTCAAGTGGTACATTTCTTCTGCAGTTTCTATTGATGACAGATTCCTGTGAGAGTGAAAAGTCATTTCAAGTCTCTTAGCTTCAGGCTCTTCATTCTTTATAGAGCATGTGGGACGTTCTCAGCTGCAGGTGAGCTAATGATCATGAAAATGACTTGAAAACTAATTAGTTACAAATAGTCAGAAGGAAACCTGTATTTAATGAGGACGCACCATATGCTAAGCCCTGCGTTAGGTGATTTCACATACTGTGATCTTATATACTGGTTCCCCAAACCCTGTAAGCTGGAAATTATTATCCTCATTTTTCAGATAAGAAAAGATATTAGTATTATATAAGAACTTAGCACCAATTCCTAAAGAGTTTTCATAAAAGCACAAATATATTTAATGAGGGAGCACAGAGTAATGCTTAAGAGCATGGGCTCTGGAGTCATTCTGTCTAAGCTCCCATCCTAGCATTGCCACTTATTAGCTGGCTGACCTTGGGCAAGTTGCTTAAACTCTGTCCCTCAGTTTCCCCATTACAAAAATTCAGATAATAGTAGTCCCTAGCTCGTAGAGTTGTTGTTATAAGCATTAAGTGAGTTTATATTTGTAAAGCTGTTAGAAATAGTGCCTGGAAAATAGAAAGTACTAGCACATCAAGAGCATGATAGAAGTGTTTGATGAACAAGTAAATGAATGACTTCTAGGCGCATGTTTAACTAATAGTCTTGTTTCCACAGTGAGAGGGTCCCCAATTAATTTGCACATGACCATTCATCCATGTTTGTTTATTTCACACCAGATACAAATTAGAGTTGGGGAGAAATCACAAAAGATATGGAAAATGTAGTCCTTGACCTTGTGATACCTAGAAATTTATCAGGGAGAAATTAAAAGGCAAGACCTAAAAATACAGAAACTAACACCACAAAATGGCAGTGTGTGGAGAAGTATTTGAATGCAACTTTAAAACGGCAGTACTTCAGTTAGTCCCATTAAATCTACCTTTATCAGGGTGGAGGTGGTAAGAGAACACAGGTCTTAGAGTCATAATACAAGTTTTTGTCTCTTCTCAACAGAAATGTAGGCAATCCTGGGCATATCCAATGAGAAAATCTTTGTGAAAAACACTTTGTAAAATTTAAATCAGAGCACTGTACAAATATTAGTTATTTTTACCTAATACCCAAATCATAAACTAGACTATGTGAAAAAGGAAGGAATTTTATGTGGTAGAGTTCATGACCTTCATGAATAAGTTTGTGGCTTTTCAACCAAAGTCATTAACTAGAGTTACTACAGTACCAGTGACTCTAAGATTCTAGGTGGAAGCCCTGAAGCTTATGAATGGTCCTAGTAATATCTACTGTTGAAAAAGTGTGACCTGTTCGTGTGATAAAAGTGAGCGACAAGGCTCATCAGCTTTATTTTCTTTTTTATATATTAGATCCTAATATATGCCTTTCCTCAGTTTTGTTAATTCTAATGTCATGCCTCGAGCTGACACACACTGGACAAGAAACGCATGATTGACATGGGTTCCCAGGTGTGAACAGGAGCTTCCTCTCTCCCTCACTTACAGCTATTCGCAGCAGTTGCCCACCTACCTGCTTCTGCTGGTCCAGGAACTCTACAGCGAGACTGTTCCTCCCTCCCTTTCCAGTACCCCACCAAACACAGGCACCTACACTAGCTTTAAACAACTCTACAAAATTCTGGGTTGGCAAGACTCAAAATAAACATGAGAGTTGAGAAAGGATTTAAGGTGTGTTAAGTGAGTTGTGTTTCCACACATGTAGACTGGTATCTTGCCCCTGGGTCTGCTGCATCCAGGAAAGTTGGGAAGGGTGAGTCTTGGGTAGGGTACAGGGGGATGACACAGAAAGGACCATTATTTTATCATGGTGTTTCTCTCAGGTGGGAAAATCACCCTGGCTGCATCTATGTACTGTTCTCTTCCCTCATTCATTCCACTCTAGGCACACAGGCAGTCCCAGAACTAAGGTGAGGTGAGTGAGGCACTTGCCTTAGGTATAAAATCTAATGGGATGCCAAACAACTTATTAATCAAGATAAATAATTTTTAATACAATATTTTAATAAGTCCAAATTAATGCAATAAATCCACAATGAATCAATATCAAAATTCTAAATAAAGTTAGGATCATTATTACTGATTTTTCCTGTTGCCTCAGGCTCCAATAAGGCTAGGCAAAACACTATTACTGATCCTATCTTTATTCAAATTTGTGATATTTGTTTGAAACAGACCTCCCTGCTGAACATTCTGCTGGATTAAGGCCTTTGCACTTGTGTTCTCTTTACTGGAATGGCCTTCCCCTCTATATCAGCAAGTCTAGACCCCTCATTTCCTTTAGATTCTGATTCAAAGGTTACCTCCTCAGTAAGGTCTTCTCTGGCCACCCCACCTAAAGTTTTTACCACTACTCGCCACTCCACACATATATGTAATTCATATTTCTTTTCCCTTTGCAAAATGTTTTTCTCTTTAGCATTTAGCAGTCTTACTTTTGTGTTTTAATTATTTTGATTATAAGGGCAAGGGTTTTTATTTTGTTCACCCCTGTATCTCTAGTGCCTAGAATTGTGCCTGCCAAAAAGAGCACCCTCAAATTTGGATGGAGGACAGCAAGCAGCTGGTGGTGATGGTGTGAAATGAAAAAGGCAACTTCAAAGTAGAACTGCCCAATACAGTAGCCGTTAGGCACATGTGATTATTGAGCATTTGAAATATGGCTCCTCTGAACTGAGATGGGCTGTAAGTGCAAAATACACACTGGATTTTGTAGACAGTACTTTTTTTAAAAAAGAATGTAAAATATCTTAATAATGTTTTATATTGATTACATGTTAAAATGATAATATTTTGGATCTATTGGTTTAAATGAAATATATTTTTTTCATTAGTTTTTATCTGTTTCTTTTTACCTTTTTCAATATGGCTACCAGAAAATATAAATTGTGGCTGGTATTCTATTTTTGTTGGAAAGCACTGTTCTTCAACAGTTCTAGAGAAACCTGGTAATGGGCCAAGGAGGTTCATGGTAGCAGATGACAGTGTTGGTCCATGGTGGCTCAGGTGCGAAGGGGCATCAGGAGAAGAGAGGACTCATCTCTCGATGGAAACTGAAGTCCTGAACTCTAGGCAGCCACGTCGCGGGAAGGGACCCTGGAGAGGGGCTTTGAGCAGGGACATCTCCACCTCACAGCTTAGTAGACGGTCAAATTGCATGGTTCCCCTCAGGAGCCTGTTTCCTTTCCTGGGAGCCAGGTCCTTTTCTATCTTCCAATGAGCCTGGCATTTGGGAAACTCAGAGCTGCCAACGTAACAGGACTGAGTGGGCCTCACACCTCCTGCTTCTTTGACACCACCTGACAGGAAAGGAAATTAAAGGAAACAATCGGTTTTCTGTTTTTTATCCTGGAACCAGAGCCATTCTGGACAATTCCATCCTGGTTTTTCCACTCTAAAGCAGGCTGATTTTACAGTATAATTCACATCAGAGGTAGCTTTCAAGAAATCCCAGGAGACAGGGGCTTAGGACAAAACGGGGCAAGCCTCTCTCTCATTTCTCCTAGAAACAGGTAGAGACTTGTAGTTTTGCATGTATTTTGAGAGTGGGTGGATTTTTCTAGCAAGAATATTGAAATTGGAGGTAGGCTGGGCGAAAGATGTTGAATGATGGATGCTGAATTGTGGAATTATGATAAAGCTCCAATATCTCTTAAAGTTATAAAGAGTAACTGAGATAACTTCTGTAAAGTGACAACACGGGCAGTGCTTCAAAGCTGTCAGTTCCTGTGAGGGACACTGCAGTTGACTACAAAATGTCCAGTTTCCCATTCTGTATTGTTAAGAGAACCTTGATACATATTTTTGTCCAGACAACAATGTGCCCACTTAAAAAGAAATGACGTCTCCAGACTCTCCTACAGATAGAGGCAGCTTTTTGACCCAGTTCTAGGCAACAAAATGAAAGGAGAAATCACTGACTGGAGTTTTCAGAAAGACCATATATATATTTTTTTCTGACAAAAAAAGGAATGACTCAGCCAGCCCATATCTTTTGCCCTTCAACCGTCTTCCTTCCTGGAATTCAGAGAGGGAGTCCACTGCTGGACTAGCCATCTCACCATGATGAGGTAAACATAAAAATGAAAGCTATTTGCTGGAAGCAGAAAGTTGTTGGAGAATATTGAAGCAGAAAGACAGAAGGAGCCTGGACCACTCGTGATGCAATGGAGCTGCTATAACCGCCTGAACTGCCCCTATTAGGGCACACAGGCTAACCTGATTGACTGCTCCTAGTATTAACACTTTGTCAATAAGCTTATCTGAACGATTCATGTTCATTGGGAAACCATTTAAATAATTATTAGTTCATCACACAGTTTTCTTAGAAAAAGTAAAAAAATAAATGTGCAAATATCAATGACTTAAAATCTTTTAAAAGGAGAAATGTTTCTATTTAGTCTTCACCAAAATGCACACATTTTTTGCACTGTTTTAATTACTTAACAGATACAATGTTGATTCTGTATTTTTTACTTAACTTGATAAACATTACCACTTATCAGAGTTTCTGTTATTTATTTATTTATTTTTTTAGGTGCTTCAAAATGATTCTCATTAATGAATGTCTCAAATTGACATAAGGCAAAACACTGCCTTTATTTTGTTTTGTATGTAAAGGTCACTAAATATATGTGTAAAGGCAATGTAAAGTAATTTGGAGGGATACTTAATTCCAGCTTGCCTGAGAGTGCCATATAGTTTTCTTGTTAGGAATTTCTTAAAAGTAAGTATAGATTGTGACAAAATAATGTTATGTGCTTCCTGATGAGATATAATAATAAGTATATATCACTTATGTGATGTGCCAAACAGGATACCTTGAATCTAGCTGTGAGGGAACTATCAGATACATCCGACTTGTGGGACATATCACTCTGTCACGTGATAAAAAAAAGAAAGTGGAGGGGGGAGCATAGGCAGAGAAACTGTTCTAGATTAAAGAGATTAAAGAGTAATGACAACTAAATGCAATGTGTGATCCTTAACTGGATTTAAAAATCCCATTTTAAGGGTATTATTGGAAAAATTGAGGAATTTTGAATATATCCTGCATATTAGATAACACTATCTAATGTTTAATAATAATAGTAACATTCTTTAGAGTAAAGATGGTATTGTGGTTATGAAGGAGAATGCCCTTTTTAGGCCTCAATAACTGAAGTATTTAGGAGTGAAGCATGATAATGTCTGCAACTTTCTTTCAATTGAGTAAGAAAAAAATCTTATCAATTAGTGAATCTAGGTAAAGGATATATGGGTGTGTATTCAACTTTCCTGTAGGTTTGAAAGTTTCTAAAACAGAAATTTGGGGGAAATTTATGGAAAATAACTTTGATAAACTTTGAGAAATACAGTAAAATATTATCTGTGAGAGCAATTTCATTTTAGCTGAGCTTTCAACATCTGGTGCTTTTCTTAATGATTAGAATGTATTGCTACTTGAAAAACTTTATTTTCTTAAAGATCTTCAAATATATTTTTGTGTTCTACACTATCGAATATTTGTTCATCTACAAATAAAATTAAGAAAATGAAAGATCCTTCCTCCCAAAAAAGTATGGTAGGTATTTATTTTTATTCCTATAAGCACATCTTTTTACCACTACTTTTTCTACTAAGTCAGGGGTCATCAAACTACTGCTTACAGACCAAAATTGGCCCACTGTCTGTTTTTGTATGGCCTGAGTGAAGAACGGTTCTTATATTTTAAAATGATTGGAAAAAAACAAAAGAATAATAGAATTTCATGACATGTGAACATTATATGAAATTCAAATTTCAGTGTTTATAAATAAAGCTTTACTGGAACACAGCCATGTTCATTCATTTACATATTGTCTGTGGGTGCTCTTGTCCTACAATGGCAGAACGCCAATTAAGCAAAATGTTATTCCCTCAAAAAAGAATTTTATTCTTCCCCTCAGATGACCTGTATTACAAAAAATTGTATTCAATTATTATATTTTGAATAATAAGATAATTATATTTTATCAATAAAAATGTGTGGAAATTTGTTTTTTCTCTTGTTATATATACGTACATTCATAATCTTCTCAATTTTGCTTCATGATCCACAGAGTCTAAAATATTTACTGTTGTCCTTTTACAGAGAAAGTTTTCCCACCCTCGTTCTAGGTCATAGTTTTCCTAAGGAACAAAAATATATTCTAAAACTCATTTTCCCATGTTACCTGAAAGAGATGTTCCATCAATCAATTTGCTAATATTTGAAATCCTTGTCAGATGCTAACTGGTTTAATTTTACAGTTATCTCAAGTAAAATTTACAGATTAATTTCATTGGCCCACCAAGGAGTTTATAACTCCAAAAGAAAATTTTTTTACATAAAGTATGACATTTTTACTTATAGGGAATCTCTAGTCCTACATCCATTGTGATATTTTCACTATACATGTGACTATTCACTTATAATACTCCCTCCTATTTGCCACTTCCTAACTTAGCGTAGTTTATGGCAGGAAACCATGCCAGTCCTTATGTCCTTCAATCACATTACTAAAATTTTTGTTAGATCAAATGATTTAATTTGGTCCTATTCAATTTAATTTCTCCATTTTATTGTTTAGAGTCCTAGCATTAGGAAAGCACCATTTCTAAGTTCTGACAACTTTTCTGTCTCTGTC